>NC_044924.1:18414363-18416155 GCF_003576645.1 Ipomoea triloba
GAGGTAAGGAATTCCCTTAAGTTGGAATTAGTCACTTGAATTTGGATAATTGATTATTTGGTTGAAATATGGTGTTTTGGAGCTTTGGAAATATTTTTGTATACATGTTCATAGCTTGGATATGCTTGTATATGTTATATTTATGTCCANTTTTAGACATGTATTTCTATAAGTGTAGAACCCGCATATAAAATCTCATAATGATCGGAGTAGTATAAGTATGGTTTTCGAATTTTTCTCCAAAACTGGTCCAGAGAGAGAAAAATTTCCGGACAGCACACTGCCAAGGGCAAAAATGGAATTTTCTGTGTTTATTCGCGAACCAAAATGACCAAAACTTTTTATGGACATCAAGTACTATAAGTTGAGATTCTACCATAAAAATTTCAAGTGAAAAAGAGTTCGGGAACTATTTTTACCGGCTCAATCTTTCGGACTGCGCCAAGCTGAAATTTTCTGAATTATGCTTATTATGATTATGGATGTGTTAATGATAATTGTGAGGTAGTTAGTGAGTTAATGGTGATTAGGTGATGCTAAGGACGTGGATTAATGATGGAGATTAAATGATAATCTCATGATTTTTGGGTTATGGTTAGGCAATGACCTTACCTATTAGAATTTATATATGTTTGGATGTACGATATCCTCAAGTTATGATCTAATGGTGTTGATCATGGTGGAAGTTGTCAATGGAAAAAATGACAAGGACAGCTATCTATTATTAGTTAATGGTGGGGACGATAGTTGACCGCATATAAAATCTCATAATGATCGGAGTAGTATAAGTATGGTTTTCGAATTTTTCTCCAAAACTGGTCCAGAGAGAGAAAAATTTCCGAACAGCACACTGCCAAGGGCAAAAATGGAATTTTCTGTGTTTATTCGCGAACCAAAATGACCAAAACTTTTTATGGACATCAAGTACTATAAGTTGAGATTCTACCATAAAAATTTCAAGTGAAAAAGAGTTCGGGATCTATTTTTACCGGCTCAATCTTTCGGACTGCGCCAAGCTGAAATTTTCTGAATTATGCTTAGTATGATTATGGATGTGTTAATGATAATTGTGAGGTAGTTAGTGAGTTAATGGTGATTAGGTGATGCTAAGGACGTGGATTAATGATGGAGATTAAATGATAATCTCATGATTTTTGGGTTATGGTTAGGCAATGACCTTACCTATTAGAATTTATATATATTTGGATGTACGATATCCTCAAGTTATGATCTAATGGTGTTGATCATAGTGGAAGTTGTTGAGGACGATAGTTAAGGATGTTGGTTGATTTTAAGTGTGAGATGGACATATGAAGTGTATCCAAAAATGTTTATGAAACTTACGTTGAAAAACGTATGCTATTTTGATATAAAGGTTGTCAAAACCTTATTGTTTGAGAAAATGATGTTTGAAAATCCTTCAGGGGCTAAAGAGGTAGCCGATTTCAAATATTGGACTCATTGGTGGAATATGTCCAAAAGAAATGATTTGTTGTAAGAAAACTGAAGGAAGGATAACGTTTTCAAAACCGTAGTTTCTAAAGTAAGTGAGGAGGACCTTGATTGACCCACGGGTGGCTTTAAGTGCCCTTGCCCAGTGGTCGTTATATTGTTAGAGCGAAGTCTATTCGCCGTTATGTCGTCATGTTGGAATAAGGAGAGGTGCCCACGGGAAGGCTTGAGTGCCACAGCCCGGGGTTGGGATAAGGGAGGAACCTACGGGAGGGCTGGAGTGCCATGGCCCGAGGTTGTAGGCCTCACTCTTACTATATGAAACTAAGGAAGTTTTAAA
>NC_044924.1:18418205-18420149 GCF_003576645.1 Ipomoea triloba
ATTTGCCATTTATTACCTTGTAGTGGGAGTCGTTTGATCTTCTTGAGAGTTATGTATATTAGTGATGTTGTAGTTCTGACGTTTTGGTTTAGGTGTGGATAGTGATAAAACGGAGAAGACGTTCCCCGAGTGTCGTGTTCTCAAGGATGACAAATTGGAACCGAATCAAGCGCTTGACATTTATGATGTTAAGAGACAAGAGTTACAAGATTCACTCAATGCAAAAGAAATAATAGTGAATAGGTTTGACAAAAGTAAAACAAAACTAATCAATTAAAGAAACAAAGGGATTGATGTCCTATCTAGGTCTCCATTTGGTCTATCACTTCTCCTGGGCCTCGTCATCCCGGACCAAGGGTGGGGATGAAGTCGATTAGGGCTCGTATAGGCCCGATATCTCGCAACCTATACTTCCCCCAACATTACTACCTATTCTTGTCGTAAATAGAAGCAAATCAAGATATGCATCAAGCACACAAGATATATGAACGGAGAAGATTTGCCATTCATTCCCCTTGTAGTGGGATTCGTTTGATCTCCTTGAGAGTTATGTATATTAGTGATGTTGTAGTTTTGATGTTTTGGTTTTAATAAAACGGAGAATAAGTTCCCCGAGTGTCGTGTTCTCAAGGATGGCAAATTAGAATCGAATCAAGCGTGTGACATTTATGATGGTAAGAGACAAGAGTTACAAGATTCACTCAATGCAAAAGAAACCATGTTGAAGAGGTTTGACAAGAGTAAAACAAAAGTAATCAATTAAAGAAACAAAGGGGGTGGATGTCCTATCTAGGTCTCCACTTGGTCTACCACTTCTCCTGGGCCTCGTCATCCCAGACCGAGGGTGGGGAAGAAGTCGATTAGGGCTCGTATATGCCTGATATCTCGCAACCTATACTTCCCCTAACTTTACTACCTATCCTGTTCGTAAATAGAAGCAAATCAAGATAAACATCAACCACACTAGATATATGAACGGAGAATATTTGCCATTTATTACCTTGTAGTGGGAGTCGTTTGATCTTCTTGAGAGTTATGTATATTAGTGATGTTGTAGTTCTGACGTTTTGGTTTAGGTGTGGATAGTGATAAAACGGAGAAGACGTTCCCCGAGTGTCGTGTTCTCAAGGATGACAAATTGGAACCGAATCAAGCGCTTGACATTTATGATGTTAAGAGACAAGAGTTACAAGATTCACTCAATGCAAAAGAAATAATAGTGAATAGGTTTGACAAAAGTAAAACAAAACTAATCAATTAAAGAAACAAAGGGATTGATGTCCTATCTAGGTCTCCATTTGGTCTATCACTTCTCCTGGGCCTCGTCATCCCGGACCAAGGGTGGGGATGAAGTCGATTAGGGCTCGTATAGGCCTGATATCTTGCAACCTATACTTCCCCTTACTTTACTACCTATCCTGTTCATAAATAGAAGCAAATCAAGATATACATCAACCACACAAGATATATGAACGGAGAAGATTTGCCATTAATTCCCCTTGTAGTGGGATTCGTTTGATCTCCTTGAGAGTTATGTATATTAGTGATGTTGTAGTTTTGATGTTTTGATTTTAATAAAACGGAGAATAAGTTCCCCGAGTGTAGTGTTCTCAAGGATGGCAAATTGGAATCGAATCAAGCGTGTGACTTTTATGATGGTAAGAGACAAGAGTTACAAGATTCACTCAATGCAAAAGAAACCATGTTGAAGAGGTTTGATAAGAGTCAAACAAAAGTAATCAATTAAAGAAACAAAGGGGGTGGATGTCCTATCTAGGCCTCCACTTGGTCTACCACTTCTCCTGGGCCTCGTCATCCCGGACCAAGGGTGGGGATGAAGTCGATTAGGGCTCGTATAGGCCTGATATCTCGCAACCTATACTTCCCCTAACTTTACTACCTATCCTGTTCGTAAATAGAAGCAAATCAAGATAAACATCAACC
>NC_044924.1:18420430-18420765 GCF_003576645.1 Ipomoea triloba
GGCCTCGTCATCCCGGACCAAGGGTGGGGATGAAGTCGATTAGGGCTCGTATAGGCCTGATATCTCGCAACCTATACTTCCCCTAACTTTACTACCTATCCAGTTCGTAAATAGAAGCAAATCAAGATAAACATCAACCACACTAGATATATGAACGGAGAATATTGGCCATTTATTACTTTGTAGTGGGAGTCGTTTGATCTTCTTGAGAGTTATGTATATTAGTGATGTTGTAGTTTTGACGTTTTGGTTTAGGTGTGGATAGTGATAAAACGGAGAAGACGTTCCCCGAGTGTCGTGTTCTCAAGGATGACAAATTGGAACCGAATCAAGCG
>NC_044924.1:18422628-18429005 GCF_003576645.1 Ipomoea triloba
TCGTAAATAGAAGCAAATCAAGATAAACATCAACCACACTAGATATAAGAACGGATAATATTTGCCATTTATTACCTTGTAGTGGGAGTCGTTTGATCTTCTTGAGAGTTATGTATATTAGTGATGTTGTAGTTTTGATGTTTTAGTTTTAATAAAATGGAGAAAAATTTCCCCGAGTGTCGTGTTCTCAAGGATGACAAATTGGAACCGAATCAAGCGTTTGACATTTATGATGGTAAGAGACAAGAGTTACAAGATTAACGCAAAGCAAAAGAAATCATGGTGAAGAGATTTGACAAAAGTAAAGCAAAAGCAATCAATTAAAGAAAGAAAGGAGATGGATGTCCTATCTTGGTCTCATGTTTGATACTTCTATAGGGTGTTCTAGGCAATGCAACTAGGTTTCTATCAAGGGAGCCCACGACACCATCACTGATTGGCGTCACACTTCGGACTCCCGGTTCTTAAGTCGGGTGGGCATTTTAACAAACCCTTGGTCTACCACATCTCCCGGGCCTCGTCATCCCGGATAAAGGATAGGGATGTAACCGATTATGACTCGTATAGGCCCGATATCTCGCAACCTATACTTCCCCTAACTTTACTACCTATCCTTGTCGTAAATAGAAGCAAATCAAGAGAAACATCAACCACACAAGATATATGAACGGAGAATATTTGCCATTCATTCCCTTGTAGTGGGATTCATTTGATCTCCTTGAGAGTTATGTAAATTAGTGATGTTGTAGTTTTGATGTTTTAGTTTTAATAAAATGGAGAAAAATTTCCCCGAGTGTCGTGTTCTCAAGGATGACAAAATGGCACAGAATCAAGCGTGTGACTTTTCAGATGGTAAGAGACAAGAATTACAAGATTCACTCAATGCAAAAGAAATAATAGTGAAGAGGTTTGACAAGTAAAACAAAAGTAATCAATTAAAGAAACAAAGGGGATTGATGTCCTACCTAGGTCTCCACTTGGTCTACCACTTCTCCTAGGCCTCGTCATCCCGGTGGGGACGAAGTCGATTAGGGCTCGTATAGGCCCGATATCTCGCAACCTATACTTCCCTTAACTTTACTACCTATCCTGTTCGTAAATAGAAGCAAATCAAGATATACATCAACCACACAAGATATATAAACGAAGAAGATTTGCCATTCATTCCCCTTGTAGTGGGATTCGTTTGATCTCCTTGAGAGTTATGTAAATTAGTGATGTTGTAGTTTTGATGTTTTAGTTTTAATAAAATGGAGAAAAATTTCCCCGAGTGTCGTGTTCTCAAGGATGACAAAATGGCACCGAATCAAGCGTGTGACTTTTCAGATGGTAAGAGACAAGAATTACAAGATTCACTCAATGCACAAGAAATAATAGTGAATAGGTTTGACAAAAGTAAAACAAAAGGAATCAATTAAAGAAACAAAGGGGATTGATGTCCTATCTAGGTCTCCACTCGGTCTATCACTTCTCATGGGCCTCGTCATCCCGGACCACGTGTGGGGATGAAGTCGATTAGGGCTCGTATAGGCCTGATATCTCGCAACCTATCCTTCCCCTAACTTTACTACCTATCCTGTTCGTAAATAGAAGCAAATCAAGATATACATCAACCACACAAGATATATAAACGAAGAAGATTTGCCATTCATTCCCCTTGTAGTGGGATTCGTTTGATCTCCTTGAGAGTTATGTAAATTAGTGATGTTGTAGTTTTGATGTTTTAGTTTTAATAAAATGGAGAAAAATTTCCCCGAGTGTCGTGTTCTCAAGGATGACAAAATGGCACCGAATCAAGCGTGTGACTTTTCAGATGGTAAGAGACAAGAATTACAAGATTCACTCAATGCACAAGAAATAATAGTGAATAGGTTTGACAAAAGTAAAACAAAAGTAATCAATTAAAGAAACAAAGGGGATTGATGTCCTATCTAGGTCTCCACTCGGTCTATCACTTCTCATGGGCCTCGTCATCCCGGACCACGTGTGGGGATGAAGTCGATTAGGGCTCGTATAGGCCTGATATCTCGCAACCTATACTTCCCCTAACTTTACTACCTATCCTGTTCGTAAATAGAAGCAAATCAAGATAAACATCAACCACACTAGATATATGAACGGAGAATATTTGCCATTTATTACCTTGTAGTGGGAGTCGTTTGATCTTCTTGAGAGTTATGTATATTAGTGATGTTGTAGTTTTGACGTTTTGGTTTAGGTGTGGATAGTGATAAAACGGAGAAGACGTTCCCCGAGTGTCGTGTTCTCAAGGATGACAAATTGGAACCGAATCAAGCGTTTGACATTTATGATGTTAAGAGACAAGAGTTACAAGATTAACTCAAAGCAAAAGAAATCATGGTGAAGAGGTTTGACAAAAGTAAAGCAAAAGCAATCAATTAAAGAAAGAAAGGAGATGGATGTCCTATCTTGGTCTCATGTTTGATACTTCTATAGGGTGTTCTAGGCAATGCAACTAGGTTTCTATCAAGGGAGCCGACGACACCATCACTGATTGGCGTCACACTTCGGACTCCCGGTTCTTAAGTCGGGTGGGCATTTTAACAAACCCTTGGTCTACCACATCTCCCGGGCCTCGTCATCCCGGATAAAGGATGGGGATGTAACTGATTATGACTCGTATAGGCCCGATATCTCGCAACCTATACTTCCCCTAACTTTACTACCTATCCTTGTCGTAAATAGAAGCAAATCAAGATAAACATCAACCACACTAGATATATGAACGGAGAATATTGGCCATTTATTACTTTGTAGTGGGAGTCGTTTGATGAATATTGGCCATTTATTACTTTGTAGTGGGAGTCGTTTGATCTTCTTGAGAGTTATGTATATTAGTGATGTTGTAGTTTTGACCTTCTTGAGAGTTATGTATATTAGTGATGTTGTAGTTTTGACTTTTGGGTTTAGGTGTGGATAGTGATAAAACGGAGAAGACGTTCCCCGAGTGTCGTGTTCTCAAGGATGACAAATTGGAACCGAATCAAGCGTTTGACATTTATGATGTTAAGAGACAAGAGTTACAAGATTAACTCAAAGCAAAAGAAATCATGGTGAAGAGATTTGACAAAAGTAAAGCAAAAGCAATCAATTAAAGAAAGAAAGGAGATGGATGTCCTATCTTGGTCTCATGTTTGATACTTCTATAGGGTGTTCTAGGCAATGCAACTAGGTTTCTATCAAGGGAGCCCACGACACCATCACTGATTGGCGTCACACTTCGGACTCCCGGTTCTTAAGTCGGGTGGGCATTTTAACAAACCCTTGGTCTACCACATCTCCCGGGCCTCGTCATCCCGGATAAAGGATAGGGATGTAACCGATTATGACTCGTATAGGCCCGATATCTCGCAACCTATACTTCCCCTAACTTTACTACCTATCCTTGTCGTAAATAGAAGCAAATCAAGATAAACATCAACCACACAAGATATATGAACGGAGAATATTTGCCATTCATTCCCTTGTAGTGGGATTCGTTTGATCTCCTTGAGAGTTATGTAAATTAGTGATGTTGTAGTTTTGATGTTTTAGTTTTAATAAAATGGAGAAAAATTTCCTCGAGTGTCGTGTTCTCAAGGATGACAAAATGGCACCGAATCAAGCGTGTGACTTTTCAGATGGTAAGAGACAAGAATTACAAGATTCACTTAATGCAAAAGAAATAATAGTGAAGAGGTTTGACAAGTAAAACAAAAGTAATCAATTAAAGAAACAAAGGGGATTGATGTCCTATCTAGGTCTCCACTTGGTCTACCACTTCTCCTAGGCCTCGTCATCCCGGTGGGGACGAAGTCGATTAGGGCTCGTATAGGCCCGATATCTCGCAACCTATACTTCCCCCAACATTACTACCTATTCTTGTCGTAAATATAAGCAAATCAAGATATACATCAACCACACAAGATATATAAACGAAGAAGATTTGCCATTCATTCCCCTTGTAGTGGGATTCGTTTGATCTCCTTGAGAGTTATGTATATTAGTGATGTTGTAGTTTTGATGTTTTGGTTTTAATAAAACGGAGAATAAGTTCCCCGAGTATCGTGTTCTCAAGGATGGCAAATTAGAATCGAATCAAGCGTGTGACTTTTATGATGGTAAGAGACAAGAGTTACAAGATTCACTCAATGCAAAAGAAACCATGTTGAAGAGGTTTGACAAGAGTAAAACAAAAGTAATCAATTAAAGAAAGAAAGGGGGTGGATGTCCTATCTAGTTCTCCACTTGGTATACCACTTCTCCTAGGCCTCGTCATCCCGGACCAAGGGTGGGGATGAAGTCGATTAGGGCTCGTATAGGCCTGATATCTCGCAACCTATACTTCCCTTAACTTTACTACCTATCCTGTTCGTAAATAGAAGCAAATCAAGATAAACATCAACCACACTAGATATATGAACGGATAATATTTGCCATTTATTACCTTGTAGTGGGAGTCGTTTGATCTTCTTGAGAGTTATGTATATTAGTGATGTTGTAGTTTTGACGTTTTGGTTTAGATGTGGATAGTGATAAAACGGAGAAGACGTTCCCCGAGTGTCGTGTTCTCAAGGATGACAAATTGGAACCGAATCAAGCGCTTGACATTTATGATGTTAAGAGACAAGAGTTACAAGATTAACTTAAAGCAAAAGAAATCATGGTGAAGAGGTTTGACAAAAGTAAAACAAAAATAATCAATTAAAGAAAGAAAGGAGATGGATGTAAATCGAGGGTCACTCAAACAAGTGAGGAACTAGGGTCAAGGTTAGGTGAGAGAAAAACTAAAAGCCTCTCCTGGGCATAACAAAAGACTCTCGAACCACTTTATGAAGCCTAGCTTCTCTAGAAGAAGAGATTATCTAAGACTCGATAGCAGGAACATAACCATAAATCTATTCAAAACCTTCAACTGAAAATTTAGAGACTCATGATTTCACAAACTTGAAATTTTATATTTCAAACTGCGATGTCTTACAAAACACACTAAACCTCTTTTTATAGGTATGAAGGATGGTTGAGCCGACGACACCATCACCGATTGGCGTCACACTTCGGACTCCCGGTTCTTAAGTCGGATGGGCATTTTAACAAACCCTTGGTCTACCACATCTCCCGGGCCTCGTCATCCCGGATAAAGGATGGGGATGTGACCGATTATGACTCGTATAGGCCCGATATCTCTCAACCTATACTTCCCCTAACTTTACTACCTATCCTTGTCGTAAATAGAAGCAAATCAAGATAAATATCAACCACACTAGATATATGAACGGATAATATTTGCCATTTATTACCTTGTAGTGGGAGTCGTTTGATCTTCTTGAGAGTTATGTATAATAGTGATGTTGTAGTTTTGATGTTTTAGTTTTAATAAAACAGAGAAAAAGTTCCCCGAGTGTCATGCTCTCAAGGATGACAAAATGGAACCGAATCAAGGGTGTGACTTTTATGATGGTAAGAGACAAGAGTTACAAGATTCACTCAATGCAAAAGATGGTAAGAGACAAGAGTTACAAGATTCACTCAATGCAAAAAAAACAATGGTGAAGAGGTTTAACAAAACTAAAACAAAAGTAATCAATTAAAGAAAGAAAGGAGATGGATGTCCTATCTTGGTCTCATGTTTGATATTTCTATAGGGTGTTCTAGGCAATGCAACTAGGTTTCTATCAAGGGAGCCGACGACAACATCACAGATTGGCGTCACACTTCGGACTCCCGGTTGTTAAGTCGGATGGGCATCTTAACAAACCCCCGGATACCGATTATGACTCGTATAGGCCCGATATCTCGCAAACTATACTTCCCCTAACTTTACTACCTGTCCTTGTCGTAAATACAAGCAAATCAAGATAAACATCAACCAAACAAGATATATGAACGGAGAAGATTTGCCATTCATTCCCTTGAAGTGGGATTCGTTTGATCTCCATGAGAGTTATGTACATTAGTGATGTTGTAGTTTTGATGTTTTAGTTTGAATAAAATGGAGAAAAAGTTCACCGAGTGTCGTGCTCTCAAGGATGACAAAATGGAACCGAATCAAGCGTGTGACTTTTATGATGGTAAGAGACTAGAGTTACAAGATTCACTCAATGCAAAAGAAATAATAGTGAAGAGGTTTGACAAAAGTAAGACTAAAGTAATCAATTAAAGAAACAAAGGGGATTGATGTCCTATCTAGGTCTCCACTTGGTCTACCACTTCTCCTAGGCCTCGTCATCCCAGAGCAATGGTGGGGATGAAGTCGATTAGGGCTCGTATAGGCCTGATATCTCGCAACCTATACTTTCCCTAACTTTACTACCTATCCTGTTCGTAAATAGAAGCAAATCAAGATAAACATCAACCACACTAGATATATGAACGGA
>NC_044924.1:18429126-18438171 GCF_003576645.1 Ipomoea triloba
TGACATTTATGATGTTAAGAGACAAGAGTTACAAGATTCTCTCAAAGCAAAAGAAACCATGGTGAAGAGGTTTGACAAAAGAAAAACAAAAATAATCAATTAAAGAAAGAAAGGAGATGGATGTAAATCGAGGGTCACTCAAACAAGTGAGGAACTAGGGTCAAGGTAAGGTGAGAGAAAAACCAAAAGCCTCTCCTGGGCATAACAAAAGACTCTCGAACCACTTTATGAAGCGTAGCTTCTCTAGAAGCAGAGATTATCTGAGACTCGATGTAACACCCCAATTTTCACATCTTGGATTTATTACGAAATCCCTAATAATACATTGAGGACTGTCTACCCGACTCTGGCACTCAAAGGACTTGTGCCCAGAAAGACCGCATGTGAAGCACTTAATCCTCACTCCTTGGCAATTCACTCCTGGATGATTCCTTCCACATCTTGAACAAGTAAAACGGTTTCCTTCGTTAATTCTTTCCCTTCCTCTTCCTGATATTAGGTTGGAGCCACCTTGGTTCACTCTCTTGTTTCCCAGTGCGGATTTCTATGACTTGTCATCGGCCTTTCTTTTATTTCGGCCACAAACTTCTTGTTGATCTAGGTACACCTGGTAATGGTCCGAGGCTCTATCGTACGCCTCCTTCAAGGTAGAGCACATGAATGGCGCAATCGCCCTCCTTACATCCCAGTCCAATCCTTGAACAAACCTTCGTGCCTTACTTGCTTCATTAGGTACAATCTCCTGAGCGAAACGCATTAGTTACACGTACTGGTCATGATATTCTTCGATTGTTGCTCCCTTCTGTTTTAGCCGTAGAAATTCCTCGCATTTAATCCCTCTAATACGCTCGGTGTAGAACTGTCCCCTCAGTTCCTCCTTGAATTCTTCCCAACCAAACTCTGGGTCTTGTAGAAGATCAGGTCCTTCTGATGTCCACCAGTTGTCTGCAGCTTTCGTTAAATAATAGACCGCGGAAGGTACTCGTTGATTTGCAGGGCAATCCACTACGTTGAGCAGTTTGTCAAACGTCCGGATCCACTCCTCTAAAATAACCGGATCTTTTCCTCCCGCATAGTGTGGTGGTTGTCGGCTTGCTATCGCCTTCGCATAATCGACTCGTGGTTGTCCTTGGTTCTGGTTCTGGGTTTGCTGAGCCATCATGAACTCAGCCATTCGCTCCATCGCTTGGGCCATACGATCAATTGCAGAGACGTTCTCGTTGCTACTGGTAGGCATGTTGCGTCTTGGAGGCATTTTCACTGGACGATAGATCCAAATTAGTATCCGAAGTATAAGAGTCCTCAAGGATTAGCTAGTTAGGCAGTCAGTATAGCACCTACTTAAGTCCTATACAACGTCCCCTAACATTCACTTTATCATACCCGCTAAGCAGGGGTTTCTACCTCAGCATAGGGATAATTAACGCATTACGCTAGCCAGCTTACTCACAATAATCCCATGCAAGGATTAACACATGCAAGAAATCACAAACATTGATCATATTATTCAACAACCAGAATCGTAAGATTCTGTAGAGTAAAAGTAAAATACCCCCTTTTATGCTGCCGGACTTTCGTTCCAACTCTGCTCCAAAGCTTATGCTCATGATACCGTAACAACGACTTAGGTTAATCTCTACGAACCTAAGCTGACTTGAAACTTGAACTCAACCTAGGCTCGGACTTAGGCTTCGATCTAATTCCCGAAGGTTCAACCTAGGCTCTGATACCACTTTGTAATACCCCAATTTTCACATCTTGGATTTATTACGAAATCCCTAATAATACATTGCGGAAGCTTACATCATATCAACAGAAAACCGGGTGCTACCGCCACACCTAGAGTGAATTCTATCACCTCTTTGACAAACTCCACTCTAAGTGCACAGGCTAAACTTACAACATTAATAACAATCCCTGTCTACATCAAAGAGTAGACCTCAACCTGTACTTCCCTTCTATCCCGAGCTCATCGGCTACAAGGTCCCACACTAAACTGCAACTGATAAGAAACACATTGAAGTGCAGTTAGCGCGACGGCTAAGTAAGGAAATCCATTTGTCACTTAAAAGTAGACAAAGGTTTGAAAACATAGATAATCTAAAAGCTTTATAAAGTTTTACCATGATTTGAAAATCTGCCTGTAACGAACGGTTTATAGATAGTATAATAGCGTATAAGCGTTAAATCATATAAAGCTTTTCTCAAATAAGAATGAAGTCATAACCTGCCACTCAAAATAATTTTCATGCCCTTTTCAGACAAGTTTGCAAAATTTCACATTTCCAGGAATTTCATCATTTGCAAATAGAACCGCAGCTCTAATATTTATAATAATCTGAACCGCAGCTCAGAGTAACAACAATTTTCATACTGCATATAGAACCGCAGCTCTATAATAATCTGAACCGCAGCCCAGAATATCAATAATTTTCATACTCAAAAATTTTCCACTTAGTTTCCCCTGAGTAAGCACTTTGAACATTTCTCAATTCTCCTTCTCAAACCTTGGGCAGTGGCATTTCCCTGCCTTCCCGTCGGTCTCCTTATCCCAACCTAGGGCCATGGCACTCCAGCCCTCCCATAGGTCCAACCTTATTCCAACCCCGGGCCGTGGCGTTTAAGCCTTCCCGAAGGTCCCCACCTTATTCCAGAAACTAAGGGTTTGAAAACATTTTTCTTTTTCTTTCCTGGAATCAAATAGTATTTTCAAAATAATTTATTTCATCCAAATATGGTTGTGACATCCCAAAATTTCGTCACTAGTTTTGTTACAAAAAAAATTATTTTTGTCAAAATTGATTTTGACAGTTTCTGTCCAGAAATTACAGTTTTGCGCAGTCCGAAAGATTGAGCCAGTAAAAATAGTTCCCGAACTCTTTTTCACTTGAAAGTTTTATGGTAGAACCCTAACTCATAGTACTTGATGTTCATAAAAAGTTTTGGTCACCTAGGTTCACGAATTTACACAGAAAATTCCATTTTTTTGCCCTTGGCAGTGTGCTGTCCAGCATTTTTCCTTCTCTGGACCAGTTTTGGGAAAAATTCCGAAAACCATACTTATACTACTCCAAAAATTATGAAAGTTTATATGCGGCTTCTACACTTATAGAACTACATGTATAAAAAATTGGACCAAAATAATTTACCGATTTTTTTCCAGAAATTCACGGAAGTTACTGACAGAAATCTGTCCTGATTTCCTTTCTCTATTTCCACAAGTATAAGCTTATATAGACATAAATACAACATATACAAGCATATCCAAGCTATGAACTTGTATACGAAAATATTCCCAAAGCTCCAAAAACACCATATTTCAACTAAAATCAATTATCCAAATTCAAGTGACTAATTCCAACTTAAGGGAATTCCTTACCTCACAAGTGTGTAATATCACCGTAAAAGTAGTCTTGAACCTTTATCCCCAAGTTTCACCGAAAAACCCTAGGTAGAATACACCACCATAACAACATATTTAAGAAATCTTTACCTACAATCAAGTTCTAGGGAAGAAATCAAGACTTTTTAACCGAATAAAACCGCAAACTTACCGAATAGTTGAAAACTTGTGTGGAGATTGGCTATGGAAACTTGAAGCAAGGAAGAAGAGGATGAAGAAGATGAAAGCTCACACTCTCTCCCTCTCTTGGTATTTCAGCCAAGGCAAGACCAAAAGGACAAGGGGAATAAACATGTTTTAGACACTTAGTACTTTGAGGGGAATGTTTGCATGGAAGAATTAAAATAGAATAAAATAATGGTGTATTTTTAAACTTATCAGTTGGGATCCAAACAGATAAAGTTTCGGTAGAAAATAATCTGGATAGAATAATTCTCGAAACCAAAAATTTATTCCAGACTAACCCTCAAAATTGGGCTAGGTTCGGTACACCGCGAAATTTTAGCGATGTACGATCAAAATAAATTTTCGCTGCTATGGGCTGATTTAATTGAATAGGAAGTTCAAGAATAATAATAATATGGTGTCTAATAATCCATTTCCTAGGATAATCGGGTCCGAATACCAGCTCAAAAATTTTACGGTTCGTGACCGGCACGAACGATCGCAACTTAATAACAACTATACTTCCTTAAAAAAAAAAAAATTATTTTGAAGCATCGGTCACTTATCTTATGAATGTCATAGCTTAAAGACATATTTTCTGAACCTCAAACTTATCGAAATAGACGAGGGGTTACACTCGATAGCAGGAACATAACCATAAATCTATTCAAAATCTTCAAACTGAAAATTTAGAGACTCATGCTTTCACAAACTTGAAATTTTATATTTCAAACTGTGAGGTCTTACAAAACACACTGAACCTCCTTTTATAGGGATGAAGGATGATTCTGTTCTAGGCAATGCAACTAGGTTTCTATCAAGGGACCCGACGACACCATCACTGATTGGCGTCACACTTCGGACTCCCGGTTCTTATGTCGGATGGGCATTTTAACAAACCCTTGGTCTACCACATCTCCCGGGCCTCGTCATCCTAGATAAAGGATGGGGATGTGACCGATTATGATTCGTATAGGCCCGATATCTCGCAACCTATACTTCCCCTAACTTTACTACCTATCCTTGTCGTAAATAGAAGCAAATCAAGATAAACATCAACCACACAAGATATATGAACGGAGAAGATTTGCCATTCATTCCCTTGTAGTGGGATTCGTTTGATCTCCATGAGACTTATGTATATTAGTGATGTTGTAGTTTTGATGTTTTAGTTTTAATAAAACGGAGAAAAAGTTCCCCGAGTGTCGTGCTCTCAAGGATGACAAAATGGAACCGAATCAAGCGTGTGACTTATATAATGGTAAAAGACAAGAGTTACAAGATTCACTCAATGCAAAAGAAACCATGGTGAAGAGGTTTGACAAAAGTAAAACAAAAGTAATCAATTAAAGAAACAAACGGGGTGGATGTCCTATCTAGGTCCCCACTTGGTCTACCACTTCTCCTGGGCCTCGTCATCCCGGACCAAGGGTGGGGATGAAGTCGATTAAGGCTCGTATAGGCCTGATATCTCGCAACCTATACTTCCCCTAACTTTACTACCTATCCTGTTCGTAAATAGAAGCAAATCAAGATAAACATCAACCACACTAGATATATGAACGGAGAATATGTGCCATTCATTACCTTGTAGTGGGAGTCGTTTGATATCCTTGAGAGTTATGTATATTAGTGATGTTGTAGTTTTGACGTTTTGGTTTAAGTGTGGATAGTGATAAAACGGAGAAGACGTTCCCCGAGTGTCTTGTTCTCAAGGATGACAAATTGGAACCGAATCAAGCGCTTGACATTTATGATGTTAATAGACAAGTGTTACAAGATTCACCCAAAGCAAAAGAAATCACGGCGAAGAGGTTTAACAAAAGTAAAACAAAAGTAATCAATTAAAGAAAGAAAGGAGATGGATGTCGTATCTTGGTCTCATGTTTGATATTTCTATAGGGTGTTCTAGGCAATGCAACTAGGTTTCTATCAAGGGAGCCGACGACAACATCACAGATTGGCGTCACACTTCGGACACCCGGTTGTTAAGTCGGATGGGCATTTTAACAAACCCCCGGATAAAGGATGGAGATGTGACCGATTATGACTCGTATAGGCCCGATATCTCGCAAACTATACTTCCCCTAACTTTACTACCTGTCCTTGTCGTAAATACAAGCAAATCAAGATAAACATCAACCAAACAAGATATATGAACCGAGAAGATTTGCCATTCATTCCCTTGAAGTGGGATTCGTTTGATCTCCATGAGAGTTATGTACATTAGTGATGTTGTAGTTTTGATGTTTTAGTTTGAATAAAACGGAGAAAAAGTTCACCGAGTGTCGTGCTCTCAAGGATGACAAAATGGAACTGAATCAAGCGTGTGACTTTTATGATGGTAAGACAAAAGAGTTACAAGATTCACTCAACGCAAAAGAAATAATAGTGAAGAGGTTTGACAAAAGTAAAGCAAGAGTAATCAATTAAAGAAACAAAGGGGATTGATTTCTTATCTAGGTCTCCACTTGGTCTACCACTTCTCCTGGGCCTCGTCATCCCGGAGCAACAGTGGGGATGAAGTCGATAGGGCTCGTATAGGCCTGATATCACGCAACCTATACTTCCCTTAACTTTACTACCTATCCTGTTCGTAAATAGAAGCAAATCAAGATAAACATCAACCACAATAGATATATGTACGGAGAATATTTACCATTTATTACCTTGTAGTGGGAGTCGTTTGATCTTCTTAAGAGTTATGTATATTAGTGATGTTGTAGTTTTGACGTTTTGGTTTAGGTGTGGATAGTGATAAAACGGAGAAGACATTCCCCGAGTGTCGTGTTCTCAAGGATGACAAATCTGAACCGAATCAAGCGCTTGACATTTATGATGTTAAGAGACAAGAGTTACAAGATTCACTCAAAGCAAAAGAAATCATGGTGAAGAGGTTTGACAAAAGTAAAACAAAAGTAATCAGTTAAAGAAACAAAGGGGGTGGATGTCCTATCTAGGTCTCCACTTGGTCTACCACTTCTCCTAGGCCTCGTCATCCCAGACCAAGGGTGGGGATGAAGTCGATTAGGGCTCGTATAGGCCTGATATCTCGCAACCTATACTTCCCCTAAGTTTACTCCCTATCCTGTTCCTAAATACAAGCAAATCAAGATAAACATCAACCACACAAGATATATGAACGGAGAAGATTTGCCATTCATTCCCTTGAAGTGGGATTCGTTTGATCTCCGTGAGAGTTATTTATATTAGTGATGTTGTAGTTTTGATGTTTTAGTTTGAACAAAACGGAGAAAAAGTTCCCCGAGTGTCGTGCTCTCAAGGATGACAAAATGGAACTGAATCAAGCGTGTGACTTTTATGATGGTAATTGACAAGAGTTACAAGATTCACTCAACGCAAAAGAAATCATGGTGAAGAGGTTTGACAAAAGTAAAGCAAAAGCAATCAATTAAACAAAGAAAGGAGATGGATGTCCTATCTTGGTCTCATGTTTGATACTTCTATAGGGTGTTCTAGGCAATGCAACTAGGTTTCTATCAAGGGAGCCGACGACGCCATCACTGATTGGCGTCACACTTCCGAATCAAGCGCTTGACATTTATGATGTTTACAGACAAGAGTTACAAGATTCACTCAATGCAAAAGAAATAATAGTGAATAGGTTTGACAAAAGTAAAACAAAAGTAATCAATTAAAGAAAGAAAGGAAATGAATGTCCTATCTAGGTCTCATGTTTGATACTTCTATAGGGTGTTCTAGGCAATGCAACTAGGTTTCTATCAAGGGAGCCGACGACGCCATCACTGATTGGCGTCACACTTCCGAATCAAGCGCTTGACATTTATGATGTTTACAGACAAGAGTTACAAGATTCACTCAATGCAAAAGAAATAATAGTGAATAGGTTTGACAAAAGTAAAACAAAAGTAATCAATTAAAGAAAGTTCTTACGAGACGAGTGGATTTTGATTCACTGAACGATACTATTTTCCAAATGATTATGTTTTCAAACCTTTGTCTACTTTTGAGTGACATCGGATTTCTTACTTAGCCGTCGCGCTAACTGCACTTCAATGTGTTTCTTATCAGTTGCAGATTAGTGTGGGCCCCTGTAGCCGATGAGCTCGGAATAGAAGGGAAGTACAGGTTGAGGTCTACTCTTTGATGTAGACAGGATTGTTATTAATGTTGTAAGTTTAGCCTGTGCACTTAGAGTGGAGTTTGTCAAAGAGGTGATAGAATTCACTCTAGGTGTGGCGGTAGCACCCCGTTTTCTGTTGATATGATGTAAGCTTCCGCATGTATTTGTTACAATTTGTAATAAATGTAGAGTTGAAAATTGGGGTGTTACAAAGGTATCAGAGCATGGTTTTGAGGTCCTTACTTTGGCAATAGAATGAGTTAGGCTCTGTCGCAAGTTAGTATAAGAGCCTATGATTCGAGTCAGCCTAGGGTTCGAGTCAGTTTAAGTTGACCTTGTTGGAGTTGGAGCTGGAGCTGGAGCCGGAGGCCGGACAGAGAACGGGTACCTTGCCATTCCGTGTATAAATATGTGATTTAATTGTTGCGTAGTATAATTACTACTTGTCATTGCATATATATGCTGATTGTTGGTCATATTGGTTTAAGTCGGCTGTTGACATGATGCCTTGCTACTGTTATGCCATGGTAGGGATACCTACCTGATGAATATGATTAATGGTTAGACCCTCGAATTCTAACTTCTAACTTTAAGAGAGCTAACTCAGAATCGCTTGTTCAGCAAGATGCCTCCTAGACGAAGCGTACCTGCTAGGGAAAGCAATGATGTCTCGGCGATGGACCGTATGGCCATGGCAATGGAACAGATTTGAGTCATCTGTTTGGACAATAGTAAGGAGGAACTTGGCAGACTCTTGATTAATGAGTGCCAGATGTAGGAAATTAAGGGGAGTAATTCGGACTGAGAGTCTGAAAGTTTGGATTGTAAGTGTCAAAGCCAAAAGGAAAAATCGTGGCCTGAAATGCATTAGGGCTCGTATAGGCCTGATATCTCGCAACCTATACTTCTGTAACCCCTCGTCTTTCCGATAAGTCTAAGGGTCGGAAAATATATCTTTAGGCTATGACATTCATAAGATGATCTCCCGATATGTCAAGGGAATTTTTATACGGAGGTATAGTTGTCATTAAGCTGCGATCGTTCGTGCCGGTCACGAACCGTAAAATTTTCGAGGACGAATTTTCAGCTCGGATTTCCTTAAAAATTGATGATTAGGCATGTTATGACTAAGTATGAACTTCCTGCTTAGTTAAGTTGAAATTGGATGAGCTATAAGGGTCGAAATTTATTTCTGATCGTACACCGCGAAATTTCCGCAGTGTACCGAACCTAGCCCATTTTGGAGCTTTTGACTGGAATAAATTTGTGGTTTCGAAAATTATTCTTTCTGGATTATTTTCCACCGAAACTTTATCTGTTTGGACCACAACTGATATGTTGTGGAGATATTTTATTATTTTATTATTTTTTT
>NC_044924.1:18439253-18447168 GCF_003576645.1 Ipomoea triloba
TTATATTGTTAGAGCGAAGTCTATTCGCCGTTATGTCGTCATGTTGGGATAAGGAGAGGTGCCCACGGGAAGGCTTGAGTGCCACGGCCCGGGGTTGGGATAAGGGAGGAACCTACGGGAGGGCTGGAGTGCCATGGCCCGAGGTTGTAGGCCTCACTCTTGCTATATGAAACTAAGGAAGTTTTAAAAATGAGTAAAGAGTTACTCTGTAACGTCTTTGAGAAAGAAATGATTTTGTCTTACGAGACGAGTGGATTTTGATTCACTGAACGATATACTATTTTCCAAATGATTATGTTTTCAAACCTTTGTCTACTTTTGAGTGACATTGGATATCCTTACTTAGCCGTCGCGCTAACTGCACTTCAATGTGTTTCTTATCAGTTGCAGATTAGTGTGGGCCCCTGTAGCCGATGAGCTCGGAATAGAAGGGAAGTACAGGTTGAGGTCTACTCTTTGATGTAGACAGGGATTGTTATTAATGTTGTAAGTTTAGCCTGTGCACTTAGAGTGGAGTTTGTCAAAGAGGTGATAGAATTCACTCTAGGTGTGGCGGTAGCACCCGGTTTTCTGTTGATATGATGTAAGCTTCCGCAGCGTTTTATTACGGATTTTGTAATAAATGTAAGAGTTGAAAATTGGGGTGTTACAACTTCCCCTAACTTTACTACCTATCCTGTTCGTAAATAGAAGCAAATCAAGATAAACATCAACCACACTAGATATATGAACGGAGAATATTGGCCATTTATTACTTTGTAGTGGGAGTCGTTTGATCTTCTTGAGAGTTATGTATATTAGTGATGTTGTAGTTTTGACGTTTTGGTTTAGGTGTGGATAGTGATAAAACGGAGAAGACGTTCCCCGAGTGTCGTGTTCTCAAGGATGACAAATTGGAACCGAATCAAGCGTTTGACATTTATGATGTTAAGAGACAAGAGTTACAAGATTAACTCAAAGCAAAAGAAATCATGGTGAAGAGGTTTGACAAAAGTAAAGCAAAAGCAATCAATTAAAGAAAGAAAGGAGATGGATGTCCTATCTTGGTCTCATGTTTGATACTTCTATAGGGTGTTCTAGGCAATGCAACTAGGTTTCTATCAAGGGAGCCCACGACACCATCACTGATTGGCGTCACACTTCGGACTCCCGGTTCTTAAGTCGGGTGGGCATTTTAACAAACCCTTGGTCTACCACATCTCCCGGGCCTCGTCATCCCGGATAAAGGATGGGGATGTAACCGATTATGACTCGTATAGGCCCGATATCTCGCAACCTATACTTCCCCTAACTTTACTACCTATCCTTGTCGTAAATAGAAGCAAATCAAGATAAACATCAACCACACAAGATATATGAACGGAGAATATTTGCCATTCATTCCCCTTGTAGTGGGATTCGTTTGATCTCCTTGAGAGTTATGTATATAAGTGATGTTGTAGTTTTGATGTTTTGGTTTTAATAAAACGGAGAATAAGTTCCCCGAGTATCGTGTTCTCAAGGATGGCAAATTAGAATCGAATCAAGCGTGTGACTTTTATGATGGTAAGAGACAAGAGTTACAAGATTCACTCAATGCAAAAGAAACCATGGTGAAGAGGTTTGACAAGAGTAAAACAAAAGTAATCAATTAAAGAAACAAAGGGGGTGGATGTCCTATCTAGGTCTCCACTTGGTCTACCACTTCTCCTTGGCCTCGTCATCCCGGACCAAGGGTGGGGACGAAGTCGATTAGGGCTCGTATAGGCCTGATATCTCGCAACCTATACTTCCCCCAATATTACTACCTATTCTTGTCGTAAATAGAAGCAAATCAAGATATACATCAACCACACAAGATATATAAACGGAGAATATTTGCCATTCATTACCTTGTAGAGGGAGTCGTTTGATCTCCTCGAGAGTTATGTATATTAGTGATGTTGTAGTTTTGACGTTTTGGTTTAGGTGTGGATAGTGATAAAACGGAGAAGACGTTCCCCGAGTGTCGTGTTCTCAAGGATGAAAAAATAGAACCGAATCAAGCGTATGATATTTATGATGTTAAGAGACAAGTGTCACAAGATTCACCCAAAGCAAAAGAAATCATGGTGAAGAGGTTTGACAAAAGTAAAACAAAAATAATCAATTAAAGAAAGAAAGGAGATGGATGTAAATCGAGGGTCACTCAAACAAGTGAGGAACTAGGGTCAAGGTTAGGTGAGAGAAAAACTAAAAGCCTCACCTGGGCATAACAAAAGACTCTCGAACCACTTTATGAAGCCTAGCTTCTCTAGAAGAAGAGATTATCTGAGACTCGATAGCAGGAACATAACCATAAATCTATTCAAAACCTTCAACTGAAAATTTAGAGACTCATGATTTCACAAACTTGAAATTTTATATTTCAAACTACGATGTCTTACAAAACACACTAAACCTCCTTTTATAGGTATGAAGGATGGTTGAGCCGACGACACCATCACCGATTGGCGTCACACTTCGGACTCCCGGTTCTTAAGTCGGATGGGCATTTTAACAAACCCTTGGTCTACCACATCTCCCGGGCCTCGTCATCCCGGATAAAGGATGGGGATGTGACCGATTATGACTCGTATAGGCCCGATATCTCTCAACCTATACTTCCCCTAACTTTACTACCTATCCTTGTCGTAAATAGAAGCAAATCAAGATAAACATCAACCACACTAGATATATGAACGGATAATATTTGCCATTTATTACCTTGTAGTGGGAGTCGTTTGATCTTCTTGAGAGTTATGTATATTAGTGATGTTGTAGTTTCGACGTTTTAGTTTAGGTGTGGATAGTGATAAAACGGAGAAGANTTCGTAAATAGAAGCAAATCAAGATAAACATCAACCACACTAGATATATGAACGAAGAATATTTGCCATTTATTACCTTGTAGTGGGAGTCGTTTGATCTTCTTGAGAGTTATGTATAATAGTGATGTTGTAGTTTTGATGTTTTAGTTTTAATAAAACAGAGAAAAAGTTCCCCGAGTGTCATGCTCTCAAGGATGACAAAATGGAACCGAATCAAGGGTGTGACTTTTATGATGGTAAGAGACAAGAGTTACAAGATTCACTCAATGCAAAAGAAACAATGGTGAAGAGGTTTAACAAAAGTAAAACAAAAGTAATCAATTAAAGAAAGAAAGGAGATGGATGTCTTATTTGGTCTCATGTTTGATATTTCTATAGGGTGTTCTAGGCAATGCAACTAGGTTTCTATCAAGGCAGCCGACGACAACATCACAGATTGGCGTCACACTTCGGACTCCCGGTTGTTAAGTCGGATGGGCATCTTAACAAACCCCCGGATACCGATTATGACTCGTATAGGCCCGATATCTCGCAAACTATACTTCCCCTAACTTTACTACCTGTCCTTGTCGTAAATACAAGCAAATCAAGATAAACATCAACCAAACAAGATATATGAACGGAGAAGATTTGCCATTCATTCCCTTGAAGTGGGATTCGTTTGATCTCCATGAGAGTTATGTACATTAGTGATGTTGTAGTTTTGATGTTTTAGTTTGTTATGTACATTAGTGATGTTGTAGTTTTGATGTTTTAGTTTGAATAAAACGGAGAAAAAGTTCACCGAGTGTCGTGCTCTCAAGGATGACAAAATGGAACAGTTCACCGAGTGTCGTGCTCTCAAGGATGACAAAATGGAACCGAATCAAGCGTGTGACTTTTATGATGGTAAGAGACTAGAGTTACAAGATTCACTCAATGCAAAAGAAATAATAGTGAAGAGGTTTGACAAAAGTAAGACTAAAGTAATCAATTAAAGAAACAAAGGGGATTGATGTCCTATCTAGGTCTCCACTTGGTCTACCACTTCTCCTAGGCCTCGTCATCCCAGAGCAATGGTGGGGATGAAGTCGATTAGGGCTCGTATAGGCCTGATATCTCGCAACCTATACTTTCCCTAACTTTACTACCTATCCTATTCGTAAATAGAAGCAAATCAAGATAAACATCAACCACACTAGATATATGAACGAAGAATATTTGCCATTTATTACCTTGTAGTGGGAGTCGTTTGATCTTCTTGAGAGTTATGTATATTAGTGATGTTGTAGTTTCGACGTTTTAGTTTAGGTGTGGATAGTGATAAAACGGAGAAGACGTTCCCGGAGTGTCGTGTTCTCAAGGATGACAAATTTGAACCGAATCAAGCGCTTGACATTTATGATGTTAAGAGACAAGAGTTACAAGATTCTCTCAAAGCAAAAGAAACCATGGTGAAGAGGTTTGACAAAAGAAAAACAAAAATAATCAATTAAAGAAAGAAAGGAGATGGATGTAAAACAAAAATAATCAATTAAAGAAAGAAAGGAGATGGATGTCCTATCTAGTTCTCCACTTGGTCTACCACTTCTCCTAGGCCTCGTCATCCCAGACCAAGGGTGGGGATGAAGTCGATTAGGGCTCGTATAGGCCTGATATCTCGCAAGATGAAGTCGATTAGGGCTCGTATAGGCCTGATATCTCGCAACCTATACTTCCCCTAAGTTCGTATAGGCCTGATATCTCGCAACCTATACTTCCCCTAAGTTTACTCCGGCCTGATATCTCGCAACCTATACTTCCCCTAAGTTTACTCCATATCCTGTTCCTAAATACAAGCAAATCAAGATAAACATCAACCACACAAGATATATGAACCGAGAAGATTTGCCATTCATTCCCTTGAAGTGGGATTCGTTTGATCTCCGTGAGAGTTATTTATATTAGTGATGTTGTAGTTTTGATGTTTTAGTTTGAATAAAACGGAGAAAAAGTTCCCCGAGTGTCGTGCTCTCAAGGATGACAAAATGGAACTGAATCAAGCGTGTGACTTTTATGATGGTAATTGACAAGAGTTACAAGATTCACTCAACGCAAAAGAAATAATAGTGAAGAGGTTTGACAAAAGTAAAGCCAGAGTAATCACTTAAAGAAACAAAGGGGATTGATGTCCTATCTAGGTCTCCACTTGGTCTACCACTGCTCCTGGGCCTCGTCATCCAGGACCAAAGGTGGGGATGAAGTCGATTAGGGCTCGTATAGGCCTGATATCTCGCAACCTATACTTCCCTTAACTTTACTACGTATCATGTTCATAAATAGAAGCAAATCAAGATAAACATCAACCACACTAGATATATGAACGGAGAATATTTGCCATTTATTACCTTGTAGTGGGAGTCGTTTGATCTTCTTGAGAGTTATGTATATTAGTGATGTTGTAGTTTTGACGTTTTGGTTTAGGTGTGGATAGTGATAAAACGGAGAAGACATTCCCCGAGTGTCGTGTTCTCAAGGATGACAAATCTGAACCGAATCAAGCGCTTGACATTTATGATGTTAAGAGACAAGAGTTACAAGATTCACTCAAAGCAACAGAAACCATGGTGAAGAGGTTTGACAAAAGTAAAACAAAAGTAATCAGTTAAAGAAACAAAGGGGGTGGATGTCCTATCTAGGTCTCCACTTGGTCTACCACTTCTCCTAGGCCTCGTCATCCCAGACCAAGGGTGGGGATGAAGTCGATTAGGGCTCGTATAGGCCTGATATCTCGCAACCTATACTTCCCCTAAGTTACTCCCTATCCTGTTCCTAAATACAAGCAAATCAAGATAAACATCAACCACACAAGATATATGAACGGAGAAGATTTGCCATTCATTCCCTTGAAGTGGGATTCGTTTGATCTCCGTGAGAGTTATTTATATTAGTGATGTTGTAGTTTTGATGTTTTAGTTTGAATAAAACGGAGAAAAAGTTCCCCGAGTGTCGTGCTCTCAAGGATGACAAAATGGAACTGAATCAAGCGTGTGACTTTTATGATGGTAAGAGACAAGAGTTACAAGATTCACTCAACGCAAAAGAAATAATAGTGAAGAGGTTTGACAAAAGTAAAGCCAGAGTAATCAATTAAAGAAACAAAGGGGATTGATGTCCTATCTAGGTCTCCACTTGGTCTACCACTGCTCCTGGGCCTCGTCATCCGGGACCAAAGGTGGGGATGAAGTCGATTAGGGCTCGTATAGGCCTAATATCTCGCAACCTATACTTCCCTTAACTTTACTACCTATCATGTTCGTAAATAGAAGCAAATCAAGATAAACATCAACCACACTAGATATATGAACGGAGAATATTTGCCATTTATTACCTTGTAGTGGGAGTCGTTTGATCTTCTTGAGAGTTATTGTAACACCCCAATTTTCACATCTTGGATTTATTACAAAATCTTTAAAATATAATACATTGCGGAAGCGTCTAACCAGCAGAAAACTGGGTGTTACCGCCACGCTTAGGTATCTTTCCTATACCCAAACGCTAAGGCTAAACTTACAACCTCAAATAACCATATCAATATCCAGATATGTACGTATGGAAATAATCCCTCCAGGGTGTCTATTCTAGGAATGAGTAATCTTCAACCTCGACTCCCATCCTAATTAGAGCTCATCGGCCACAGGGGCCCACGCTAGACTGCATCTAATAAAGGACACAATGAAGTGTAGTTAGCACGACGGCTAAGTAAGGAAATTCATTGTCACTTAATAATAGACAAAGGTTTGAAAACATAAATAATCTGAAAGCTTTATAAAGTTTTACCCATGATTTGAAAATCTACCTGCAACCAAACGATTTATGGATAGCATAATAGCGTATATACGTTAAACCATGTAAAGCTTTTCTCATATAAGAGATATTCATTTCCTCATTATTGTTTCAAATAAAATATGTGCCAATAATCACAACTTCCACATGTATGCACCATATCATACTCATAATCATACCCATACTCATACTCATCCTCATACTCATAATTATCATCATAATCATATAAGCATTTAAATAGAAATAACAGCTTTTACCATAATGAAGTTAAAGATATTCCAATTCACACCACAATTTCCTTCTCATTTCCATCATCTCACCACAACCTAGTTATTCCAACTAGGGGAAGCAGATCTAGGACCTTTAGTGTGCACACCCCTTGTCGGGATTCCAAGCCCGCAGGTTAGTCACTAGCTCTAGTAACCCTGGATCTGTTTCTACAAGGTTACTCAAGTGGTTAACACCAATCACTTCAGGGCCCATTGTTTGTGAATCCATTGTGAATGTTAAAAGGAATAGTCTCCAACTTCACACCATAATTTCATTTTATCACATTCTTTACTTTCTCACTTATGCACTTTAAACAGTATAAACATACTTTCGCATATATATATATATAATAACGTAATTATGATCTCTTAACCCATCATCAATGTCAAAAATTACCATGATTAGAAACTAAGCCTAATTATCCTCTAATTATAGTAGCATCATCACCAACAATTATCATATCATGCTTCACATTTAATAATTACTATTAAACCATGAACCCCTCATTGCCACACACTTCATTATCACCATACGGTAATATGCATCCTCACCTATAATCGTCAATTAGCTCAACAACTTAGTGACATCACCATTATCAATAACATTATTCATTATTCCATCATCCTTATTTAACTCTATCCTTAGCAGTAATTTCACCACTAACAAATCATATAAACAGATCACTTCGACAACAATAATATTAACATCATCCCTAAGCTTCAAGCAACAACATCATCCATAACCCATAAGTAATTCATACTTAATAACTACTAATTACCTCCTCACTATACTTAATCCATATCTAACCCTTAACCTTAATTTCTTCATAATCCACCATCAATGACAACATTACAGTACCTTCAACACCACTAATTTATAATCTCATCCTCATTATTACTTCATCAAAATTTAATTATCATCACCCAATCATCAATATACTTAACATAACCAGTTCATCATTAATCCTTAATCATTCCCAAAATCAATAATATTTGCACTTAAACACCTCAACA
>NC_044924.1:18447506-18473367 GCF_003576645.1 Ipomoea triloba
TCTCTCTGGACCAGTTTTGGAGAAAAATTCGAAAACCATACTTCCACTACTCCTATCATTATGAAATTTTATATGCGGGTTCTACACTTATAGAACTACATGTCTAAAAAAAATAGGATAAAAATACCTTACCAATTTTTCCCAATAAATCTCGGAAGTTACTGCCAGAATCTACCCTGATTTCCTTTCACTATTTTCACAAGTACAAGCCTATATGGACATAAATACAACATATACAAGCATATCCAAGCTATGAACATGTATACAAAAATATTCCCAAAGCTCCAAAACACCATATTTCAACCAAATAATCAATTATCTAATTTCAAGTGACTAAACCAACTTAAGGGAATTCCTTACCTCAACCGGGTTACTAGTTCTCGTAGAAGGCTTTTGGAGTTGATTTCCCCAATTTCACCTTAAAATCCTATGATTCCACCAACAACATATCACAACATACAAGAAATCTTAACTTAGATTCAAGCTCTAGGAAGGATTATAAAGCTTTTTACCGATTAAAATCGAAGTCTTACCGAACAAAATTGACACTTGAGAAGGATTTTGGCTATGCAAATTGATGGAAGAAAATGGTGAAGAAGATGAAAGGATCACCCTCTCTCTCTCTCTCTCTCTTTTCTCACGAAATGGGAATGGGAAATGAAGACATGAAATTTCTTCATTCTTATCTCAACATATATATATCCCTTATAAGATAAGATAAAGGGAAAAATAATAAAATAATAAAATATCTTCCACCCATTTGGCTTATGGGATAAGATTAAGAAAATAATAAAATAATAAAATATCTTCCAACTTATCAGTTGGGGTCCAAACAGATAATGTTTCGGTGGAAAATAATTTAAATAGGAAGAATTTTGAAACCAAAAATTTACCTCAGACTAAAACTCAAAATTGGGCCAGGTCCGGTATACCGCGAAATTTTGCGATGCTACGATCACAACAAATTTTCACCCTTATACTCCGTCCAATTTCAACTTAACTAAGCAGGAAGTTCATACTTAGTCCTAATATGCATAATCATCCATTTCCTAGGGAAATCCGAACTGAAAATTAGTCCTCAAAAATTTTACGGTTCGTGACCGGCACGAACGATCGCAACTTAATAACAACTATACTTCCTTATAAAAATTCCTTTGAAGCATCTGAAGATCATAACAAATGAATGTCAACGCCTTAAGATAAAATAATAATGTTAGGAAAATACGGGGTATTACAGTTATGTATATTAGTGATGTTGTAGTTTTTACGTTTTGGTTTAGGTGTGGATAGTGATAAAACGGAGAAGACGTTCCCCGAGTGTCATGTTCTCAAGGATGACAAATTGGAACCGAATCAAGCGCTTGACATTTTTGATGTTAAGAGACAAGAGTTACAAGATTCACTCAAAGCAAAAGAAATCATGATGAAGAGGTTTGACAAAAGTAAAGCAAAAGCAATCAATTAAAGAAAGAAAGGAGATGGATGTCCTATCTTGGTCTCATGTTTGATACTTCTATACGGTGTTCTAGGATTTGCAACTAGGTTTCTATCAAGGGAGCCGACGACACCATCATTGATTGGCGTCATACTTTGGACTCCCGGTTCTTAAGTCGGATGGGCATTTTAACAAACCCTTGGTCTACCACATCTCTCAGGCCTCGTCATCCCGGATAAAGGATGGGGATGTGACCGATTATGACTCGTATAGGGCCGATATCTCGCAACTTATACTTCCCCTAACTTTACTACCTATCCTTATCGTAAATAGAAGCAAATCAAGATAATCATCAACCACACAAGATATATGAACGGAGAAGATTTTCCATTCATTCCCTTGAAGTGGGATCGTTTGATCTCCATGAGAGTTATGTATATTAGTGATGTTGTAGTTTTGATGTTTTAGTTTTAATAAAACGGAGAAAAAGTTCCCCGAGTGTCGTGTTCTCAAGGATGACAAAATGGAACCGAATCAAGCGTGTGACTTTTATGATGGTAAGAGACAAGAGTTACAAGATTCACTCAACGCAAAAGAAATAATAGTGAAGAGGTTTGAAAAAAGTAAAGCAAGAGTAATCAATTAAAAACAAAGGGCATTGATGTCCTATCTAGGTCTTCACTTGGTCTACCACTTCTCCTAGCCTCGTTATCCCGGACCAAGGGTGGGGATGAAGTCGATTAGGGCTCGTATAGGCCTGATATCTCGCAACCTATACTTCCCTTAACTTTACTACCTATCCTGTTCGTAAATAGAAGCAAATCAAGATAAACATCAACCACACTAGATATATGAACGGAGAATATTTGCCATTTATTACCTTGTAGTGGGAGTCGTTTGATCTTCACTAGAGTTATATGTATATTAGTGATGTTGTAGTTTTGACGTTTTGGTTTAGGTGTGGATAGTGATAAGAGAAGACGTTCCTCGAGTGTCGTGATCTTAAGGATGACAAATAGGAACCGAATCAAGCGTGTGACATTTATGATGTTAAGAGACAAGTGTTACAAGATTCACCCAAAGCAAAAGAAATCATGGTGAAGAGGTTTGACAAATGTAAAACAAAAATAATCAATTAAAGAAAGAAAGGAGATGGATGTAAATCGAGGGTCACTCAAACAAGTGAGGAACTTGGGTCAAAGTAAGGTGAGAGAAAAATTAAAAGCCTCTCCTGGGCATAATAAAAGACTCTCGAACCACTTTATGAAGCCTAGCTTCTCTAGAAGCAGAGATTATCTGAGACTCGATAGCAAGAACATAACCATAAATCTATTCAAAACCTTCAACTGAAAATTTAGAGACTCATGATTTCACAAACTTGAAATTTTATATTTCAAACTGCGATGTCTTAAAAAACACACTGAACCTCCTTTTATAGGGATGAAGGATGATTCTGTTCTAGGCAATGCAACTAGGTTTCTATCAAGGGAGCCGACAACACCATCACTGATTGGCGTCACACTTCGGACTCCCGGTTCTTAAGTCGGATGGGCATTTTAACAAACCCTTGGTCTACCACATCTCGCGGGCCTCGTCATCCCAGATAAAGGATGGGGATGTGACCGATAATGACTCGTATAGGCCCGATATCTGGCAACCTATACTTCCCCTAACTTTACTACCTATCCTTGTCGTAAATAGAAGCAAATCAAGATAAACATCAACCACACAAGATATATGAACGGAGAAGATTTGCCATTCATTCCCTTGAAGTGGGATCGTTTGATCTCCATGAGAGTTATGTATATTAGTGATGTTGTAGTTTTGATGTTTAGTTTTAATAAAACGGAGAAAAAGTTCCCCGAGTGTCGTGCTCTCAAGGATGACAAAATGGAACCGAATCAAGCGTGTGACTTTTATGATGGTAAGAGACAAGAATTACAAGATTCACTCAATGCAAAAGAAATAATAGTGAAGAGGTTTGACAAAAGTAAAACTAAAGTAATCAATTAAAGAAATAAAGGTGATTGATGTCCTATCTAGGTCTCCACTTGGTCTACCACTTCTTATGGGCCTCGTCATCCCGGAGCAAGGGTGGGGATGAAGTCGATTAGGGCTCGTATAGGCCTGATATCTCGCAACCTATACTTTCCCTAACTTTACTACCTATCATGTTCGTAAATAGAAGCAAATCAAGATAAACATCAACCACACTAGATATATGAACGGAGAATATGTGCCATTCATTACCTTGTAGTGGGAGTCGTTTGATCTCCTTGAGAGTTATGTATATTAGTGGTGTTGTAGTTTTGACGTTTTGGTTTAGGTGTGGATAGTGATAAAACGGAGAAGACGTTCCCCGAGTGTCGTGTTCTCAAGGATGACAAATTAGAACCGAATCAAGCGCTTGACATTTATGATGTTAAGAGACAAGAGTTACAAAATTAACTCAAAGCAAAAGAAATCATGGTGAAGAGGTTTGACAAAAGTAAAACAAAAGCAATCAATTAAAGAACGAAAGGAGATGGATGTCCTATCTTGGTCTCATGTTTGATACTTCTATAGGGTGTTCTAGGCAATGCAACTAGGTTTCTATCAAGGGAGCCGACGACACCATCACTGATGTGCGTCACACTTCGGACTCCCGGTTCTTAAGTCGAATGGGTATTTTAACAAACCCTTGGTCTACCACATCTCCCGGCCCTCGTCATCCCGGATAAAGGATGGGGATGTGACAGATTATGACTCGTGGTGTGGTGGTGGTAGTGGTGTTAGTGGCGGTGGTGGTGTTGGTGGTGATGATGATGTTGGTGGTAATAGGGCTAGGGTTGAAAACGAATCGAATCGAGTCAAATACCTTGCTATTCGATTTGAATTAGTCGACTATTTTAAGTATTTTGAGAACTATTTGTATTTGTATTCGATAAATATTAGAATTTAAAATTTTATTTGTAATCGATTTGGCTATTACATTATTTGAATATACTCGATTCGACTCGAATATTCGAATTCGAAATGCTGAACTTAATTTTGTTTTCTCAATTTCTCTAAGAAATTAAGATAAAATGTAATAAAAATTTAAATTTAAATAGCATAAAATTTTCTATTAATATACTACTACATCCGTTCCATTTTATGTGTCTGGTTCAGTTAACGAGACTTAACTGAAGTTATTTTTAATTCAATTTTTCATAATATTAAGTTTAATATTTGTAACACCCCACTTTTTCCACTACCGAAAATACGAGTATAATTATTTTATTTTTTTTACAACAGCGGAAGCTTAAACAACAACTAAAAGGAAAAAGGGGTGTTATGCCACGTTCGAGTATCTCTCTTATACTCAAACGCACAGGCAAAACCTACTACCAAAATTACTATTACAATGGTGGAATTCCTAATGGTACAATAAAATCTTTATACAACGATTCACTCTCATGCCAAGTGCCATGCCAAATATTTCCTGCAAAACACTTATGGTAGAAACAAAGTCAGCACGACGGCTGGTAAGACATACTCTACCCCGTAAAACATTTTGCACATAGCACTTTGGAGCACATAAATTTCCACATAATAAATTTCAACCCCTTAACATGGCATTTTTAATCTCATCAATATAAATCATCTTTAAAACTTCCTTAGTTTCATATTAGCAAGCGTGAGGCCTACAACCTCGGGCCATGGCACTCCAGCCCTCCCGTAGGTCTCCTTATTCCAACCCCGGGCCATGGCATTTAAGCCCTCCCGTAGGTCCCCATCTCAACAATAACGACGAATAGACTTCGCCCTGCAGTATGAATAATCATACAATAACATAACGACCACTGGGCAAGGGCACTTAAAGCCACCCGTGGGTCAATCAAGGTCCTCCTCAACTCACTTTAGAAACTAAGGGTTTGAAAACATGATTCTTCCTTCAGTTTTTCTTTCTTAAATCATTTCTTTTGGACATATTTCACAATTGAGTCCAATACTTGAAATTGGCTACCTCATTAGCCCCTGAAGGATTTTCAAAATACTTTCAGTACCCGCAGTACTTTTCAACACCAAATCTCTTCAACATCATAATTTCATTACTTATCATAATCTCTATAAAGTTAATAATATCACTAATAATCACAAGAACAAACAATATGTATTCACATCAAATAATTTCATAAGACATGTACTCACATTTTCACAAAATCATTTAAACATAATATCACATAAGCACATATTAAATATTTTGATTTGGGGTAAAATAAATTTTGGATAGACATCAATCTTACCTATAACCAACTCTTCTACTTCACTTGCCCAATTCTTCTCCCACACATAGATGATTTCTCTCCTTACTTCTCCTGATTTTTCCTCACCACACAACCCCTCTATTTATAGGCAAAAGGGAAAGGAAGACAAATCTTGAAGAGAAAGACATATGGGATAAGAATGAAGAAACTTGGAGATCAAGTTTCTATTTAGATCATCTCCAAAAATTATTTTAATATTAGCATGTGGCTAGAAAGAATGACACTTGTCACAATGCTATGGTAAATCTTGAAGAATAAGACTTCCTTGCGAGTTTGGGATTAAATCAGATATAGTTACAGTAGAAAAATAATTTAGGGACAATAGGGTGGCTGCCTAGGTTCTAGAAGAGACAAAATAAAATTAAAACATAGATGATATCAGTCAAATAATTGGTATCAAATTGAAGAATACATGTGCTGGCAGAAAGAAATTGGCAGAACACTGGATACGGATTAAAAATATTATTGGGAGTATTTGGTAAGGTATTTTGATACCATTTTCTTCAAATATGTATTTAAGCAAGTCTAGAACCTACATATAAAATTTCATAGAAATCTAAGGAGTAGAAGTATGGTTTTCGAATTTTTTTCCAAAACTAGTCCAGAGAGAAAAATTCTGGACAGCATACTGCCAAGGGCAAAAATGTAATTTTCTGTGTTTACTCAAATATCCAAATGACCAAAACTTTTTAAGGATATCAATTACTATAGGTTGGGGTTCTAAAATAAAAATTTCAGGTAAAACGGAGTTCGGGAAGTATGTTTACCGAATAAATCTTTCGGACTGCGCCGAGCTGAAATTTTCTGAAAAATGAATAGTTAGAAACATTTTTGGCTAAAAGTCATTTTGTAACAAAAATGGTGAATAAATTTCGGGGTGTCACAATATTAGTATACAAAATTTATATATTTAGAAACTACACTAAAAGTACTATTAAACACAAAAAGAAAAAGTAAATTTAAAAATAAATAAAAATTATTAAAGAAAATAAACAAAAAAAATAATTGATTTGACCTATTAATTAGTAAGTAGCACAAATAAAATAAGACAGAGAGTAATTTTCTTGGCCGAAGAAGTTGCAAAGCCGCGCCCTAGTGCTACTGGAGTCGCTGAGTGCTACCTTGCCATCCTCCACCGCCGAAAGCTTATTAGAAAAAAAAACAGATCGAAGAAGCTGTCACCATTGTCGACTTGTCGTGTTGCTGCTGCTGTTGTCATCAATGTCGTCGTCGTAGATCTAGAGTAGAGTGACAAGAAAAAGCTTTAGCTATGGAGTGGGGAGTGGTGAGTGGCGATGAAGCCGACTGATGAGGGCTGAGCCACTGAGGCATTAATCTTCTGGACTTAGGTGATTATTGATTAGGTATTTAGCTTCTTTTTTTTTTCTAGTTTATATATATATAGAGAGGGAGGGGGTACGGTTCACATGGGTACCTACCTTTAGATGAGGACATGAGGACTAATCTAAACCATTAAATCATAATGATGCACGACTGAGATTAAAATGAACAAATCACACAGATTAAGGAAACAAATTCCTTTAAAATATAAGAAAATATACATTTAGGGTAAATCAGTTGTATTAGAAGTTGTGTATTCCTATACAGAATATCGTGCATTCCTATATTCNGAAAGAAGAAACTTGGAGATCAAGTTTCTATTTAGATCATCTCCAAAAATTATTTTAATATTAGCATGTGGCTAGAAAGAATGACACTTGTCACAATGCTATGGTAAATCTTGAAGAATAAGACTTCCTTGCGAGTTTGGGATTAAATCAGATATAGTTACAGTAGAAAAATAATTTAGGGACAATAGGGTGGCTGCCTAGGTTCTAGAAGAGACAAAATAAAATTAAAACATAGATGATATCAGTCAAATAATTGGTATCAAATTGAAGAATACATGTGCTGGCAGAAAGAAATTGGCAGAACACTGGATACGGATTAAAAATATTATTGGGAGTATTTGGTAAGGTATTTTGATACCATTTTCTTCAAATATGTATTTAAGCAAGTCTAGAACCTACATATAAAATTTCATAGAAATCTAAGGAGTAGAAGTATGGTTTTCGAATTTTTTTCCAAAACTAGTCCAGAGAGAAAAATTCTGGACAGCATACTGCCAAGGGCAAAAATGTAATTTTCTGTGTTTACTCAAATATCCAAATGACCAAAACTTTTTAAGGATATCAATTACTATAGGTTGGGGTTCTAAAATAAAAATTTCAGGTAAAACGGAGTTCGGGAAGTATGTTTACCGAATAAATCTTTCGGACTGCGCCGAGCTGAAATTTTCTGAAAAATGAATAGTTAGAAACATTTTTGGCTAAAAGTCATTTTGTAACAAAAATGGTGAATAAATTTCGGGGTGTCACAATATTAGTATACAAAATTTATATATTTAGAAACTACACTAAAAGTACTATTAAACACAAAAAGAAAAAGTAAATTTAAAAATAAATAAAAATTATTAAAGAAAATAAACAAAAAAAATAATTGATTTGACCTATTAATTAGTAAGTAGCACAAATAAAATAAGACAGAGAGTAATTTTCTTGGCCGAAGAAGTTGCAAAGCCGCGCCCTAGTGCTACTGGAGTCGCTGAGTGCTACCTTGCCATCCTCCACCGCCGAAAGCTTATTAGAAAAAAAAACAGATCGAAGAAGCTGTCACCATTGTCGACTTGTCGTGTTGCTGCTGCTGTTGTCATCAATGTCGTCGTCGTAGATCTAGAGTAGAGTGACAAGAAAAAGCTTTAGCTATGGAGTGGGGAGTGGTGAGTGGCGATGAAGCCGACTGATGAGGGCTGAGCCACTGAGGCATTAATCTTCTGGACTTAGGTGATTATTGATTAGGTATTTAGCTTCTTTTTTTTTTCTAGTTTATATATATATAGAGAGGGAGGGGGTACGGTTCACATGGGTACCTACCTTTAGATGAGGACATGAGGACTAATCTAAACCATTAAATCATAATGATGCACGACTGAGATTAAAATGAACAAATCACACAGATTAAGGAAACAAATTCCTTTAAAATATAAGAAAATATACATTTAGGGTAAATCAGTTGTATTAGAAGTTGTGTATTCCTATACAGAATATCGTGCATTCCTATATTCAAATGTTGTGCAACGATAACACTTTAATTGTGCATTCAAACACCATCCCATGTCCTACGATACACCGCACTAAGTGCACTAATGCACAGCTCACCAGCTTATGGTGCACAACTCATAATACTAGGTTGCACAACCAGCACACCAGAACGCACCACCATACTACGCAGACATGTGTACATATACACCAACTCAAGGATGGCAAATTGGAACCGAATCAAGGGTGTGACTTTTATGATATTAAGAGACAAAAGTTACAAGATTCACTAAAAGCAAAAGAAATCATGGTAAAGAGGTTTGACAAAAGTAAACAAAAGTAATCAATTAAAGAAACAAAGTGGATGGATGTCCTATCTATGTCTCCTATTGGTCTACCACTTCTCCCGGGCCTCGTTATCCCGGACCAAGGGTGGTGATGTGGTCGATTAAGCTCGCTCGTAACAGAGCGTAGCAAACTCTATTATCGATAACAATGATCTCAAATCCTAAGCTTATAACAAGGATGTCACATCTTACAAAGATTTCACAGCCTAGGCTCCAATCTAACCTCCAAAGATTCGAATCGTTCTGATACCACTTCTAACAGAGCGTACCAAACTTTATTTCCAAGACCTTATAACCTAAGCTCTGATCTATCTCCAAGATCTTATAACGTTAAGCTCTGATACCAATTTGTAACACCCCAATTTTCACCTCTTGGATTTATTACAAAATTCCTAATAATACAATAGATTGCGGAAGCATCTAACCAGCAGAAAACTGGGTGTTACCGCCACTCTTAGGTATCTCTCCTATACCCAAATGCTAAGGCTAAACTTACAACCTCAAATAACCATATCAACATCCAAATATGTACATATGGAAATAATTCTTCCAGGGTGTCTATTCTAGGATAGAGTAGTCCTCAACCTCGACTTATCTTAAAGAGGACCAAAAAATAGAAGAAACCCATCTGCCCCTTCTGAATCCATACTCTGCTTTCAATAAAAGAAACCAATCCAATCTTCTGGTTAAATCCCTTAAAGCTATTTACCAGAAAAGGTCTTTAGTTCCCAAAGAATACATCTCAGCCTCAGCCATGAGCAGATGTCCCATATATTCCACCCACCAAGAACAGTTCATTACTCTTGAAATCCCTGATGAATTCCCGGCCATTTGGAGGAGAGAAGGATATACCCATATCCACTTTGGAGCAATCCGTTTTGCCATAACCTATCATGGCAGAAAGGGTCAACCCGTAGTTGCCAAGCTATGTCTCCTTGATTCCAGGTACTTAGAGTACCAACATGCGTTGATAGCCACTATGGAAGTAACACTTGATTCTGGCACTGTCTGTGCTACTGTTTACCCAAATTTTAACGTATCCTTAGAAGATCCGCATCTTCTAGATATGTTTAAAATTCAAGTCCATATTGTTGGAGCTAAGCATGCTGAGCAAGATGCTATTGAAGCCACTGTCCACTACCAGATGTCTTATCGATTGCAAGACCATGCTTTCGATATGAAAATTCCAGGAGGAGGAGAAGCCCTCATCCTAGTCACTGATGAACAGAGAAATGTTACCTGCACTAAGGTCCCCAGAAGATGTACAAAAGAGGAGTTGATCCAAGTCATCCCTGACACTTGGATATCCAACTATGAGAAGCTGCACCAGAACAGAAGGCCAATCGAATCCAACGAGGCTATCATCAGCAGGAGAAAAGATGGTACCGTTGGAATCTCATTCAATCATGCCCATCTAAAAAGAACAGAATTTCTGCCATCCATCAATATGGTAGAAGAGGCTAGAGAAAGACAAGAGGAGCATGTCCAGGAGATCCTTGACAATGACCTAGACGATGATGATGCAGAACCAGTTTTCCTTGGTTACGGAAAAACAGGAATGAGTGAAATTGTCCATTCGTTCGACCAACTTGGTAAACCAGTTTTCTGGTTTAAGGATCCCATCTCAAATCACTGTTTCTTCGATTTGTGTGAAGATGATTGTAAGCAATGCTACCCAACAAAGGAGCCACAGAGGAGACCCAGCTGCAAGCCCTCTAGAAGGAGAAAATCCAGAAGGAAGGATGATAGTGATGATGAAGATCCGCCGTCACCACTACCACCACCTGTGCCCCTGCAAAGAAAAAAGAAAGCTCTTAAGTGCTATGAGCAAGAGTACTTAAGAAAGGAGCCCACAATANTCTCAAGCCCAACCTGATTCTCAAACAAGATTGTTCTCTGATTGGAAAATTAGAAATCCATCTCACCCTTTACACCAGCAAGTTTTTAGACCTTTCACCATTTCAGAACAAACTACCACTCCATCCCAGCTAATTATATCCTCAAAATCAAATGACCTGTACCCTCCACCAAATACAACCCCAAATACAACCCAAATGATGCTTCATGAAACAATCACAGATAAGGATCTTTTTGATTCTGTTATCAAAGGCCTAGACCCACCTGAGAGAAACCTACCAGTCATGGAAGCTTATAGTGCTGGAGAAATATCAGAAGAATCTGGCTACCAATCTGAAGCAACTTAGTCCGAGAAGAAGACTATCCAGAATTTCAGAGGTACATTTTCGCCCAGAACAAGGTCATTCCAAAAGAAATTTGGCCCAGAGAAGGGATTCAGCCAGATGTAAGACAAGATGATGAGATCTACCATGAAAGGATCAAGTCAGCAAAAAACCAGTACAGAAGGAAGATATCTGGTCACAAGACCCTTGGAACTTTGATGATATAGATTCAGTGCTTGAAGAAGTTGAAAAGATTGAGAAAGCTTATGCTCAAAAGTCTCAAAAGAAAAGGCCAGAACACAAGAGCCAGTGGAACAAGGATGTTTGGAGAACGAAGAGAAGGCAATCTGGTATGGATAGGCAAGAATGGGTTAACTACATGGGTTACCCCAGCTACTCTAGCTACTCTACAGAAAGCGACACAGCATCAGACGAAGACTCCGTAATGGATCTTCAATTTCATGGAGAATGGATGGTCATGAAGACAAAGCAACCAGATTGGAACCCACAAAACTGGAAAGGAAAGAGATTCATGAGTGAAGGATAAGATTTGATCTTATCTCTCCAGCAAAGCCCCAGCAAAGCAAATCTCATCTGCAACAAAAAATCTTATCTTCAAAGATAAGATCCCCGTCCTGACAGGGTCATGTTAGCGTTATCTTATCAGTTTGGCGTGTTGTATGAATTATTAGACAACTTTATTAAAAGGTAGCTTTACTTTATGTCAAGAAAGCCATCACACTTTGTCGGCCACATGTATTGTAATAATTGTAAACAGTTGTATTGTATTTCGAGAACCATCCTTGATCCCTATAAAAGGAGGTTCAGTTTGCTTTGTAAGATATCGCAGTTTGAAATATAAAATTTCCCAGTTTGCAAAATATCATGAGTTTCTAAGTTTTTAGTTGAAGGTTTTGAATAGATTTATGGTTATGTTCCTGCTAAGTCTCAAGTAATCTCTAACATGTAGAGAGGTTAGGAAGTGGTTCGAGAGTCTTGTTGTCATGCCCCGGAGAGGCTTTTAGTTTTCTCTCACCTTTGGTCCTGATTCTCCACTGCTTTTAGAGATTCCCCGATTTGGTATCAGAGCCAGCCATATCTCTTTATTCAAAACCTTCATATTTCCTAAATATGTCTTCCTCTTCAGCTTCTACATCCACATCTATTGTACCTAGCCGTTCTTCTTTTTCATTAGAAAAACCTCATTTCAAAAAATCTCTCTCTTCTAAGATGGATTATCTCTATGAGATAAATTATCTTAAAGAGGACCAAAAAATAGAAGAAACCCATCTGCCCCTTCTTTCTTCAAGATATTCATGGCTCCATGGGAACTGGTTGACATCAATGTCTGGTGGAAAATCTGCATTTGATGAAGTGCTCTGGCTGGAACTTCCTTCATTGAACATATAGACTTCATTGAGCTTGGACTGCAACTGGAGTTGAGGAATTTGCTGTGGTCTGGATAAAAAATCTGCAACCACATTCTTTTTTCCTGGAATATGGCGAACATCATAGTTGTATCTGGAAAACCATTGTTGCCATCTTAGAGTTTGAGCTTGTGGGATTTCTTTCCTCTTGAATTGCAACATTTTTGGAAAAGCTGACATGTCTAACTCAATAAGAAACTTATAACCGATCAAATGAAAATTAAATTTTTTAATTCCATTTTTCACGGCTAAAATCTCTTTATAAGTGGAGTGGTAATGAAGTTCTGCCTCTTTGAACCTACCACTGGAGTAGCCGCAAACAAGCCTTTTTCCTTTGACTTCCTGTAGAAGTATTGCTCCCCAATAGTAATCACTGGCATCTGTTTGTAGAATTCTGAGTCCTTCACCTGCTGGAATGTGCAATTATGGTAATTCCTTGGTGTGCTCCTTCATCCATCGGATTGCCTTGGTTTGTTCTATGCTCCATTTTGGTGGTGACTTTTTCAACATCTTGGTGAGAGTGCTAACATGAGGGGCTATGTTGGGAACAAAATCTCGGATATAATTAATTATACCAAGAAATTGTTGAACTTGCTGCTTTGTGAGGTTTTCATCAGGAAATTTGAGTAACTCCTGAGCAATATGCCTTCCTGGTTGAAACTTTCCTTGGTCAATATCCATGCCTAAAAACTGGATCTTCTGCTGGGCTAGTAACATCTTTTTTTCGGATAACATGATTCCAAATTTTTGGCATATCTCCATGAATTGTCTGATCAGCTGGATGTGTTCCTCCATGGTCTTACTGAATAGTAAGATATCATCGATGTAAATGAGGGCTTTGTCAAGAATTGGCTCAAAGATCTTGGTCATCACTTTCTGGAATTCACTAGGTGCAATTTTGAGACCAAAAGGCATTACCTTCCATTCAAGATGATATCCTGGGATACAAAAAGCTGTCTTGTATCTTTCTTCTGGCTTGATTCCTATCTGCCAAAATCTTGCTTTGAGATCGAACTTTGAAAACCATTGGGCTCCTGGGAGATATGAGAACATCATAGATCTCATTGGTAATGGAAATTTGACATCTTTGAGACATTGATTCAAGGGTTGATAGTTGATAACAAGTCGTAACTTTCCCCTTGCTTGTTCTGCTCGCTTGTTCACATAGAATGCTTCACATGCCCATGAGGACTTGGATTCTGTGATTAGTCCTAACTTCTGCAACTCCTTACACTCTTGAACCGCCATTTTGAGATGTTGAGGATTCATTCCTGAGTGGCTGGCTTTGGTGGGGTTGATCACCTTTCCTTCTTTGAATGGAAGTTCAATAAAGAACTCTTCTCTGGTCCATAGGGGCTTACTGTGTTTCTTCATGAATTCGTCATGAGAGTTTGCACATAATTGCTCCACCAATTGTTGTTTGATCTAGGTGATGGTATCCATGAAGTTGAGTTCCCACATCCTGTAATCTTCTTCATAGGGCTTGAAGTAGGGGCCTTTGCTAATTCCTCGTGATTGAACCAATACATTCATCATTTTGAAAGCATCAAATCCTAATAGCAAATCCCTTATTGGAAGGCCACATCCAAGAACATGAATTTGGATCTTGCAGTTAGGAAGTATGCTAATCTCCAATGGTTCCTTCGTCTCCAATCCTGCATAAAAATCATCTCCAGATGCTGATGTAAGACGTTTCTGGGATGGTTTCCATGCCTCTTGAGGTAACAGCTTTGGGTTCATCATTGAGAACTGAGCTCCAGCATCAACAAGGGCTATGGCATCGAATGACTTGCTTAACCGGTGCTTGATCTGTACTTTCACATGGGGTGCTTTGAACTCTTCATCTTCTTTTATCCCAAAATTGTATGAGATAAAATCTTCTTCCCAATCTGTTCTACTTCATCTTCATGTTTACCCAGAAATATGAAGTAAATCATTGAAACGGCTTCCTGGAGAGGTAGTCCTAAGAACATCATCTTGAATGCCCCATCTGCTTTAGACCACCAATCTTTAAGAATTCCAGTGAACTTTGCTGTAAATTCCATCAGGATTTTGAAAGTATCTCGTTCTACTAGATTCCTAGTAGTCATCCATGTGTGGAACTCAGCAAACTTCTCTCCCCATCGAAGTGTAGTTAGCGCGACGGCTAAGTAAGGAAATCCATTGTCACTCAAAAGTAAACAAAGGTTTCGAAAAACATAATCTCAGAAAATTGTAGCTTTACCCAAAAGTTGAAAATCTACCTGCAACCAGATTATCAACAAAAGAAAGTATAATAGAGAATACGAGTTGCATCAGCGTATAATACTTTTCATATCCGAGAATTTCCATCATTTAACTCAAAATAGAGGGTCCAACAACACACTTTACTGTTCAAAAATTCGTGACATGTTATGCTTTAACCTAGTTACGGAGTAACTAGATTTCCATAATTAGTAAAAATTTACTTAGTTTCCCCCTGGATAAGTACAAGGCATTCTTGGAATATTTTCAAGAACCTCGGGCCGCGGCACTCATGCCTTCCGCAGGTCAACATCTCAATAACTTCCGGGCCACGGCTCACCAGCCTCCCGTAAAGTCAAACATCTCAACAACTTCCGGGCCCCGGCTCACAAGCCTCCCACAAGTCGATCATCTCCACAACTTCCGGGCCCCGGCTCACAAGCCTCCCACAAGTCGATCATCTCAATAACTTCGGGCCACGGCTCACAAGCCTCCCGTAAGTCAAACATCTCAACAACTTCTGGGCCCCGGCTTACAAGCCTCCCGCAAGTCGATCATCTCAATAACTTCGGGCCACGGCTCACAAGCCTCCCGTAAGTCAAACATCTCAACAACTTCCGGGCCCCGGCTCACAAGCCTCCCGCAAGTCGATCATCTCAATAACTTCGGGCCACGGCTCACAAGCCTCCCGTAAGTCAAACATCTCAACAACTTCCGGGCCCCGGCTCACAAGCCTCCCGCAAGTCGATCATCTCAATAACTTCGGGCCATGGCTCACAAGCTTCCCGTAAGTCAAATATCTCAACAACGTTATCTAGAAACTAAGGTTTTCAACACATTCTTTCCTTTCCTTGAGTTTAATTAATATTTTCACATGACGACTCAAACCGATCATTCTTATCCAAATATGTTTCCAAAATACACATATTTGTCAACGACTTTTCACCATGAAATTCCAAGTGACAAGGGTCACACTTGGTTCTTAAAAACACAATTTTTTTCCAAATTAATAAACGTAATTTACAAAATAATATTTGAACTTTCAAAAATTGACTCGGTTGCCGGTAGGCCTTCCAAACATCATCACATTCAGGAGCAAAAACATCGGAAGAAGGTTCGGTCGAAAACGGAACCGCGTCGCGCAGACTCGCGGATGTCCGCAGCGTCGGACGCACGGCGGACGCGTGCGTCCGGGCCGCGTCCGCTCGTTCGGCTTGACGCTGAAACATTGGACACCCACGGACGCGCAGCGGACGCGCGTCCGTGGTCGCGTCCGGCCTTTCGGCCGTGACGCCGAAACGTTGGACGCCGATGGACGCGCGTCCACGGCCGCGTCCATCCGGATCTGCCAACTTCGGGCAGCAAAAACTGGGTTGCAACGCCTCGATTTTCTATTATTTTCACAAGTATAAGCCTATATGGGCATAAATACAACATATACATGCATAAACTAGCCATGAACATGTATACAAAAATTACCAAAAATTTAAAGAGTAGTGTTTTGAGCCATTCCCGGCCATTTGGAGGAGAGAAGGATATACCCATATCCACTTTGGAGCAATCCGTTTTGCCATAACCTATCATGGCAGAAAGGGTCAACCCGTAGTTGCCAAGCTATGTCTCCTTGATTCCAGGTACTTAGAGTACCAACATGCATTGATAGCCACCATGGAAGTCACACTTGATTCTGGCACTGTCTGTGCTACTGTTTACCCAAATTTTAACGTATCCTTAGAAGATCCACATCTTCTAGATATGTTTAAAATCCAAGTCCATATTGTTGGAGCTAAGCATGCTGAGCAAGATGCTATTGAAGCCACTGTCCACTACCAGATGTCTTATCGATTGCAAGACCATGCTTTCGATATGAAAATTCCAGGAGGAGGAGAAGCTCTCATCCTAGTCACTGATGAACAGAGAAATGTTACCTGCACTAAGGTTCCCAGGAGATGTACAAAAGAGGAGTTGATCCAAGTTATCCCTGACACTTGGATATCCAACTATGAGAAGCTGCACCAGAACAGAAGGCCAATCGAATCCAACGAGGCAACCATCAGCAGGCGAAAAGATGGTACCGTTGGAATCTCATTCAATCATGCTCATCTAAAAAGAACAGAATTTCTACCATCCATCAATATGGTAGAAGAGGCTAGAGAAAGACAAGAGGAGCATGTCCAGGAGATCCTTGACTATGACCCAGACGATGATGATGCAGAACCAGTTTTCCTTGGTTACGGAAAAACAGGAATGAGTGAAATTGTTCATTCGTTCGACCAATTTGGTAAACCAGTTTTCTGGTTTAAGGATCCCATCTCAAATCACTGTTTCTTTGATTTGTGTGAAGATGATTGTAAGCAATGCTACCCAACAAAGGAGCCACAGAGGAGACCCAGCTGCAAGCCCTCTGGAAGGAGAAGATCCAGAAGTAAGGATGATAGTGATGATGAAGATCCGCCGTCACCACCACCTGTGCCCCTGCAAAGAAAAAAGAAAGCTCTTAAGTGCTATGAGCAAGAGTACTTAAGAAAGGAGCCCACAATAGTACCAGCTTCACCAGCCATCCCAGCAATGGTGATCTCAGAGTCCTATGAGGAAGACTTTCCCCCTTTGGAAAGTTTTCAGCGAGGAGGTTGTATGCATGCACCAAAGATCCCAGCTCCTAATGAAGTATTACCAACAGGCCAGTTAAGAGGACAACCATCCATTGAGCAGACTTTAAACTGGCAAACGGAGAACGCCTTAGCTCAAAACCGCACCCTCAAATCAATTTCCAACAATCTTGTTGAGCTAAGCCACAAATCTGGAGAATACTATTCAAAGATTGACTCAAGGATCCAGATTTTGGAGAAAAGATTGGAGCAGATCCCTTTTGAGAGACCTTCTTATGGTCAATCCCTTCAAGCCCATTTTCAGTACCAAGCCAACGAAACTGCTTCTATCCGGAGCATGATAGATCAGTTGAGATCCGAGATCAGGCCCAAACAACCTTACCAACCCAATTTGTTTGAAACACCCCAAAAATACCCAGCTACCTCTANGAATACCTTGAAGAAAGAAGAACAGATTGGGAAGTCAGATTATTCAGATACTATGGAGGTCATATGCTACAACCATATGGTATTCACCCTAAATATCCATTTGCTCAAATCTTTATTGCTCAAGTTCAAGATTGGCCAGAAGAGTTAAATTGGATATTTTGGTATTTATGCCATGAATATCATATTTTAATGGAGTTCCACAGGCCTAGCTTAAGAAAAGAGTTAGATCTTTCTGTTGAGAAAGATTTAATAAAATTCTTAACTTGGTTTTATCCATTAAAATACTGGAAGAAGTTATGCCAAGATGGTCCAGAATTTTTCACAGTTCATCTGCATAGGGAAGTCACAGCATGGGTATCCAGATTTTTAGAAGGACATGCAGAACCATTTATGAAGATTTATGAGCAGCACATGGAATCTATCATAGTCCGAGAAGAAGACTATCCAGAATTTCAGAGGTACATTTTCGCCCAGAACAAGGTCATTCCAAAAGAAATTTGGCCCAGAGAAGGGATTCAGCCAGATGTGAGACAAGATGATGAGATGTACCATGAAAGGATCAAGTCAGCAAAAAACCAGTACTACTATGAGCTACACCAGACCCAGAAAGAAGATATCTGGTCACAAGATCCTTGGAACCTTGATGATATAGATTCAGTGCTTGAAGAAGTCGAAAAGATTGAGAAAGCTTATGCTCAAAAGTCTCAAAAGAAAAGGTCAGAACACAAGAGCCAGTGGAACAAGGATGTTTGGAGAACGAAGAGAAGGCAATCTGGTATGGATAGGCAAGAATGGGTTAACCACATGGGTTACCCCAGCTACTCTGGCTACTCCACAGAAAGCGACACAGCATCAGACGAAGACTCCGTAATGGATCTTCAATTTCATGGAGAATGGATGGTCATGAAGACAAAGCAACCAGATTGGAACCCACAAAACTGGAAAGGAAAGAGATTCATGAGTGAAGGATAAGATTTGATCTTATCTCTCCAGCAAGGCAAATCTCATCTGCAACAAAAAATCTTATCTTCAAGGATAAGATCCCCGTCCTGACAGGGTCATGTCAGCGTTATCTTATCAGTTTGGCGTGTTGTATGAATTATTAGACAACTTTATTAAAAGGTAGCTTTACTTTATGTCAAGAAGGCCATCACACTTTGTCGGCCACATGTATTGTAATAGTTGTAAACAGCTGTATTGTATTTCAAGAACCATCCTTGATCCCTATAAAAGGAGGTTCAGTTTGCTTTGTAAAATATCGCAGTTTGAAATATAAAATTCCCAGTTTGCAAAATATCATGAGTTTCTAAGTTTTTTTTTGAAGGTTTTGAATAGATTTATGGTTACGTTCCTGCTAAGTCTCAAGTAATCTCTAACATGTAGAGAAGTTAGGAAGTGGTTTGAGAGTCTTGTTGTCATGCCCCGGAGAGGCTTTTAGTTTTCTCTCACCTTTGGTCCTAATTCTCCACTGTTTTTAGAGACTCCCCGATTATTTTCACATAAAAATTCCTATTCACATGATTTACTAGCATTTGTTCATTTCCAAGTAACTAAACCAACTTAAGGGATTCCTTACCTCCCAAGTAAATTTTTAAGACCGTAGAAAGATAGTGATCTTCTCCTCCAAACTTTTCACCGAAGACCCTAAACAAAATCACAATAATAACAACATTTTCATGAAGCCTTAGCTTAAAACTTAAGTTCTAGGAAGGATTCTAGCCATATTAACCGAATAAAACCAAAGTTTTACCTATTATGGAAGCACTTGGGTTGAAGAAAATAGCTATGGAGTTCTTGGATCCCAAAGATGAAAATGATATTTTTCCTTGTCTTTTTCCTTCTCTATTTTCGAAAATGAGTGTGGGAGAGATGGGGAAGACTTGGAGTGTAAGTTACATCTTAGCATGGCTTAGCTTATCCCATACTCTTCCCATTTAATTAATTATTTATTACTATGTGGTAAATAAATGTGACACTTGTCACAATCCCATGGTATGTCGGAAGAATATAACTTAATTCGGGAAAATTTTAATACCAAAATTATTCTAAAAAAAACCCCGTCATTAACCACTAAAATCGGGAATTTTTCGGTATCTCGCGAAATACAGTGGTGCGAAGGTCCATAACAATTTCACTCTTACAGTCCGTTTAAATTTCTCTTGAACTAAATAGGAAGTTCAGGCTTAATCGTATCATACTTAATAATCCACTTTCTAGGGGAATTCGAACTGTATATACATCATTAAAAATTTTACGGTTCATGACCGATACGTAGATCGCAGCTTTTTAATAACTAGTCTCACTTATAAAAATCCTTCTGAAGTACCGAGAGATCATCTCATAAATTTCATAGCCTAAAAAATATTTTTCGAACCATAAACTTATCGGAATAGACGAGGGGTTACATAAAATGCCTCATCCGACTAAGGAGCCGGGAGTCCGAAGTGTGACGCCAATCGGTGATGGTGCCGAGGGCTCCCTTGATAGAAACCTAGTTGCATTGCCTAGAACACCCTATAGTTGTATAAAATATGACTCCTAGATAGGACATCCATCTCCTTTCTTCCTTTAATTGATTACTTTTGTTTTACTTTTGTCAAACCTCTTCACCATGATTTCTTTTTCTTTGAGTCAATCATGTAACTCTTGTCTCTTAGCATCATAAATGTCACACGCTTGATTCGGTTCCAATTTGTTATCCTTGAGAACACGATACTCGGGAAACGTCTTCCCCGTTTTATCACTATCCACACCTAAACCAAAACATCAGAAGTACAACATCACTAATATACATAACTCTCACGGAGATCAAACGACTCCCACTACAAGGTAATGAATGGCAAATATTCTCTGTTCATATATCTAGTGTGGTTGATGTTTATCTTGATTTGCTTCTTTTTACGAACATGATAGGTAGTAAAGTTAGGGGAAGTATAGGTTGTGAGATATCAGGCCTATACGAGTCCTAATCGACCACATCCCCACCCTTGGTCCGAGATGACGAGGCCCGGGAGAAGTGGTAGACCAAGAGGAGACCTAGATAGGACATCCATCCCTTTTGTTTCTTTAATTGATTACTTTTGTTTTACTTTTCTCAAACCTCTTCACCATGATTTCTTTTGCTTTGAGTGAATCTTTTAACTCTTGTCTCTTAACATCATAAAAGTCACACGCTTGATTCGGTTCCAATTTGCCATCAATGAGAACACGACACTCGGGGAACTTCTTCTCCGTTTTATTAAAACCAAAACGTCAACACTACAACATCACTAATATACATAACTCTCAAGGAGATTAAAAGACTCCCACTACAAGGCAATGAATGGCAAATCTTCTCCGTTCATACATCTTGTGTGGTTGATGTTTACCTTGATTTTCTTCTATTTACGACAAGGATAGGTAGTAAAATTAGGGATTTTCTTCTATTTACGACAAGGATAGGTAGTAAAATTAGGGGAAGTATAGGTTGCACGACAAGGATAGGTAGTAAAATTAGGGGAAGTATAGGTTGCAAGATATCGGGCCTATACGAGTCCTAATCGGCCACATATCCACCCTTTGTCCGGGATGACGAGGCGCCGGAGAAGTGGTAGATCAAGTGTTTGTTAAAATGCCTCATTCGACTAAGGAGCCGGGAGTCCGAAGTGTGACGCCAATCGGTAATGGGGCCGAGGGCTCTCTTGATAGAAACCTAGTTGCATTGCCTAGAACACCCTATAATTGTATAAAAAATGACTCCTAGATAGGACATCCATCTCCTTTCTTCCTTTAATTGATTACGTTTGTTTTACTTTTGTCAAAGCTCTTCACCATGATTTCTTTTGCTTTGAGTGAATCTTGTAACTCTTGTCTCTTAACATCATAAAAGTAACACGCTTCATTCGGTTCCAATTTGCCATCCATGAGAACACGACACTCGGGTAACTTCTTCTCCGTTTTATTTAAACCAAAACGTCAACACTACAACATCACTAATATACATAACTCTGAAGGAGATCAAAAGACTCCCACTACAAGGTAATGAATGGCAAATCTTCTCCGTTCATACATCTTGTGTGGTTGATGTTTACCTTGATTTTCTTCTATTTACGACAAGGATAGGTAGTAAAATTAGGGGAAGTATAGGTTGCGAGATATCGGGCTTATACGAGTCCTAATCGGCCACATACCCACCCTTTGTCCGAGATGACGAGGCGCGGGAGAAGTGGTAGATCAAGTGTTTGTTAAAATGCCTCATTCGACTAAGGAGCCGGGAGTCCGAAGTGTGACGCCAATCGGTGATGGTGCCGAGGGCTCTCTTGATAGAAACCAAGTTGCATTGCCTTGAACACCCTATAGTAGTATCAAAAATGACACCTAGATAGGACATCCATCTTCTTTCTTTCTTTAATTGATTACTTTTGTTTTACATCCATCTTCTTTCTTTCTTTAATTGATTACTTTTGTTTTATTTTTGTCAAACCTCTTCACCATGATTCTTACTTTTGTTTTATTTTTGTCAAACCTCTTCACCATGATTCCTTTTTTTGTTTTATTTTTGTCAAACCTCTTCACCATGATTCCTTTTGTTGTTTTATTTTTGTCAAACCTCTTCACCATGATTCCTTTTGCTTTTTTATTTTTGTCAAACCTCTTCACCATGATTCCTTTTGCTTTAAGTGAATCTTGTAACTCTTGTCTCTTAACATCATAAAACTCACACGCTTAATTCGGTTCTAATTTGCCATCCTTGAGAACACAACACTCGGCGAACTACTTCTCCGTTTTATTAAAACCAAAACGTCAAAACTACAAAATCACTAATATACATAACTCTCAAGGAGATCAAAACACTCCCACTACAAGGCAATGATTGGCAAATCCTCTCCGTTCATATATCTTGTGTGGTTGATGTTTATCCTGATTTGCTTCTGTTTACGACACGGCTAGGTAGTAAAGTTATGTTGCGAGATATCGGGCCTATACGAGTCCTAATCGTCCACATCCCCTCGCTTTGTCCAGGATGACGAGGCCCGGGAGAAGTGGTAGATCAAGAGTTTGTTAAAATGCCCCATCCGACTGAGGAGCCGGGAGTCCGAAGTGTGACGCCAATCGGTGATGGTGCCGAGGGCTCCCTTGACAGAAACCTAGTTGCATTGCCTAGAACACCCTATAGTAGTATCAAACATGACACCTAGATAGGACATCCGTCTCCTTTGTTTCTTTAATTGATTACTTTTGTTTTACTTTTGTCAAACCTCTTCACTATGATTTCTTTTGCTTTGGGTGAATCTTGTAACTCTTGTCTCTTAACATCATAAAACTCACACGCTTGAATCGGTTCTAATTTGCCATCCTTGAGAACACGACACTCGGCGAACTACTTCTCCGTTTTATTAAAACCAAAACGTCAAAACTACAAAATCACTAATATACATAACTCTCAAGGAGATCAAAACACTCCCACTACAAGGCAATGATTGGCAAATCTTCTCCGTTCATATATCTTGTGTGGTTGATGTTTATCTTGATTTGCTTCTATTTACGACAAGGCTAGGTAGTAAAGTTATGTTGCGAGATATCGGGCCTATACGAGTCCTAATCGGCCACATCCCACCTCGCTTTGTCCAGGATGACGAGGCCGGGAGAAGTGGTAGATCAAGTGTTTGTTAAAATGCCCCATTCGACTGAGGAGCAGGAAGTCCGAAGTGTGACGCCAATCGGTGATGGTGCCGAGGGATCCCTTGATAGAAACCTAGTTGCATTGCCTAGAACACCCTATAGTAGTATCAAACATGACACCTAGATAGGACATCCATCTCCTTTCTTTCTTTAATTGATTACTTTTGTTTTACTTTTGTCAAACCTCTTCATCATGATTCTTTTTGCTTTGAGTGAATCTTGTAACTCTTGTCTCTTAACATCATAAAACTCACACGCTTGAATCGGTTCTAATTTGCTATCCTTGAGAACACGACACTCGGCGAACTACTTCTCCGTTTTATTAAAACCAAAACGTCAAAACTACAAAATCACTAATATACACAACTCTCAAGGAGATCAAAAAACTCCCACTACAAGGCAATGATTGGCAAATCTTCTCCGTTCATATATCTTGTGTAGTTGATGTTTATCTTGATTTGCTTCTTTTTACGACAAGGCTAGGTAGTAAAGTTATGTTGCGAGATATCGGGCCTATACGAGTCCTAATCGGCCACCTCCCCTCGCTTTGTCCAGGATGACGAGGCCCGGGAGAAGTGGTAGATCAAGTGTTTGTTAAAATGCCCCATCCGACTGAGGAGCCGGGAGTCCGAAGTGTGACGCCAATCGGTGATGGTGCCGAGGGCTCCCTTGATAGAAACCTAGTTGCATTGCCTAGAACACCCTATAGTAGTATAATCCATCTCCTTTCTTTCTTTTATTGATTACTTTTGTTTTACTTTTGTCAAACCTCTTCATCATGATTCCTTTTGCTTTGAGTGAATCTTGTAACTCTTGTCTCTTAACATCATAAAACTCACACGCTTGATTCGGTTCTAATTTGCCATCCTTGAGAACACGACAGTCGGCGAACTACTTCTCCGTTTTATTAAAACCAGAACGTCAAAACTACAAAATCACTAATATACATAACTCTCAAGGAGATGAAAAGACTCCCACTACAAGGCAATGATTGGCAAATCTTCTCCGTTCATATATCTTGTGTGGTTGATGTTTATCTTGATTTGCTTCTTTTTACGACAAGGCTAGGTAGTAAAGTTATGTTGCGAGATATCGGGCCTATACGAGTCCTAATCGGCCACCTCCCCTCGCTTTGTCCAGGATGACGAGGCCCGGGAGAAGTGGTAGATCAAGTGTTTGTTAAAATGCCCCATTCGACTGAGGAGCCAGGAGTCCGAAGTGTGACGCCAATCGGTGATGGTGCCGAGGGCTCCCTTGATAGAAACCTAGTTGCATTGCCTAGAACACCCTATAGTAGTATCAAACATGACACCTAGATAGGACATCCATCTCCTTTCTTTCTTTAATTGATTACTTTTCTTTTACTTTTGTCAAACCTCTTCATCATGATTCCTTTTGCTTTGAGTGAATCTTGTAACTCTTGTCTCTTAACATCATAAAACAAACACGCTTGAATCGGTTCTAATTTGCCATCCTTGAGAACACGACACTCGGCGAACTACTTCTCCGTTTTATTAAAACCAAAACGTCAAAACTACAAAATCACTAATATATATAACTCTCAAGGAGATCAAAAGACTCCCACAACAAGGCAATGATTGGCAAATCTTCTCCGTTCATATATCTTGTGTGGTTGATGTTTATCTTGATTTGCTTCTTTTTACGACAAGGCTAGGTAGTAAAGTTATGTTGCGAGATATCGAGCCTATACGAGTCCTAATCGGCCACCTCCCCTCGCTTTGTCCAGGATGACGAGGCCCGGGAGAAGTGGTACATCAAGTGTTTGTTAAAATGCCCCATTCGACTGAGGAGCCAGGAGTCCGAAGTGTGACGCCAATCGGTGATGGTGCCGAGGGCTCCCTTGATAGAAACCTAGTTGCATTGCCTAGAACACCCTATAGTAGTATAATCCCACCTCGCTTTGTCCAGGATGACGAGGCCGGGAGAAGTGGTAGATCAAGTGTTTGTTAAAATGCCCCATCCGACTGAGGAGCCGGGAGTCCGAAGTGTGACGCCAATCGATGATGGTGCCGAGGGCTCCCTTGATAGAAACCTAGTTGCATTGCCTAGAACACCCTATAGTAGTATAATCCATCTCCTTTCTTTCTTTAATTGATTACTTTTGTTTTACTTTTGTCAAACCTCTTCACCATGATTTCTTTT
>NC_044924.1:18473740-18479714 GCF_003576645.1 Ipomoea triloba
TTGCCTAGAACACCCTATAGTAATATCAAACATGACACCTAGATAGGACATCCATCTCCTTTCTTTCTTTAATTGATTACTTTTCTTTTACTTTTGTCAAACCTCTTCATCATGATTCCTTTTGCTTTGAGTGAATCTTGTAACTCTTGTCTCTTAACATCATAAAACTCACACGCTTGATTCGGTTCTAATTTGCCATCCTTGAGAACACGACACTCGGCGAACTACTTCTCCGTTTTATTAAAACCAAAACGTCAAAACTACAAAATCACTAATATACATAACTCTCAAGGAGATCAAAAGACTCCCACTACAAGGCAATGATTGGCAAATCTTCTCCGTTCATATTTCTTGTGTGGTTGATGTTTATCTTGATTTGCTTCTATTTACGACAAGGCTAGGGTAGTAAAGTTATGTTGCGAGATATCGGGCCTATACGAGTCCTAATCGGCCACATCCCACCTCGCTTTGTCCAGGATGACGAGGCCGGGAGAAGTGGTAGATCAAGTATTTGTTAAAATGCCCCATTCGACTGAGGAGCCGGGAGTCCAAAGTGTGACGCCAATCGGTGATGGTGCCGAGGGCTCCCTTGATAGAAACCTAGTTGCATTGCCTAGAACACCCCATAGTAGTATCAAACTTGACACCTAGATAGGACATCCATCTCCTTTCTTTCTTTAATTGATTACTTTTCTTTTACTTTTGTCAAACCTCTTCATCATGATTCCTTTTGCTTTGAGTGAATCTTGTAACTCTTGTCGCTTAACATCATAAAACTCTCACGCTTGATTCGGTTATAATTTGCCATCCTTGAGAACACGACAGTCGGCGAACTACTTCTCCGTTTTATTAAAACCAAAACGTCAAAACTACAAAATCACTAATATACACAACTCTCAAGGAGATGAAAAGACTCCCACTACAAGGCAATGATTGGCAAATCTTCTCCGTTCATATATCTTGTGTGGTTGATGTTTATCTTGATTTGCTTCTATTAACGACAAGGCTAGGTAGTAAAGTTATGTTGCGAGATATCGGGCCTATACGAGTCCTAATCGGCCACCTCCCCTCGCTTTGTCCAGGATGACGAGGCCCGGGAGAAGTGGTACATCAAGTGCGTGTTAAAATGCCCCATCCGACTGAGGAGCCGGGAGTCCGAAGTGTGACGCCAATCGGTGATGGTGCCGAGGGCTCCCTTGATAGAAACCTAGTTGCATTGCCTAGAACACCCTATAGTAGTATCAAACATGACACCTAGATAGGACATCCATCTCCTTTCTTTCTTTAATTGATTACTTTTGTTTTACTTTTGTCAAACCTCTTCATCATGATTCCTTTTGCTTTGAGTGAATCTTGTAACTCTTGTCTCTTAACATCATAAAACTCACACGCTTGAATCGGTTCTAATTTGCCATCCTTGAGAACACGACACTCGGCGAACTACTTCTCCGTTTTATTAAAACCAAAACGTCAAAACTACAAAATTACTAATATACATAACTCTCAAGGAGATCAAAAGACTCCCACTACAAGGCAATGATTGGCAAATTTTCTCCGTTCATATATCTTGTGTGGTTGATGTTTATCTTGATTTGCTTCTATTTACGACAAGGCTAGGTAGTAAAGTTATGTTGCGAGATATCGGGCCTATACGAGTCCTAATCGGCCACCTCCCCTCGCTTTGTCCAGGATGACGAGGCCCGGGAGAAGTGGTACATCAAGTGTTTGTTAAAATGCCCCATCAGACTGAGGAGCCGGGAGTCCGAAGTGTGACGCCAATCGGTGATGGTGCCGAGGGCTCCCTTGATAGAAACCTAGTTGCATTGCCTAGAACACCCTATAGTAGTATCAAACATGACACCTAGATAGGACATCCATCTCCTTTCTTTCTTTAATTGATTACTTTTGTTTTACTTTTGTCAAACCTCTTCATCATGATTCCTTTTGCTTTGAGTGAATCTTGTAACTCTTATCCATCTCCATGACAAGACTCACACGCTTGAATCGGTTCTAATTTGTCATCCTTGAGAACACGACACTAGGCGAACTAGTTCTCCGTTTTATTAAAACCAAAACGTCAAAACTACAAAATCACTAATATACACAACTCTCAAGGAGATGAAAAGACTCCCACTACAAGGCAATGATTGGCAAATCTTCTCCGTTCATATATCTTGTGTGGTTGATGTTTATCTTGATTTGCTTCTATTTACGACAAGGCTAGGTAGTAAAGTTATGTTGCGAGATATCGGGGCTATACGAGTCCTAATCGGCCACATCCCCCCTCGCTTTGTCCAGGATGACGAGGCCGGGAGAAGTGGTAGATCAAGTGTTTGTTAAAATGCCCCATTCGACTGAGGAGCCGGGAGTCCGAAGTGTGACTCCAATCGGTGATGGTGCCGAGGGCTCCCTTGATAGAAACCTAGTTGCATTGCCTAGAACACCCTATAGTAGTATCAAACATGACACCTAGATAGGACATCCATCTCCTTTCTTTCTTTAATTGATTACTTTTGTTTTACTTTTGTCAAACCTCTTCATCATGATTCCTTTTGCTTTCAGTGAATCTTGTAACTCTTGTCTCTTAACATCATAAAACTCACACGCTTGAATCGGTTCTAATTTGCCATCCTTGAGAACACGACACTCGGCGAACTACTTCTCCGTTTTATTAAAACCAAAACGTCAAAACTACAAAATCACTAATATACACAACTCTCAAGGAGATGAAAAGACTCCCACTACAAGGCAATGATTGGCAAATCTTCTCCGTTCATATATCTTGTGTGGTTGATGTTTATCTTGATTTGCTTCTATTTACGACAAGGCTAGGGTAGTAAAGTTATGTTGCGAGATATCGGGCCTATACGAGTCCTAATCGGCCACATCCCACCTCGCTTTGTCCAGGATGACGAGGCCGGGAGAAGTGGTAGATCAAGTGTTTGTTAAAATGCCCCATCCGACTGAGGATCCGGGAGTCCGAAGTGTGATGCCAATCGATGATGGTGACGAGGGCTCCCTTGATAGAAACCTAGTTGCATTGCCTAGAACACCCTATAGTAGTATCAAACATGACACCTAGATAGGACATCCATCTCCTTTCTTTCTTTAATTGATTACTTTTGTTTTACTTTTGTCAAACCTCTTCACCATGATTCCTTTTGCTTTGAGTGAATCTTGTAACTCTTGTCTCTTAACATCATAAAACTCACACGCTTGAATCGGTTCTAATTTGCCATCCTTGAGAACACTACACTCGGCGAACTACTTCTCCGTTTTATTAAAACCAAAACGTCAAAACTACAAAATCACTATTATACATAACTCTCAAGGAGATCAAAAGACTCCCACTACAAGGCAATGATTGGCAAATCTTCTCCGTTCATATATCTTGTGTGGTTGATGTTTATCTTGATTTGCTTCTTTTTACGACAAGGCTAGGTAGTAAAGTTATGTTGCGAGATATCGGGCCTATACGAGTCCTAATCGGCCACCTCCCCTCGCTTTGTCCAGGATGACGAGGCCCGGGAGAAGTGGTACATCAAGTGTTTGTTAAAATGCCCCATCCGACTGAGGATCCGGGAGTCCGAAGTGTGACGCCAATCGGTGATGGTGCCGAGGGTTCCCTTGATAGAAACCTAGTTGCATTTCCTAGAACACCCTATAGTAGTATAATCCATCTCCTTTCTTTCTTTAATTGATTACTTTTGTTTTACTTTTGTCAAACCTCTTCACCATGATTTCTTTTGCTTTGAGTGAATCTTGTAACTCTTGTCGCTTAACATCATAAAACTCACACGCTTGATTCGGTTCTAATTTGCCATCCTTGAGAACACGACACTCGGCGAACTACTTCTCCGTTTTATTAAAACCAAAACGTCAAAACTACAAAATCACTAATATACATAACTCTCAAGGAGATCAAAAGACTCCCACTACAAGGCAATGATTGGCAAATCTTCTCCGTTCATATATCTTGTGTGGTTGATGTTTATCTTGATTTGCTTCTATTTACGACAAGGCTAGGTAGTAAAGTTATGTTGCGAGATATCGGGCCTATACGAGTCCTAATCGGCCACATCCCCTCGCTTTGTCCAAGATGACGAGGCCCGGGAGAAGTGGTAGATCAAGTGTTTGTTAAAATGCCCCATCCGACTGAGGAGCCGGGAGTCCGAAGTGTGACGCCAATCGGTGATGGTGCCGAGGGCTCCCTTGATAGAAACCTAGTTGCATTGCCTAGAACACCCTATAGTAGTATCAAACATGACACCTAGATAGGACATCCATCTCCTTTCTTTCTTTAATTGATTACTTTTGTTTTACTTTTGTCAAACCTCTTCACCATGATTCCTTTTGCTTTGAGTGAATCTTGTAACTCTTGTCTCTTAACATCATAAAACTCACACGCTTGATTCGGTTCTAATTTGCCATCCTTGAGAACACGACACTCGGCGAACTACTTCTCCGTTTTATTAAAACCAAAACGTCAAAACTACAAAATCACTAATATACATAACTCTCAAGGAGATCAAAAGACTCCCACTACAAGGCAATGATTGGCAAATCTTCTCCGTTCATATATCTTGTGTGGTTGATGTTTATCTTGATTTGCTTCTATTTACGACAAGGCTAGGTAGTAAAGTTATGTTGCGAGATATCGGGCCTATACGAGTCCTAATCGGCCACATCCCCTCGCTTTGTCCGGGATGACGAGGCCCGGGAGAAGTGGTAGATCAAGTGTTTGTTAAAATTCCCCATCCGACTGAGGAGCCGGGAGTCCGAAGTGTGACGCCAATCGGTGATGGTGCCGAGGGCTCCCTTGATAGAAACCTAGTTGCATTGCCTAGAACACCCTATAGTAGTATCAAACATGACACCTAGATAGGACATCCATCTCCTTTCTTTCTTTAATTGATTACTTTTGTTTTACTTTTGTCAAACCTCTTCACCATGATTTCTTTTGCTTTGAGTGAATCTTGTAACTCTTGTCTCTTAACATCATAAGACTCACACGCTTGAATCGGTTCTAATTTGTCATCCTTGAGAACACGACACTAGGCGAACTATTCTAATTTGTCATCCTTGAGAACACGACACTAGGCGAACTACTTCTCCGTTTTATTAAAACCAAAACGTCAAAACTACAAAATCACTAATATACACAACTCTCAAGGNCTAATCGGCCACATCCCCCCTCGCTTTGTCCAGGATGACGAGGCCGGGAGAAGTGGTAGATCAAGTTTTTGTTAAAATGCCCCATTCGACTGAGGAGCCGGGAGTCCGAAGTGTGACGCCAATCGGTGATGGTGCCGAGGGCTCCCTTGATAGAAACCTAGTTGCATTGCCTAGAACACCCTATAGTAGTATCAAACATGACACCTAGATAGGACATCCATCTCCTTTCTTTCTTTAATTGATTACTTTTGTTTTACTTTTGTCAAACCTCTTCATCATGATTCCTTTTGCTTTGAGTGAATCTTGTAACTCTTGTCTCTTAACATCATAAAACTCACACGCTTGAATCGGTTCTAATTTGCCATCCTTGAGAACACGACACTCGGCGAACTACTTCTCCGTTTTATTAAAACCAAAACGTCAAAACTACAAAATCACTATTATGCATAACTCTCAAGGAGATGAAAAGACTCCCACTACAAGGCAATGATTGGCAAATCTTCTCCGTTCATATATCTTGTGTGGTTGATGTTTATCTTGATTTGCTTCTTTTTACGACAAGGCTAGGTAGTAAAGTTATGTTGCGAGATATCGGGCCTATACGAGTCCTAATCGGCCACCTCCCCTCGCTTTGTCCAGGATGACGAGGCCCGGGAGAAGTGGTACATCAAGTGTTTGTTAAAATGCCCCATCCGACTGCGGAGCCGGGAGTCCGAAGTGTGACGCCAATCGGTGATGGCGCCGAGGGTTCCCTTGATAGAAACCTAGTTGCATTTCCTAGAACACCCTATAGTAGTAT
>NC_044924.1:18480127-18485847 GCF_003576645.1 Ipomoea triloba
AGTGTGACGCCAATCGGTGATGGTGCCGAGGGCTCCCTTGATAGAAACCTAGTTGCATTGCCTAGAACACCCTATATTAGTATCAAACATGACACCTAGATAGGACATCCATCTCCTTTCTTTCTTTAAATGATTACTTTTCTTTTACTTTTGTCAAACCTCTTCATCATGATTCCTTTTGCTTTGAGTGAATCTTGTAACTCTTGTCTCTTAACATCATAAAACTAACACGCTTGAATCGGTTCTAATTTGCCATCCTTGAGAACACGACACTCGGCGAACTACTTCTCCGTTTTATTAAAACCAAAACGTCAAAACTACAAAATCACTAATATACATAACTCTCAAGGAGATCAAAAGACTCCCACTACAAGGCAATGATTGGCAAATCTTCTCCGTTCATATATCTTGTGTGGTTGATGTTTATCTTGATTTGCTTCTATTTACGACAAGGCTAGGTAGTAAAGTTATGTTGCGAGATATCGGGCCTATACGAGTCCTAATCGGCCACATCCCCTCGCTTTGTCCGGGATGACGAGGCCCGGGAGAAGTGGTAGATCAAGTGTTTGTTAAAATTCCCCATCCGACTGAGGAGCCGGGAGTCCGAAGTGTGACGCCAATCGGTGATGGTGCCGAGGGCTCCCTTGATAGAAACCTAGTTGCATTGCCTAGAACACCCTATAGTAGTATCAAACATGACACCTAGATAGGACATCCATCTCCTTTCTTTCTTTAATTGATTACTTTTGTTTTACTTTTGTCAAACCTCTTCACCATGATTCCTTTTGCTTTGAGTGAATCTTGTAACTCTTGTCTCTTAACATCATAAAACTCACACGCTTGATTCGGTTCTAATTTGCCATCCTTGAGAACACGACACTCGGCGAACTACTTCTCCGTTTTATTAAAACCAAAACGTCAAAACTACAAAATCACTAATATACATAACTCTCAAGGAGATCAAAAGACTCCCACTACAAGGCAATGATTGGCAAATCTTCTCCGTTCATATATCTTGTGTGGTTGATGTTTATCTTGATTTGCTTCTATTTACGACAAGGCTAGGTAGTAAAGTTATGTTGCGAGATATCGGGCCTATACGAGTCCTAATCGGCCACATCCCCTCGCTTTGTCCGGGATGACGAGGCCCGGGAGAAGTGGTAGATCAAGTGTTTGTTAAAATTCCCCATCCGACTGAGGAGCCGGGAGTCCGAAGTGTGACGCCAATCGGTGATGGTGCCGAGGGCTCCCTTGATAGAAACCTAGTTGCATTGCCTAGAACACCCTATAGTAGTATCAAACATGACACCTAGATAGGACATCCATCTCCTTTCTTTCTTTAATTGATTACTTTTGTTTTACTTTTGTTAAACCTCTTCACCATGATTTCTTTTGCTTTGAGTGAATCTTGTAACTCTTGTCGCTTAACATCATAAAACTCACACGCTTGATTCGGTTCTAATTTGCCATCCTTGAGAACACGACAGTCGGCGAACTACTTCTCCGTTTTATTAAAACCAAAACGTCAAAACTACAAAATCACTAATATACACAACTCTCAAGGAGATGAAAAGACTCCCACTACAAGGCAATGATTGGCAAATCTTCTCCGTTCATATATCTTGTGTGGTTGATGTTTATCTTTATTTGCTTCTATTTACGACAAGGCTAGGTAGTAAAGTTATGTTGCGAGATATCGGGCCTATACGAGTCCTAATCGGACACATCCCACCTCGCTTTGTCCAGGATGACGAGGCCGGGAGAAGTGGTAGATCAAGTGTTTGTTAAAATGCCCCATTTGACTGAGGAGCCGGGAGTCCGAAGTGTGACGCCAATCGGTGGTGGTGCCGAGGGCTCCCTTGATAGAAACCTAGTTACATTGCCTAGAACACCCTATAGTAGTATCAAACATGACACCTAGATAGGACATCCATCTCCTTTCTTTCTTTAATTGATTACTTTTGTTTTACTTTTGTCAAACCTCTTCATCATGATTCCTTTTGCTTTGAGTGAATCTTGTAACTCTTGTCTCTTAACATAATAAAACTCACACGCTTGAATCGGTTCTAATTTGCCATCCTTGAGAACACGACACTCGGCGAACTACTTCTCCGTTTTATTAAAACCAAAACGTCAAAACTACAAAATCACTAATATACATAACTCTCAAGGAGATGAAAACACTCCCACTACAAGGCAATGATTGGCAAATCTTCTCCGTTCATATATCTTATGTGGTTGATGTTTATCTTGATTTGCTTCTTTTTACGACAAGGCTAGGTAGTAAAGTTATGTTGCGAGATATCGGGCCTATACGAGTCCTAATCGGCCACCTCCCCTCGCTTTGTCCAGGATGACGAGGCCCGGGAGAAGTGGTACATCAAGTGTTTGTTAAAATGCCCCATCCGACTTGTAATACCCCGTATTTTCCTAACATTATTATTTTATCCTAAGGCGTTGACATTCATAAGTTATGATCTTCAGATATTTCAAAAGAATTTTTATAAGTGAGTATAGTTGTTATTAAGCTGCGATCGAACGTCCCGGTCACGAACCGTAAAAATTTTAAGAGCTAGTATTCGGACCCGTTTGTCATAGGAAATGGAGTTTTAGACATCATACTATTATTCTTGAATTTCCTATTTAATTAAATCAGCTCATAGCAGCGAAAATTTATTTTGATCGTACATCGCTAAATTTCGCGGTGTACCGAACCTAGCCCAATTTTGAGGGTTAGTCTGGAATAAATTTTTAGTTTTGGAAATTATTCTATCTGGATTATTTTCTACCGAAACTTTATCTGTTTGGACCCCAACTGATAAGTTGGAAGATATTTTATTATTTTATTTTTTTTTTTCCAATCTTATCACATAAGATTGTGATGTAGTATAAAATCCAATTTTTTTTTCTTTTTCCCTTGCTTTTGCCGAAATGAAGAGGAGAGGAGAGAGAAAGAGATCATCTTCATAGCTAATTTCCTTCACATCTCTCAAGAACGTTCGGTAAATCTTCGATTTTATTCGGTAAAAAGTTCTATTTTCCTTCCTAGAGCATGAATTTGAGAGTAATTTCTTGAAATCTCTTGTTATGGTGGTGCTTTTGATCCTAGGGTTTAAGGTGAAATTGGGGAAATCAACTCCAAAAGCCTTCTACGAGAACTAGTAACCCGGTTGAGGTAAGGAATTCCCTTAAGTTGGTTTAGTCACTTGAAATTAGATAATTGATTATTTGGTTGAAACATAGTGTTTTGGAGCTTTGGGAATATTTTTGTATACATGTTCATAGCTTGGATATGCTTGTATATGTTGTATTTATGTCCACATAGGCTTATACTTGTGAAAATAGTGAAAGGAAATCAGGGTAGATTCTGGCAGTAACTTCCGAGATTTATTGGGAAAAATTGGTAAGGTATTTTGATCCTATTTTTTTTAGACATGTAGTTCTTTAAGTGTAGAACCCGCATATAAAATTTCATAATGATCGGAGTAGTGGAAGTATGGTTTTCGAATTTTTCTCCAAAACTGGTCCAGAGAGAAAAATTATGGACAGCACACTGCCAAGGGCAAANACCAAAATGACCAAAACTTTTTATGGACATCAAGTACTATGAGTTGGGGTTCTACCATAAAAATTTCAAGTGAAAAAGAGTTCGGGAACTATTTTTACCGGCTCAATCTTTCGGACTGCGCCAAGCTGAATTACTGTCCAGAATAGGCAGAACGTGTTGGACGCGGACCTGGACGCGCGTCCACTGCGCGTCCAGTGGAGTCCAGTAGGTTCGAGAGTAAGATTAAATGGTGTAAGCTTGATTATTGATTATTGATGTTTGAACTATTTTTACCGGCTCAATCTTTCGGACTGCGCCAAGCTTGATTGTTGTTGATGTTAGATGATGGAATGGTAAGGATCCTAAGAGATTATTAGGAGTATAAACATGATGATGTTGGACCGATTTTGATACTNGAGTAACCTTGTAGAAACATATCCAGGGTTACTAGAGCTAGTGACTAACCTGCGGGCTTGGAATCCCGACAAGGGGTGTGCACACTAAAGGTCCTAGATCTGCTTCCCCTAGTTGGAATAACTAGGTTGTGGTGAGGTGGTGGAAATGAGAAGGAAATGGTGGTGTTAATTGGAATATTTTTAACTTTATTATGGTAAAAGCTGGTTATTACTATTTAAATGCTTATATAATTATGACTGTGATGATGAGTATGATTATGGAGTACCGATGAGAATTGGATTGTAATATGGACTGAAATTTATGATAAGGAGTAAGATTAAGGATGTTAATATGAATGGTGCTAGGAATCGATTGATTCATAAATGGTTGACTATGGGTTCGTACCATTATAATAATAGTATTAATAATGGATATATGTAGTGTTAGTGGAATTTATATAAGGGTATAACTAGGTAGATGGATTTCAAGTAAGAGACAGGTGAATGTTGATTCACTAAACACTTTTTGTACAAGTCTTCATTATTAACTTATTTTCAGGTGAAATCTCATCAAATGGGTATAGTTACAAAACTCTCTTATGCGTGTTTTCAAACCTTTGTCTACTTTTGAGTGACAAATGGATTTCCTTGCTTAGCCGTCGTGCTAACTGCACTTCGATGTGTTTCTTATCAGTTGTAGGTTAGTGTGAATTCCTGTAGCCGATGAGCTGAATACGATGGATGTTGAAAGAATTATTTCCATATGTATTAAGTTTGATGTTGATGTTGTATATTGATGTTGTAAGTTTAGCCTTAACGTTTGGGTATAGGAGAGATACCTAAGCGTAGCGGTAACACCCAGTTTTCTGCTGATAAGAGGTAAGCTTCCGCAGCGTTTATTACGGATTTTGTAATAAATGTAAGAGTTGAAAATTGGGGTGTTACACGACTGAGGAGCCGGGAGTCCGAAGTGTGCCGCCAATCGGTGATGGTGCCGAGGGCTCCCTTGATAGAAACCTAGTTGCATTGCCTAGAACACCCTATAGTAGTATAATCCATCTCCTTTCTTTCTTTAATTGATTACTTTTGTTTTACTTTTGTCAAACCTCTTCACCATGATTTCTTTTGCTTTGAGTGAATCTTGTAACTCTTGTCGCTTAACATCATAAAACTCACACGCTTGATTCGGTTATAATTTGCCATCCTTGAGAACACGACACTCGGCGAACTACTTCTCCGTTTTATTAAAACCAAAACGTCAAAACTACAAAATCACTATTATACATAACTCTCAAGGAGATCAAAAGACTCCCACTACAAGGTAATGATTGGCAAATCTTCTCCGTTCATATATCTTGTGTGGTTGATGTTTATCTTGATTTGCTTCTATTTACGACAAGGCTAGGTTGTAAAGTTATGTTGCGAGATATCAGGCCTATACGAGTCCTAGTCGGCCACATCCCACCTCGCATTGTCCAGGATGACGAGGCCGGGAGAAGTGGTAGATCAAGTGTTAGTTAAAATGCCCCATTCGACTGAGGAGCCGGGAGTCCGAACTGTGACGCCAATCGGTGGTGGTGCCGAGGGCTCCCTTGATAGAAACCTAGTTACATTGCCTAGAACACCCTATAGTAGTATCAAACATGACACCTAGATAGGACATCCATCTCCTTTCTTTCATTAATTGATTACTTTTGTTTTACTTTTGTCAAACCTCTTCATCATGATTCCTTTTGCTTTGAGTGAATCTTGTAAATCTTGTCTCTTAACATCATAAA
>NC_044924.1:18485988-18499844 GCF_003576645.1 Ipomoea triloba
GTAGTATCAAACATGACACCTAGATAGGACATCCATCTCCTTTCTTTCTTTAATTGATTACTTTTGTTTTACTTTTGTCAAACCTCTTCATCATGATTCCTTTTGCTTTGAGTGAATCTTGTAAATCTTGTCTCTTAACATCATAAAACTCACACGCTTGAATCGGTTCTAATTTGCCATCCTTGAGAACAAAACACTCGGCGAACTACTTCTCCGTTTTATTAAAACCAAAACGTCAAAACTACAAAATTACTAATATACATAACTCTCAAGGAGATCAAAAGACTCCCACTACAAGGCAATGATTGGCAAATCTTCTCCGTTCATATATCTTGTGTGGTTGATGTTTATCTTGATTTGCTTCTATTTACGACAAGGCTAGGTAGTAAAGTTATGTTGCGAGATATCGGGCCTATACGAGTCCTAATCGTCCACATCCCCTCGCTTTGTCCAAGATGACGAGGCCCGGAAGAAGTGGTAGATCAAGTGTTTGTTAAAATGCCCTATCCGACTGAGGAGCCGGGAGTCCGAAGTGTGACACCAATCGGTGATGGTGCCGAGGGCTCCCTTGATAGAAACCTAGTTGCATTGCCTAGAACACCCTATAGTAGTATCAAACATGACACCTAGATAGGACATCCATCTCCTTTCTTTCTTTAATTGATTACTTTTCTTTTACTTTTGTTAAACCTCTTCACCATGATTTCTTTTGCTTTGAGTGAATCTTGTAACTCTTGTCGCTTAACATCATAAAACTCACACGCTTGATTCGGTTCTAATTTGCCATCCTTGAGAACACGACACTCGGCGAACTACTTCTCCGTTTTATTAAAACCAAAACGTCAACACTACAAAATCACTAATATACACAACTCTCAAGGAGATAAAAAGACTCCCACTACAAGGCAATGATTGGCAAATCTTCTCCGTTCATATATCTTGTGTGGTTGATGTTTATCTTGATTTGCTTCTATTTACGACAAGGCTAGGTAGTAAAGTTATGTTGCGAGATATCGGGCCTATACGAGTCCTAATCGCCACATCCCCCCTCGTTTTGTCCAGGATGACGAGGCTGGGAGAAGTGGTAGATCAAGTGTTTGTTAAAATGCCCCATTCGACTGAGGAGCCGGGAGTCCGAAGTGTGACGCCAATCGGTGATGGTGCCGAGGGCGGAGTCCGAAGTGTGACGCCAATCGGTGATGGTGCCGAGGGCTCCCTCCGAAGTGTGACGCCAATCGGTGATGGTGCCGAGGGCTCCCCCTTGATAGAAACCTAGTTGCATTGCCTAGAACACCGTATAGTAGTATCAAACATGACACCTAGATAGGACGTCCATCTCCTTTCTTTCTTTAATTGATTACTTTTGTTTTACTTTTGTCAAACCTCTTCACCATGATTCCTTTTGCTTTGAGTGAATCTTGTAACTCTTGTCTCTTAACATCATAAACCTCACACGCTTGATTCGGTTCTAATTTGCCATCCTTGAGAACACGACACTCGGCGAACTACTTCTCCGTTTTATTAAAACCAAAACGTCAAAACTACAAAATCACTAATATACATAACTCTCAAGGAGATCAAAAGACTCCCACTACAAGGCAATGATTGGCAAATCTTCTCCGTTCATATATCTTGTGTGGTTGATGTTTATCTTGATTTGCTTCTATTTACGACAAGGCTAGGTAGTAAAGTTATGTTGCGAGATATCGGGCCTATACGAGTCCTAATCGGCCACCTCCCCTCGCTTTGTCCAGGATGACGAGGCCCGGGAGAAGTGGTAGATCAAGTGTTTGTTAAAATGCCCCATCCGACTGAGGAGCCGGGAGTCCGAAGTGTGACGCCAATCGGTGATGGTGCCGAGGGCTCCCTTGATAGAAACCTAGTTGCATTGCCTAGAACACCCTATAGTAGTATCAAACATGACACCTAGATAGGACATCCATCTCCTTTCTTTCTTTAATTGATTACTTTTGTTTTACTTTTGTCAAACCTCTTCACCATGATTTCTTTTGCTTTGAGTGAATCTTGTAACTCTTGTCTCTTAACATCATAAAACTCACACGCTTGATTCGGTTCTAATTTGCCATCCTTGAGAACACGACACTCGGCGAACTACTTCTCCGTTTTATTAAAACCAAAACGTCAAAACTACAAAATCACTAATATACATAACTCTCAAGGAGATCAAAAGACTCCCACTACAAGGCAATGATTGGCAAATCTTCTCCGTTCATATATCTTGTGTGGTTGATGTTTATCTTGATTTGCTTCTATTTACGACAAGGCTAGGTAGTAAAGTTATGTTGCGAGATATCGGGCCTATACGAGTCCTAATCGGCCACCTCCCCTCGCTTTGTCCAGGATGACGAGGCCCGGGAGAAGTGGTAGATCAAGTGTTTGTTAAAATGCCCCATCCGACTGAGGAGCCGGGAGTCCGAAGTGTGACGCCAATCGGTGATGGTGCCGAGGGCTCCCTTGATAGAAACCTAGTTGCATTGCCTAGAACACCCTATAGTAGTATCAAACATGACACCTAGATAGGACATCCATCTCCTTTCTTTCTTTAATTGATTACTTTTGTTTTACTTTTGTCAAACCTCTTCACCATGATTTCTTTTGCTTTGAGTGAATCTTGTAACTCTTGTCTCTTAACATCATAAAACTCACACGCTTGATTCGGTTCTAATTTGCCATCCTTGAGAACACGACACTCGGCGAACTACTTCTCCGTTTTATTAAAACCAAAACGTCAAAACTACAAAATCACTAATATACATAACTCTCAAGGAGATCAAAAGACTCCCACTACAAGGCAATGATTGGCAAATCTTCTCCGTTCATATATCTTGTGTGGTTGATGTTTATCTTGATTTGCTTCTTTTTACGACAAGGCTAGGTAGTAAAGTTATGTTGCGAGATATCGGGCCTATACGAGTCCTAATCGGCCACCTCCCCTCGCTTTGTCCAGGATGACGAGGCCCGGGAGAAGTGGTAGATCAAGTGTTTGTTAAAATGCCCCATCCGACTGAGGAGCCGGGAGTCCGAAGTGTGACGCCAATCGGTGATGGTGCCGAGGGCTCCCTTGATAGAAACCTAGTTGCATTGCCTAGAACACCCTATAGTAGTATCAAACATGACACCTAGATAGGACATCCATCTCCTTTCTTTCTTTAATTGATTACTTTTGTTTTACTTTTGTCAAACCTCTTCACCATGATTCCTTTTGCTTTGAGTGAATCTTGTAACTCTTGTCTCTTAACATCATAAAACTCACACGCTTGATTCGGTTCTAATTTGCCATCCTTGAGAACACGACACTCGGCGAACTACTTCTCCGTTTTATTAAAACCAAAACGTCAAAACTACAAAATCACTAATATACATAACTCTCAAGGAGATCAAAAGACTCCCACTACAAGGCAATGATTGGCAAATCTTCTCCGTTCATATATCTTGTGTGGTTGATGTTTATCTTGATTTGCTTCTTTTTACGACAAGGCTAGGTAGTAAAGTTATGTTGCGAGATATCGGGCCTATACGAGTCCTAATCGGCCACCTCCCCTCGCTTTGTCCAGGATGACGAGGCCCGGGAGAAGTGGTAGATCAAGTGTTTGTTAAAATGCCCCATCCGACTGAGGAGCCGGGAGTCCGAAGTGTGACGCCAATCGGTGATGGTGCCGAGGGCTCCCTTGATAGAAACCTAGTTGCATTGCCTAGAACACCCTATAGTAGTATCAAACATGACACCTAGATAGGACATCCATCTCCTTTCTTTCTTTAATTGATTACTTTTGTTTTACTTTTGTCAAACCTCTTCACCATGATTTCTTTTGCTTTGAGTGAATCTTGTAACTCTTGTCTCTTAACATCATAAAACTCACACGCTTGATTCGGTTCTAATTTGCCATCCTTGAGAACACGACACTCGGCGAACTACTTCTCCGTTTGATTAAAACCAAAAGGTCAAAACTACAAAATCACTAATATACATAACTCTCAAGGAGATCAAAATACTCCCACTACAAGGCAATGATTGGCAAATCTTCTCCGTTCATATATCTTGTGTGGTTGATGTTTATCTTGATTTGCTTCTTTTTACGACAAGGCTAGGTAGTAAAGTTATGTTGCGAGATATCGGGCCTATACGAGTCCTAATCGGCCACCTCCCCTCGCTTTGTCCAGGATGACGAGGCCCGGGAGAAGTGGTAGATCAAGTGTTTGTTAAAATGCCCCATCCGACTGAGGAGCCGGGAGTCCGAAGTGTGACGCCAATCGGTGATGGTGACGAGGGCTCCCTTGATAGAAACCTAGTCTCATTGCCTAGAACACCCTATAGTAGTATAATCCATCTCCTTTCTTTCTTTAATTGATTACTTTTGTTTTACTTTTGTCAAACCTCTTCACCATGATTTCTTTTGCTTTGAGTGAATCTTGTAACTCTTGTCGCTTAACATCATAAAACTCACACGCTTGATTCGGTTCTAATTTGCCATCCTTGAGAACACGACACTCGGCGAACTACTTCTCCGTTTTATAAAAACCAAAACGTCAAAACTACAAAATCACTAATATACATAACTCTCAAGGAGATGAAAAGACTCCCACTACAAGGCAATGATTGGCAAAACTTCTCCGTTCATATATCTTGTGTGGTTGATGTTTATCTTGATTTGCTTCTATTTACGACAAGGCTAGGTAGTAAAGTTATGTTGCGAGATATCGGACCTATNCCTAGTTGCATTGCCTAGAACACCCTATTGTAGTATCAAACAAGACACCTAGATAGGACATCCATCTCCTTTCTTTCTTTAATTGATTACTTTTGTTTTACTTTTGTCAAACCTCTTCATCATGATTCCTTTTGCTTTGAGTGAATCTTGTAACTCTTGTCTCTTAACATCATAAAACTCACACGCTTGAATCGGTTCTAATTTGCCATCCTTGAGAACACGACACTCGGCGAACTACTTCTCCGTTTTATTAAAACCAAAACGTCAAAACTACAAAATCACTAATATACACAACTCTCAAGGAGATGAAAAGACTCCCACTACAAGGCAATGATTGGCAAATCTTCTCCGTTCATATATCTTGTGTGGTTGATGTTTATCTTGATTTGCTTCTATTTACGACAAGGCTAGGTAGTAAAGTTATGTTGCGAGATATCGGGCCTATACGAGTCCTAATCGGCCACATTCCATCGCTTTGTCCGGGATGACGAGGCCCGGGAGAAGTGGTAGATCATGTGTTTGTTAAAATTCCCCATCCGACTGAGGAGCCGGGAGTCCGAAGTGTGACGCCAATCGGTGATGGTGCCGAGGGCTCCCTTGATAGAAACCTAGTTGCATTGCCTAGAACACCCTATAGTAGTATCAAACATGACACCTAGATAGGACATCCATCTCCTTTCTTTCTTTAATTGATTACTTTTGTTTTACTTTTGTCAAACCTCTTCACCATGATTCCTTTTGCTTTGAGTGAATCTTGTAACTCTTGTCTCTTAACATCATAAAACTCACACGCTTGATTCGGTTCTAATTTGCCATCCTTGAGAACACGACACTCGGCGAACTACTTCTCCGTTTTATTAAAACCAAAACGTCAAAACTACAAAATCACTAATATACATAACTCTCAAGGAGATCAAAAGACTCCCACTACAAGGCAATGATTGGCAAATCTTCTCCGTTCATATATCTTGTGTGGTTGATGTTTATCTTGATTTGCTTCTTTTTACGACAAGGCTAGGTAGTAAAGTTATGTTGCGAGATATCGGGCCTATACGAGTCCTAATCGGCCACCTCCCATCGCTTTGTCCGGGATGACGAGGCCCGGGAGAAGTGGTACATCAAGTGTTTGTTAAAATGCCCCATCCGACTGAGGAGCCGGGAGTCCGAAGTGTGATTCCAATTGGTGATGGTGCCAAGGGCTCCCTTGATAGAAACCTAGGTGCATTGCCTAGAACACCCTATAGTAGTATAATCCATCTCCTTTCTTTCTTTAATTGATTACTTTTGTTTTACTTTTGTCAAACCTCTTCACCATGATTCCTTTTGCTTTGAGTGAATCTTGTAACTCTTGTCTCTTAACATCGTAAAACTCACACGCTTGAATCGGTTCTAATTTTCCATCCTTGAAAACACGACACTCGGCGAACTACTTCTCCGTTTTATTAAAACCAAAACGTCAAAACTACAAAATCACTAATATACATAACTCTCAAGGAGATGAAAAGACTCCCACTACAAGGCAATGATTGGCAAATCTTCTCCGTTCATATATCTTGTGTGGCTGATGTTTATCTTGATTTGCTTCTTTTTACGACAAGGCTAGGTAGTAAAGTTATGTTGCGAGATATCGGGCCTATACGAGTCCTAATCGGCCACATCCCCTCGCTTTGTCCAGGATGACGAGGCCCGGGAGAAGTGGTACATCAAGTGTTTGTTAAAATGCCCCATCCGACTGAGGAGCCGGGAGTCCGAAGTGTGACGCCAATCGGTGATGGTGCCGAGGGCTCCCTTGATAGAAACCTAGTTGCATTGCCTAGAACACCCTATAGTAGTATAATCCATCTCCTTTCTTTCTTTAATTGCTTACTTTTGTTTTACTTTTGTCAAACCTCTTAACCATGATTTCTTTTGCTTTGAGTGAATCTTGTAACTCTTGTCGCTTAACATCATAAAACTCACACGCTTGATTCGGTTCTAATTTTCCATCCTTGAGAACACGACAGTCGGCGAACTACTTCTCCGTTTTATTAAAACCAAAACGTCAAAACTACAAAATCACTAAGATACACAACTCTCAAGGAGATGAAAAGACTCCCACTACAAGGCAATGATTGGCAAATCTTCTCCGTTCATATATCTTGTGTGGTTGATGTTTATCTTGATTTGCTTCTATTTACGACAAGGCTAGGTAGTAAAGTTATGTTGCGAGATATCGGGCCTATACGAGTCCTAATCGGCCACATCCCCTCGCTTTGTCCAGGATGACGAGGCCGGGAGAAGTGGTAGATCAAGTGTTTGTTAAAATGCCCCATCCGACTGAGGAGCCGGGAGTCCGAAGTGTGACGCCAATCGGTGATGGTGCCGAGGGCTCCCTTGATAGAAACCTAGTTACATTGCCTAGAACACCCTATAGTAGTATAATCCATCTCCTTTCTTTCTTTAATTGATTACTTTTGTTTTACTTTTGTCAAACCTCTTCATCATGATTCCTTTTGCTTTGAGTGAATCTTGTAACTCTTGTCTCTTAACATCATAAAACTCACACGCTTGAATCGGTTCTAATTTGCCATCCTTGAGAACACGACACTCGGCGAACTACTTCTCCGTTTTATTAAAACCAAAACGTCAGAACTACAAAATCACTAATATACACAACTCTCAAGGAGATGAAAAGACTCCCACTACAAGGCAATGATTGGCAAATCTTCTCCGTTCATATATCTTGTGTGGTTGATGTTTATCTTGATTTGCTTCTATTTACGACAAGGCTAGGTAGTAAAGTTATGTTGCGAGATATCGGGCCTATACGAGTCCTAATCGGCCACATCCCCCCTCACTTTGTCCAGGATGACGAGGCCGGGAGAAGTGGTAGATCAAGTGTTTGTTAAAATGCCCCATCCGACTGAGGAGCCGGGAGTCCGAAGTGTGACGCCAATCGGTGATGGTGCCGAGGGCTCCCTTGATAGAAACCTAGTTACATTGCCTAGAACACCCTATAGTAGTATCAAACTTGACACCTAGATAGGACATCCATCTCCTTTCTTTCTTTAATTGATTACTTTTGTTTTACTTTTGTCAAACCTCTTCATCATGATTCCTTTTGCTTTGAGTGAATCTTGTAACTCTTGTCTCTTAACATCATAAAACTCACACGCTTGATTCGGTTCTAATTTGCCATCCTTGAGAACACGACACTCGGCGAACTACTTCTCCGTTTTATTAAAACCAAAACGTCAAAACTACAAAATCACTAATATACATAACTCTCAAGGAGATCAAAAGACTCCCACTACAAGGCAATGATTGGCAAATCTTCTCCGTTCATATATCTTGTGTGGTTGATGTTTATCTTGATTTGCTTCTTTTTACGACAAGGCTAGGTAGTAAAGTTATGTTGCGAGATATCGGGCCTATACGAGTCCTAATCGGCCACCTCCCCTCGCTTTGTCCAGGATGACGAGGCCCGGGAGAAGTGGTAGATCAAGTGTTTGTTAAAATGCCCCATCCGACTGAGGAGCCGGGAGTCCGAAGTGTGACGCCAATCGGTGATGGTGCCGAGGGCTCCCTTGATAGAAACCTAGTTGCATTGCCTAGAACACCCTATAGTAGTATCAAACATGACACCTAGATAGGACATCCATCTCCTTTCTTTCTTTAATTGATTACTTTTGTTTTACTTTTGTCAAACCTCTTCATCATGATTCCTTTTGCTTTGCGTGAATCTTGTAACTCTTGTCTCTTAACATCATAAAAAACTCACACGCTTGAATCGGTTCTAATTTGCCATCCTTGAGAACACGACACTCGGCGAACTACTTCTCCGTTTTATTAAAACCAAAACGTCAAAACTACAAAATCACTAATATACATAACTCTCAAGGAGATCAAAAGACTCCCACTACAAGGCAATGATTGGCAAATCTTCTCCGTTCATATATCTTGTGTGGTTGATGTTTATCTTGATTTGCTTCTTTTTACGACAAGGCTAGGTAGTAAAGTTATGTTGCGAGATATCGGGCCTATACGAGTCCTAATCGGCCACATCCCATCGCTTTGTCCGGGATAACGAGGCCCGGGAGAAGTGGTAGATCAAGTGTTTGTTAAAATGCCCCATCCGACTGAGGAGCCGGGAGTCCGAAGTGTGACGCCAATCGGTGATGGTGCCGAGGGCTCCCTTGATAGAAACCTAGTTGCATTGCCTAGAACACCCTATAGTAGTATCATACATGACACCTAGATAGGACATCCATCTCCTTTCTTTCATTAATTGATTACTTTTGTTTTACTTTTGCCAAACCTCTTCACCATGATTCCTTTTGCTTTGAGTGAATCTTGTAACTCTTGTCTCTTAACATCATAAAACTCACACGCTTGAATCGGTTCTAATTTGCCATCCTTGAGAACACGACACTCGCCGAACTACTTCTCCGTTTTATTAAAACCAAAACGTCAAAACTACAAAATCACTAATATACATAACTCTCAAGGAGATCAAAAGACTCCCACTACAAGGCAATGATTGGCAAATCTTCTCCGTTCATATATCTTGTGTGGTTGATGTTTATCTTGATTTGCTTCTATTTACGACAAGGCTAGGTAGTAAAGTTATGTTGCGAGATATCGGGCCTATACGAGTCCTAATCGGCCACATCCCCTCGCTTTGTCCAGGATGACGAGGCCCGGGAGAAGTGGTAGATCAAGTGTTTGTTAAAATGCCCCATCCGACTGAGGAGCCGGGAGTCCGAAGTGTGACGCCAATCGGTGATGGTGCCGAGGGCTCCCTTGATAGAAACCTAGTTGCATTGCCTAGAACACCCTATAGTAGTATAATCCATCTCCTTTCTTTCTTTAATTGATTACTTTTGTTTTACTTTTGTCAAACCTCTTCACCATGATTTCTTTTGCTTTGAGTGAATCTTGTAACTCTTGTCTCTTAACATCATAAAACTCACACGCTTGATTCGGTTCTAATTTGCCATCCTTGAGAACACGACACTCGGCGAACTACTTCTCCGTTTTATTAAAACCAAAACGTCAAAACTACAAAATCACTAATATACATAACTCTCAAGGAGATCAAAACACTCCCACTACCAGGCAATGATTGGCAAATCTTCTCCGTTCATATATCTTGTGTGGTTGATGTTTATCTTGATTTGCTTCGTTTTACGACAAGGCTAGGTAGTAAAGTTATGTTGCGAGATATCGGGCCTATACGAATCCTAATCGGCCACCTCCCCTCGCTTTGTCCAGGATGACGAGGCCCGGGAGAAGTGGTACATCAAGTGTTTGTTAAAATGCCCCATACGATTGAGGAGCCGGGAGTCCGAAGTGTGACGCCAATCGGTGATGGTGACGAGGGCTCCCTTGATAGAAACCTAGTTGCATTGCCTAGAACACCCTATAGTCTTGATAGAAACCTAGTTGCATTGCCTAGAACACCCTATAGTAGTATAAGAAACCTAGTTGCATTGCCTAGAACACCCTATAGTAGTATAAGCCATCTCCTTTCTTTCTTTAATTGATTACTTTTGTTTTACTTTTGTCAAACCTCTTCACCATGATTTCTTTTGCTTTGAGTGAATCTTGTAACTCTTTTGAGTGAATCTTGTAACTCTTGNATCTTGTAACTCTTGTCGCTTAACATCATAAAACTCACACGCCTGATTCGGTTCTAATTTGCCATCCTTGAGAACACGACACTCGGCGAACAACTTCTCCGTTTTATAAAAACTAAAACGTCAAAACTACAAAATCACACATATACATAACTCTCAAGGAGATGAAAAGACTCCCACTACAAGGCAATGATTGGCAAATCTTCTCCGTTCATATATCTTGTGTGGTTGATGTTTATCTTGATTTGCTTCTATTTACGACAAGGCTAGGTAGTAAAGTTATGTTGCGAGATATCGGGCCTATACGAGTCCTAATCGGCCACATCCCCTCTCTTTGTCCGGGATGACGAGGCCCGGGAGAAGTGGTAGATCAAGTGTTTGTTAAAATGCCCCATCCGACTGAGGAGCCGGGAGTCCGAAGTGTGACGCCAATCGGTGATGGTGCCGAGGGCTCCCTTGATAGAAACCTAGTTGCATTGCCTAGAACACCCTATAGTAGTATCAAACATGACACCTAGATAGGACATCCATCTCCTTTCTTTCTTTAATTGATTACTTTTGTTTTACTTTTGTCAAACCTCTTCACCATGATTTCTTTTGCTTTGAGTGAATCTTGTAACTCTTGTCTCTTAACATCATAAAACTCACACGCTTGATTCGGTTCTAATTTGCCATCCTTGAGAACACGACACTCGGCGAACTACTTCTCCGTTTTATTAAAACCAAAACGTCAAAACTACAAAATCACTAATATACATAACTCTCAAGGAGATCAAAAGACTCCCACTACAAGGCAATGATTGGCAAATCTTCTCCGTTCATATATCTTGTGTGGTTGATGTTTATCTTGATTTGCTTCTATTTACGACAAGGCTAGGTAGTAAAGTTATGTTGCGAGATATCGGGCCTATACGAGTCCTAATCGGCCACATCCCCTCGCTTTGTCCGGGATGACGAGGCCCGGGAGAAGTGGTAGATCAAGTGTTTGTTAAAATTCCCCATCCGACTGAGGAGCCGGGAGTCCGAAGTGTGACGCCAATCGGTGATGGTGCCGAGGGCTCCCTTGATAGAAACCTAGTTGCATTGCCTAGAACACCCTATTGTAGTATCAAACATGACACCTAGATAGGACATCCATCTCCTTTCTTTCTTTAATTGATTACTTTTGTTTTACTTTTGTCAAACCTCTTCATCATGATTCCTTTTGCTTTGAGTGAATCTTGTAACTCTTGTCTCTTAACATCATAAAACTCACACGCTTGAATCGGTTCTAATTTGCCATCCTTGAGAACACGACACTTGGCGAACTACTTCTCCGTTTTATAAAAACCAAAACGTCAAAACAACAAAATCACTAATATACATAACTCTCAAGGATATCAAAAGACTCCCACTACAAGGCAATGATTGGCAAATCTTCTCCGTTCATATATCTTGTGTGGTTGATGTTTATCTTGATTTGCTTCTATTTACGACAAGGCTAGGTAGTAAAGTTATGTTGCGAGATATCGGGCCTATACGAGTCCTAATCGGCCACATCCCCTCGCTTTGTCCGGGATGACGAGGCCCGGGAGAAGTGGTAGATCAAGTGTTTGTTAAAATGCCACATCCGACTGATGAGCCGGGAGTCCGAAGTGTGACGCCAATCGGTGATGGTGCCGAGGGCTCCCTTGATAGAAACCTAGTTGCATTGCCTAGAACACCCTATTGTAGTATCAAACATGACACCTAGATAGGACATCCATCTCCTTTCTTTCTTTAATTGATTACTTTTGTTTTACTTTTGTCAAACCACTTCACCATGATTCCTTTTTCTTTGAGTGAATCTTGTAACTCTTGTCTCTTAACATCGTAAAACTCACACGCTTGAATCGGTTCTAATTTGCCACCATTGAGAACACGACACTCGGCGAACTACTTCTCTGTTTTATTAAAACCAAAACGTCAAAACTACAAAATCATTAATATACATAACTCTCAAGGAGATCAAAATACTCCCACTACAAGGCAATGATTGGCAAATCTTCTCCGTTCATATATCTTGTGTGGTTGATGTTTATCTTGATTTGCTTCTATTTACGACAAGGCTAGGTAGTAAAGTTATGTTGCGAGATATCGGGCTTATACGAGTCCTAATCGGCCACCTCCCCTCGCTTTGTCCACGATGACGAGGCCCGGGAGAAGTGGTACATCAATTGTTTGTTAAAATGCCCATCCAACTGAGGAGCCGGGAGTCCGAAGTGTGACGCCAATCGGTGATGGTGCCGAGGGCTCCCTTGATAGAAACCTAGTTGCATTGCCTAGAACACACCCTATAGTAGTATAATCCATCTCCTTTCTTTCTTTAATTGATTACTTTTGTTTTACTTTTGTCAAACCTCTTCACCATGATTTCTTTTGCTTTGAGTGAATCTTGTAACTCTTGTCGCTTAACATCATAAAACTCACACGCTTGATTCGGTTCTAATTTGCCATCCTTGAGAACACGACAGTCGGCGAACTACTTCTCCGATTTATTAAAACCAAAACGTCAAAACTACAAAATCACTAATATACACAACTCTCACGGAGATGAAAAGACTCCCACTACAAGTCAATGATTGACAAATCTTCCCCGTTCATATATCTTGTGTGGTTGATGTTTATCTTGATTTGCTTCTATTTACGACAAGGCTAGGTAGTAAAGTTATGTTGCGAGATATCGGGCTTATACGAGTCCTAATCGGCCACCTCCCCTCGCTTTGTCCACGATGACGAGGCCCGGGAGAAGTGGCAGATCAAGTGTTTGTTAAAATGCCCATCCGACTGAGGAGCCGGGAGTCCGAAGTGTGACGCCAATCGGTGATGGTGCCGAGGGCTCCCTTGATAGAAACCTAGTTACATTGCCTAGAACACCCTATAGTAGTATCAAACATGACACCTAGATAGGACATCCATCTCCTTTCTTTCTTTAATTGATTACTTTTGTTTTACTTTTGTCAAAACTCTTCATCATGATTCCTTTTGCTTTGAGTGAATCTTGTAACTCTTGTCTCTTAACATCATAAAACTCACACGCTTGAATCGGTTCTAATTTGCCATCCTATAGAACACGACACTTGGCGAACTACTTCTCCGTTTTATTAAAACCAAAACGTCAAAACTACAAAATCACTAATATACACAACTCTCAAGGAGATGAAAAGACTCCCACTACAAGGCAATGATTGGCAAATCTTCTCCGTTCATATATCTTGTGTGGTTGATGTTTATCTTGATTTGCTTCTATTTACGACAAGGCTAGGTAGTAAAGTTATGTTGCGAGATATCGGGCCTATACGAGTCCTAATCGGCCACATCCCCCCTCGCTTTGTCCAGGATGACGAGGCCGGGAGAAGTGGTAGATCAAGTGTTTGTTTAAATGCCCCATTCGACTGAGGAGCCGGGAGTCCGAAGTGTGACGCCAATCGGTGATGGTGCCGAGGGCTCCCTTGATAGAAACCTAGTTACATTGCCTAGAACACCCTAT
>NC_044924.1:18500183-18527643 GCF_003576645.1 Ipomoea triloba
ACATCCATCTCCTTTCTTTCTTTAATTGATTACTTTTGTTTTACTTTTGTCAAAACTCTTCATCATGATTCATTTTGCTTTGAGTGAATCTTGTAACTCTTGTCTCTTAACATCATAAAACTCACACGCTTGAATCGGTTCTAATTTGCCATCCTTGAGAACACGACACTCGGCGAACTACTTCTCCGTTTTATTAAAACCAAAACGTCAAAACTACAAAATCACTAATATACATAACTCTCAAGGAGATCAAAAGACTCCCACTACAAGGCAATGATTGGCAAATCTTCTCCGTTCATATATCTTGTGTGGTTGATGTTTATCTTGATTTGCTTCTATTTACGACAAGGCTAGGTAGTAAAGTTATGTTGCGAGATATCGGGCCTATACGAGTCCTATTCGGCCACATCCCCCCTCGCTTTGTCCAGGATGACGAGGCCGGGAGAAGTGGTAGATCAAGTGTTTGTTAAAATGCCCCATTCGACTGAGGAGCCGGAGTCCGAAGTGTGACGCCAATCGGTGATGGTGCCGAGGGCTCCCTTGATAGAAACCTAGTTACATTGCCTAGAACACCCTATTGTAGTATCAAACATGACACCTAGATAGGACATCCATCTCCTTTCTTTCTTTAATTGATTACGTTTGTTTTACTTTTGTCAAACCTCTTCATCATGATTCCTTTTGCTTTGAGTGAATCTTGTAACTCTTGTCTCTTAACATCATAAAAGTCACACGCTTGATTCGCTTGCAATTCGCCATCCTTGAGAACTCGACACTCGGGGTACTTCTTCTCCGTTTTATTAAAACCAAAACGTCAAAACTACAACATCACTAATATACATAACTCTCAAGGAGATCAAAAGACTCCCATTACAAGGCAATGATTGGCAAATCTTCTCCGTTCATATATCTTGTGTGGTTGATGTTTATCTTGATTTGCTTCTATTTACGACAAGGCTAGGTAGTAAAGTTATGTTGCGAGATATCGGGCCTATACGAGTCCTAATCGTCCACATCCCTCGCTTTGTCCAGGATGACGAGGCCCGGGAGAAGTGGTAGATCAAGTGTTTGTTAAAATGCCCCATCCGACTAAGGAGCAGGGAGTCCGAAGTGTGACGCCAATCGGTGATGGTGCCGAGGGCTCCCTTGATAGAAACCTAGTTGCATTGCCTAGAACACCCTATAGTAGTATCAAACATGACACCTAGATAGGACATCCATCTCCTTTCTTTCTTTAATTGATTACTTTTGTTTTACTTTTGTCAAACCTCTTCATCATGATTCCTTTTGCTTTGAGTGAATCTTGAAACTCTTGTCTCTTAACATCATAAAACTCACACGCTTGAATCGGTTCTAATTTGCCATCCTTGAGAACACGACACTCGGCGAACTATTTCTCCGTTTTATAAAACCAAAACGTCAAAACTACAACATCACTAATATACATAATTCTCAAGGAGATCAAAAGACTCCCACGACAAGGCAATGATTGGCAAATCTTCTCCGTTCATATCTCTTGTGTGGTTGATGTTTATCTTGATTTGCTTCTATTTACGACAAGGCTAGGTAGTAAAGTTATGTTGCGAGATATCGGGCGTATAATAGTCCTAATCGGCCACCTCCCCTCGCTTTGTCCAGGATGACGAGGCCGGGAGAAGTGGTAGATCAAGTGTTTGTTAAAATGCCCCATCCGACTGAGGAGCCGGGAGTCCGAAGTGGGACGCCAATCGGTGATGGGGCCGAGGGCTCCCTTGATAGAAACCTAGTTACATTGCCTAGAACACCCTATTGTAGTATCAAACATGACACCTAGAGAGGACGTCCGTCTCCTTTCTTTCTTTAATTGATTACTTTTGTTTTACTTTTGTCAAACCTCTTCATCCTGATTCCTTTTGCTTTGAGTGAATCTTGAAACTCTTGTCTCTTAACATCATAAGACTCACACGCTTGAATCGGTTCTAATTTGCTATCCTTGAGAACACGACACTCGGCGAACTCCTTCTCCGTTTTATTAAAACCAAAACGTCAAAACTACAACATCACTAATATACATAATTCTCAAGGAGATCAAAAGACTCCCACGACAAGGCAATGATTGGCAAATCTTCTCCGTTCATATCTCTTGTGTGGTTGATGTTTATCTTGATTTGCTTCTATTTACGACAAGGCTAGGTAGTAAAGTTATGTTGCGAGATATCGGGCGTATAATAGTCCTAATCGGCCACCTCCCCTCGCTTTGTCCAGGATGACGAGGCCGGGAGAAGTGGTAGATCAAGTGTTTGTTAAAATGCCCCATCCGACTGAGGAGCCGGGAGTCCGAAGTGGGACGCCAATCGGTGATGGGGCCGAGGGCTCCCTTGATAGAAACCTAGTTACATTGCCTAGAACACCCTATTGTAGTATCAAACATGACACCTAGAGAGGACGTCCGTCTCCTTTCTTTCTTTAATTGATTACTTTTGTTTTACTTTTGTCAAACCTCTTCATCCTGATTCCTTTTGCTTTGAGTGAATCTTGAAACTCTTGTCTCTTAACATCATAAGACTCACACGCTTGAATCGGTTCTAATTTGCTATCCTTGAGAACACGACACTCGGCGAACTCCTTCTCCGTTTTATTAAAACCAAAACGTCAAAACTACAACATCACTAATATACATAATTCTCAAGGAGATCAAAAGACTCCCACGACAAGGCAATGATTGGCAAATCTTCTCCGTTCATATCTCTTGTGTGGTTGATGTTTATCTTGATTTGCTTCTATTTACGACAAGGCTAGGTAGTAAAGTTATGTTGCGAGATATCGGGCGTATAATAGTCCTAATCGGCCACCTCCCCTCGCTTTGTCCAGGATGACGAGGCCGGGAGAAGTGGTAGATCAAGTGTTTGTTAAAATGCCCCATCCGACTGAGGAGCCGGGAGTCCGAAGTGGGACGCCAATCGGTGATGGGGCCGAGGGCTCCCTTGATAGAAACCTAGTTACATTGCCTAGAACACCCTATTGTAGTATCAAACATGACACCTAGAGAGGACGTCCGTCTCCTTTCTTTCTTTAATTGATTACTTTTGTTTTACTTTTGTCAAACCTCTTCATCCTGATTCCTTTTGCTTTGAGTGAATCTTGAAACTCTTGTCTCTTAACATCATAAGACTCACACGCTTGAATCGGTTCTAATTTGCTATCCTTGAGAACACGACACTCGGCGAACTCCTTCTCCGTTTTATTAAAACCAAAACGTCAAAACTACAACATCACTAATATACATAATTCTCAAGGAGATCAAAAGACTCCCACGACAAGGCAATGATTGGCAAATCTTCTCCGTTCATATCTCTTGTGTGGTTGATGTTTATCTTGATTTGCTTCTATTTACGACAAGGCTAGGTAGTAAAGTTATGTTGCGAGATATCGGGCGTATAATAGTCCTAATCGGCCACCTCCCCTCGCTTTGTCCAGGATGACGAGGCCGGGAGAAGTGGTAGATCAAGTGTTTGTTAAAATGCCCCATCCGACTGAGGAGCCGGGAGTCCGAAGTGGGACGCCAATCGGTGATGGGGCCGAGGGCTCCCTTGATAGAAACCTAGTTACATTGCCTAGAACACCCTATTGTAGTATCAAACATGACACCTAGAGAGGACGTCCGTCTCCTTTCTTTCTTTAATTGATTACTTTTGTTTTACTTTTGTCAAACCTCTTCATCCTGATTCCTTTTGCTTTGAGTGAATCTTGAAACTCTTGTCTCTTAACATCATAAGACTCACACGCTTGAATCGGTTCTAATTTGCTATCCTTGAGAACACGACACTCGGCGAACTCCTTCTCCGTTTTATTAAAACCAAAACGTCAAAACTACAACATCACTAATATACATAATTCTCAAGGAGATCAAAAGACTCCCACGACAAGGCAATGATTGGCAAATCTTCTCCGTTCATATCTCTTGTGTGGTTGATGTTTATCTTGATTTGCTTCTATTTACGACAAGGCTAGGTAGTAAAGTTATGTTGCGAGATATCGGGCGTATAATAGTCCTAATCGGCCACCTCCCCTCGCTTTGTCCAGGATGACGAGGCCGGGAGAAGTGGTAGATCAAGTGTTTGTTAAAATGCCCCATCCGACTGAGGAGCCGGGAGTCCGAAGTGGGACGCCAATCGGTGATGGGGCCGAGGGCTCCCTTGATAGAAACCTAGTTACATTGCCTAGAACACCCTATTGTAGTATCAAACATGACACCTAGAGAGGACGTCCGTCTCCTTTCTTTCTTTAATTGATTACTTTTGTTTTACTTTTGTCAAACCTCTTCATCCTGATTCCTTTTGCTTTGAGTGAATCTTGAAACTCTTGTCTCTTAACATCATAAGACTCACACGCTTGAATCGGTTCTAATTTGCTATCCTTGAGAACACGACACTCGGCGAACTCCTTCTCCGTTTTATTAAAACCAAAACGTCAAAACTACAACATCACTAATATACATAATTCTCAAGGAGATCAAAAGACTCCCACGACAAGGCAATGATTGGCAAATCTTCTCCGTTCATATCTCTTGTGTGGTTGATGTTTATCTTGATTTGCTTCTATTTACGACAAGGCTAGGTAGTAAAGTTATGTTGCGAGATATCGGGCGTATAATAGTCCTAATCGGCCACCTCCCCTCGCTTTGTCCAGGATGACGAGGCCGGGAGAAGTGGTAGATCAAGTGTTTGTTAAAATGCCCCATCCGACTGAGGAGCCGGGAGTCCGAAGTGGGACGCCAATCGGTGATGGGGCCGAGGGCTCCCTTGATAGAAACCTAGTTACATTGCCTAGAACACCCTATTGTAGTATCAAACATGACACCTAGAGAGGACGTCCGTCTCCTTTCTTTCTTTAATTGATTACTTTTGTTTTACTTTTGTCAAACCTCTTCATCCTGATTCCTTTTGCTTTGAGTGAATCTTGAAACTCTTGTCTCTTAACATCATAAGACTCACACGCTTGAATCGGTTCTAATTTGCTATCCTTGAGAACACGACACTCGGCGAACTCCTTCTCCGTTTTATTAAAACCAAAACGTCAAAACTACAACATCACTAATATACATAATTCTCAAGGAGATCAAAAGACTCCCACGACAAGGCAATGATTGGCAAATCTTCTCCGTTCATATCTCTTGTGTGGTTGATGTTTATCTTGATTTGCTTCTATTTACGACAAGGCTAGGTAGTAAAGTTATGTTGCGAGATATCGGGCGTATAATAGTCCTAATCGGCCACCTCCCCTCGCTTTGTCCAGGATGACGAGGCCGGGAGAAGTGGTAGATCAAGTGTTTGTTAAAATGCCCCATCCGACTGAGGAGCCGGGAGTCCGAAGTGGGACGCCAATCGGTGATGGGGCCGAGGGCTCCCTTGATAGAAACCTAGTTACATTGCCTAGAACACCCTATTGTAGTATCAAACATGACACCTAGAGAGGACGTCCGTCTCCTTTCTTTCTTTAATTGATTACTTTTGTTTTACTTTTGTCAAACCTCTTCATCCTGATTCCTTTTGCTTTGAGTGAATCTTGAAACTCTTGTCTCTTAACATCATAAGACTCACACGCTTGAATCGGTTCTAATTTGCTATCCTTGAGAACACGACACTCGGCGAACTCCTTCTCCGTTTTATTAAAACCAAAACGTCAAAACTACAACATCACTAATATACATAATTCTCAAGGAGATCAAAAGACTCCCACGACAAGGCAATGATTGGCAAATCTTCTCCGTTCATATATCTTGTGTGGTTGATGTTTATCTTGATTTGCTTCTTTTTACGACAAGGCTAGGTAGTAAAGTTATGTTGAGAGATATCGGGCCTATACGAGTCCAAATCGGCCACATCCCCCCTCGCTTTGTCCAGGATGACGAGGCCCGGGAGAAGTGGTACATCAAGTGTTTGTTAAAATGCCCCATCCGACTGAGGAGCCGGGAGTCCGAAGTGTGACGCCAATCGGTGATGGTGCCGAGGGCTCCCTTGATAGAAACCTAGTTGCATTGCCTAGAACACCCTATAGTAGTATCAAACATGACACCTAGATAGGACATCCATCTCCTTTCTTTCTTTAATTGATTACTTTTGTTTTACTTTTGTCAAACCTCTTCACCATGATTTCTTTTGCTTTGAGTGAATCTTGTAACTCTTGTCTCTTAACATCATAAAACTCACACGCTTGATTCGGTTCTAATTTGCCATCCTTGAGAACACGACACTCGGCGAACTACTTCTCCGTTTTATTAAAACCAAAACGTCAAAACTACAAAATCACTAATATACATAACTCTCAAGGAGATCAAAAGACTCCCACTACAAGGCAATGATTGGCAAATCTTCTCCGTTCATATATCTTGTGTGGTTGATGTTTATCTTGATTTGCTTCTTTTTACGACAAGGCTAGGTAGTAAAGTTATGTTGCGAGATATCGGGCCTATACGAGTCCTAATCGGCCACCTCCCCTCGCTTTGTCCAGGATGACGAGGCCCGGGAGAAGTGGTACATCAAGTGTTTGTTAAAATGCCCCATCCGACTGAGGAGCTGGGAGTCCGAAGTGTGACGCCAATCGGTGATGGTGCCGAGGGCTCCCTTGATAGAAACCTAGTTGCATTGCCTAGAACACCCTATAGTAGTATCAAACATGACACCTAGATAGGACATCCATCTCCTTTCTTTCTTTAATTGATTACTTTTGTTTTACTTTTGTCAAACCTCTTCACCATGATTTCTTTTGCTTTGAGTGAATCTTGTAACTCTTGTCGCTTAACATCATAAAACTCACACGCTTGATTCGGTTCTAATTTGCCATCCTTGAGAACACGACACTCGGCGAACTACTTCTCCGTTTTATAAAAACCAAAACGTCAAAACTACAAAATCACTAATATACATAACTCTCAAGGAGATCAAAAGACTCCCACTACAAGGCAATGATTGGCAAATCTTCTCCGTTCATATATCTTGTGTGGTTGATGTTTATCTTGATTTGCTTCTTTTTACGACAAGGCTAGGTAGTAAAGTTATGTTGCGAGATATCGGGCCTATACGAGTCCTAATCGGCCACATCCTCTCGCTTTGTCCGGGATGACGAGGCCCGGGAGAAGTTGTAGATCAAGTGTTTGTTAAAATTCCCATCCGACTGAGGAGCCGGGAGTCCGAAGTGTGAACGCCAATCGGTGATGGTGCCGAGGGCTCCCTTGATAGAAACCTAGTTGCATTGCCTAGAACACCCTATAGTAGTATCAAACATGACACCTAGATAGGACATCCATCTCCTTTCTTTCTTTAATTGATTACTTTTGTTTTACTTTTGTCAAACCTCTTCACCATGATTCCTTTTGCTTTGAGTGAATCTTGTAACTCTTGTCTCTTAACATCATAAAACTCACACGCTTGAATCGGTTCTAATTTGCCATCCTATAGAACACGACACTTGGCGAACTATTTCTCCGTTTTATAAAACCAAAACGTCAAAACTACAAAATCACTAATATACATAACTCTCAAGGAGATCAAAAGACTCCCACTACAAGGCAATGATTGGCAAATCTTCTCCGTTCATATATCTTGTGTGGTTGATGTTTATCTTGATTTTCTTCTATTTACGACAAGGCTAGGTAGTAAAGTTATGTTGCGAGATATCGGGCCTATACGAGTCCTAATCGGCCACATCCCCTCGCTTTGTCCGGGATGACGAGGCCCGGGAGAAGTTGTAGATCAAGTGTTTGTTAAAATTCCCATCCGACTGAGGAGCCGGGAGTCCGAAGTGTGACGCCAATCGGTGATGGTGCCGAGGGCTCCCTTGATAGAAACCTAGTTGCATTGCCTAGAACACCCTATTGTAGTATGAAACATGACACCTAGATAGGACATCCATCTCCTTTCTTTCTTTAATTGATTACTTTTGTTTTACTTTTGTCAAACCTCTTCACCATGATTCCTTTTGCTTTGAGTGAATCTTGTAACTCTTGTCTCTTAACATCATAAAACTCACACGCTTGATTCGGTTCTAATTTGCCATCCTTGAGAACACGACACTCGGCGAACTACTTCTCCGTTTTATTAAAACCAAAACGTCAAAACTACAAAATCACTAATATACATAACTCTCAAGGAGATCAAAAGACTCCCACTACAAGGCAATGATTGGCAAATCTTCTCCGTTCATATATCTTGTGTGGTTGATGTTTATCTTGATTTGCTTCTATTTACGACAAGGCTAGGTAGTAAAGTTATGTTGCGAGATATCGGGCCTATACGAGTCCTAATCGGCCACATCCCCTCGCTTTGTCCGGGATGACGAGGCCCGGGAGAAGTGGTAGATCAAGTGTTTGTTAAAATTCCCCATCCGACTGAGGAGCCGGGAGTCCGAAGTGTGACGCCAATCGGTGATGGTGCCGAGGGCTCCCTTGATAGAAACCTAGTTGCATTGCCTAGAACACCCTATAGTAGTATCAAACATGACACCTAGATAGGACATCCATCTCCTTTCTTTCTTTAATTGATTACTTTTGTTTTACTTTTGTCAAACCTCTTCACCATGATTTCTTTTGCTTTGAGTGAATCTTGTAACTCTTGTCTCTTAACATCATAAAACTCACACGCTTGATTCGGTTCTAATTTGCCATCCTTGAGAACACGACACTCGGCGAACTACTTCTCCGTTTTATTAAAACCAAAACGTCAAAACTACAAAATCATTAATATACATAACTCTCAAGGAGATCAAAATACTCCCACTACAAGGCAATGATTGGCAAATCTTCTCCGTTCATATATCTTGTGTGGTTGATGTTTATCTTGATTTGCTTCTATTTACGACAAGGCTAGGTAGTAAAGTTATGTTGCGAGATATCGGGCCTATACGAGTCCTAATCGGCCACATCCCCCCTCGCTTTGTCCAGGATGACGAGACCGGGAGAAGTGGTAGATCAAGTGTTTGTTAAAATGCCCCATTCGACTGAGGAGCCGGGAGTCCGAAGTGTGATGCCAATCGGTGATGGTGCCGAGGGCTCCCTTGATAGAAACCTAGTTGCATTGCCTAGAACACCCTATAGTAGTATCAAACATGACACCTAGATAGGACATCCATCTCCTTTCTTTCTTTAATTGATTACTTTTGTTTTACTTTTGTCAAACCTCTTCACCATGATTTCTTTTGCTTTGAGTGAATCTTGTAACTCTTGTCTCTTAACATCATAAAACTCACACGCTTGATTCGGTTCTAATTTGCCATCCTTGAGAACACGACACTCGGCGAACTACTTCTCCGTTTTATTAAAACCAAAACGTCAAAACTACAAAATCACTAATATACATAACTCTCAAGGAGATCAAAAGACTCCCACTACAAGGCAATGATTGGCAAATCTTCTCCGTTCATATATCTTGTGTGGTTGATGTTTATCTTGATTTGCTTCTATTTACGACAAGGCTAGGTAGTAAAGTTATGTTGCGAGATATCGGGCCTATACGAGTCCTAATCGGCCACCTCCCCTCGCTTTGTCCAGGATGACGAGGCCCGGGAGAAGTGGTAGATCAAGTGTTTGTTAAAATGCCCCATCCGACTGAGGAGCCGGGAGTCCGAAGTGTGACGCCAATCGGTGATGGTGCCGAGGGCTCCCTTGATAGAAACCTAGTTGCATTGCCTAGAACACCCTATAGTAGTATCAAACATGACACCTAGATAGGACATCCATCTCCTTTCTTTCTTTAATTGATTACTTTTGTTTTACTTTTGTCAAACCTCTTCACCATGATTTCTTTTGCTTTGAGTGAATCTTGTAACTCTTGTCTCTTAACATCATAAAACTCACACGCTTGATTCGGTTCTAATTTGCCATCCTTGAGAACACGACACTCGGCGAACTACTTCTCCGTTTTATTAAAACCAAAACGTCAAAACTACAAAATCACTAATATACATAACTCTCAAGGAGATCAAAAGACTCCCACTACAAGGCAATGATTGGCAAATCTTCTCCGTTCATATATCTTGTGTGGTTGATGTTTATCTTGATTTGCTTCTTTTTACGACAAGGCTAGGTAGTAAAGTTATGTTGCGAGATATCGGGCCTATACGAGTCCTAATCGGCCACCTCCCCTCGCTTTGTCCAGGATGACGAGGCCCGGGAGAAGTGGTAGATCAAGTGTTTGTTAAAATGCCCCATCCGACTGAGGAGCCGGGAGTCCGAAGTGTGACGCCAATCGGTGATGGTGCCGAGGGCTCCCTTGATAGAAACCTAGTTGCATTGCCTAGAACACCCTATAGTAGTATCAAACATGACACCTAGATAGGACATCCATCTCCTTTCTTTCTTTAATTGATTACTTTTGTTTTACTTTTGTCAAACCTCTTCACCATGATTTCTTTTGCTTTGAGTGAATCTTGTAACTCTTGTCTCTTAACATCATAAAACTCACACGCTTGATTCGGTTCTAATTTGCCATCCTTGAGAACACGACACTCGGCGAACTACTTCTCCGTTTTATTAAAACCAAAACGTCAAAACTACAAAATCACTAATATACATAACTCTCAAGGAGATCAAAAGACTCCCACTACAAGGCAATGATTGGCAAATCTTCTCCGTTCATATATCTTGTGTGGTTGATGTTTATCTTGATTTGCTTCTTTTTACGACAAGGCTAGGTAGTAAAGTTATGTTGCGAGATATCGGGCCTATACGAGTCCTAATCGGCCACCTCCCCTCGCTTTGTCCAGGATGACGAGGCCCGGGAGAAGTGGTAGATCAAGTGTTTGTTAAAATGCCCCATCCGACTGAGGAGCCGGGAGTCCGAAGTGTGACGCCAATCGGTGATGGTGCCGAGGGCTCCCTTGATAGAAACCTAGTTGCATTGCCTAGAACACCCTATAGTAGTATCAAACATGACACCTAGATAGGACATCCATCTCCTTTCTTTCTTTAATTGATTACTTTTGTTTTACTTTTGTCAAACCTCTTCACCATGATTTCTTTTGCTTTGAGTGAATCTTGTAACTCTTGTCTCTTAACATCATAAAACTCACACGCTTGATTCGGTTCTAATTTGCCATCCTTGAGAACACGACACTCGGCGAACTACTTCTCCGTTTTATTAAAACCAAAACGTCAAAACTACAAAATCACTAATATACATAACTCTCAAGGAGATCAAAAGACTCCCACTACAAGGCAATGATTGGCAAATCTTCTCCGTTCATATATCTTGTGTGGTTGATGTTTATCTTGATTTGCTTCTATTTACGACAAGGCTAGGTAGTAAAGTTATGTTGCGAGATATCGGGCCTATACGAGTCCTAATCGGCCACCTCCCCTCGCTTTGTCCAGGATGACGAGGCCCGGGAGAAGTGGTAGATCAAGTGTTTGTTAAAATGCCCCATCCGACTGAGGAGCCGGGAGTCCGAAGTGTGACGCCAATCGGTGATGGTGCCGAGGGCTCCCTTGATAGAAACCTAGTTGCATTGCCTAGAACACCCTATAGTAGTATCAAACATGACACCTAGATAGGACATCCATCTCCTTTCTTTCTTTAATTGATTACTTTTGTTTTACTTTTGTCAAACCTCTTCACCATGATTTCTTTTGCTTTGAGTGAATCTTGTAACTCTTGTCTCTTAACATCATAAAACTCACACGCTTGATTCGGTTCTAATTTGCCATCCTTGAGAACACGACACTCGGCGAACTACTTCTCCGTTTTATTAAAACCAAAACGTCAAAACTACAAAATCACTAATATACATAACTCTCAAGGAGATCAAAAGACTCCCACTACAAGGCAATGATTGGCAAATCTTCTCCGTTCATATATCTTGTGTGGTTGATGTTTATCTTGATTTGCTTCTTTTTACGACAAGGCTAGGTAGTAAAGTTATGTTGCGAGATATCGGGCCTATACGAGTCCTAATCGGCCACCTCCCCTCGCTTTGTCCAGGATGACGAGGCCCGGGAGAAGTGGTAGATCAAGTGTTTGTTAAAATGCCCCATCCGACTGAGGAGCCGGGAGTCCGAAGTGTGACGCCAATCGGTGATGGTGCCGAGGGCTCCCTTGATAGAAACCTAGTTGCATTGCCTAGAACACCCTATAGTAGTATCAAACATGACACCTAGATAGGACATCCATCTCCTTTCTTTCTTTAATTGATTACTTTTGTTTTACTTTTGTCAAACCTCTTCACCATGATTTCTTTTGCTTTGAGTGAATCTTGTAACTCTTGTCTCTTAACATCATAAAACTCACACGCTTGATTCGGTTCTAATTTGCCATCCTTGAGAACACGACACTCGGCGAACTACTTCTCCGTTTTATTAAAACCAAAACGTCAAAACTACAAAATCACTAATATACATAACTCTCAAGGAGATCAAAAGACTCCCACTACAAGGCAATGATTGGCAAATCTTCTCCGTTCATATATCTTGTGTGGTTGATGTTTATCTTGATTTGCTTCTTTTTACGACAAGGCTAGGTAGTAAAGTTATGTTGCGAGATATCGGGCCTATACGAGTCCTAATCGGCCACCTCCCCTCGCTTTGTCCAGGATGACGAGGCCCGGGAGAAGTGGTAGATCAAGTGTTTGTTAAAATGCCCCATCCGACTGAGGAGCCGGGAGTCCGAAGTGTGACGCCAATCGGTGATGGTGCCGAGGGCTCCCTTGATAGAAACCTAGTTGCATTGCCTAGAACACCCTATAGTAGTATCAAACATGACACCTAGATAGGACATCCATCTCCTTTCTTTCTTTAATTGATTACTTTTGTTTTACTTTTGTCAAACCTCTTCACCATGATTTCTTTTGCTTTGAGTGAATCTTGTAACTCTTGTCTCTTAACATCATAAAACTCACACGCTTGATTCGGTTCTAATTTGCCATCCTTGAGAACACGACACTCGGCGAACTACTTCTCCGTTTTATTAAAACCAAAACGTCAAAACTACAAAATCACTAATATACATAACTCTCAAGGAGATCAAAAGACTCCCACTACAAGGCAATGATTGGCAAATCTTCTCCGTTCATATATCTTGTGTGGTTGATGTTTATCTTGATTTGCTTCTATTTACGACAAGGCTAGGTAGTAAAGTTATGTTGCGAGATATCGGGCCTATACGAGTCCTAATCGGCCACCTCCCCTCGCTTTGTCCAGGATGACGAGGCCCGGGAGAAGTGGTAGATCAAGTGTTTGTTAAAATGCCCCATCCGACTGAGGAGCCGGGAGTCCGAAGTGTGACGCCAATCGGTGATGGTGCCGAGGGCTCCCTTGATAGAAACCTAGTTGCATTGCCTAGAACACCCTATAGTAGTATCAAACATGACACCTAGATAGGACATCCATCTCCTTTCTTTCTTTAATTGATTACTTTTGTTTTACTTTTGTCAAACCTCTTCACCATGATTTCTTTTGCTTTGAGTGAATCTTGTAACTCTTGTCTCTTAACATCATAAAACTCACACGCTTGATTCGGTTCTAATTTGCCATCCTTGAGAACACGACACTCGGCGAACTACTTCTCCGTTTTATTAAAACCAAAACGTCAAAACTACAAAATCACTAATATACATAACTCTCAAGGAGATCAAAAGACTCCCACTACAAGGCAATGATTGGCAAATCTTCTCCGTTCATATATCTTGTGTGGTTGATGTTTATCTTGATTTGCTTCTATTTACGACAAGGCTAGGTAGTAAAGTTATGTTGCGAGATATCGGGCCTATACGAGTCCTAATCGGCCACCTCCCCTCGCTTTGTCCAGGATGACGAGGCCCGGGAGAAGTGGTAGATCAAGTGTTTGTTAAAATGCCCCATCCGACTGAGGAGCCGGGAGTCCGAAGTGTGACGCCAATCGGTGATGGTGCCGAGGGCTCCCTTGATAGAAACCTAGTTGCATTGCCTAGAACACCCTATAGTAGTATCAAACATGACACCTAGATAGGACATCCATCTCCTTTCTTTCTTTAATTGATTACTTTTGTTTTACTTTTGTCAAACCTCTTCACCATGATTTCTTTTGCTTTGAGTGAATCTTGTAACTCTTGTCTCTTAACATCATAAAACTCACACGCTTGATTCGGTTCTAATTTGCCATCCTTGAGAACACGACACTCGGCGAACTACTTCTCCGTTTTATTAAAACCAAAACGTCAAAACTACAAAATCACTAATATACATAACTCTCAAGGAGATCAAAAGACTCCCACTACAAGGCAATGATTGGCAAATCTTCTCCGTTCATATATCTTGTGTGGTTGATGTTTATCTTGATTTGCTTCTATTTACGACAAGGCTAGGTAGTAAAGTTATGTTGCGAGATATCGGGCCTATACGAGTCCTAATCGGCCACCTCCCCTCGCTTTGTCCAGGATGACGAGGCCCGGGAGAAGTGGTAGATCAAGTGTTTGTTAAAATGCCCCATCCGACTGAGGAGCCGGGAGTCCGAAGTGTGACGCCAATCGGTGATGGTGCCGAGGGCTCCCTTGATAGAAACCTAGTTGCATTGCCTAGAACACCCTATAGTAGTATCAAACATGACACCTAGATAGGACATCCATCTCCTTTCTTTCTTTAATTGATTACTTTTGTTTTACTTTTGTCAAACCTCTTCACCATGATTTCTTTTGCTTTGAGTGAATCTTGTAACTCTTGTCTCTTAACATCATAAAACTCACACGCTTGATTCGGTTCTAATTTGCCATCCTTGAGAACACGACACTCGGCGAACTACTTCTCCGTTTTATTAAAACCAAAACGTCAAAACTACAAAATCACTAATATACATAACTCTCAAGGAGATCAAAAGACTCCCACTACAAGGCAATGATTGGCAAATCTTCTCCGTTCATATATCTTGTGTGGTTGATGTTTATCTTGATTTGCTTCTATTTACGACAAGGCTAGGTAGTAAAGTTATGTTGCGAGATATCGGGCCTATACGAGTCCTAATCGGCCACCTCCCCTCGCTTTGTCCAGGATGACGAGGCCCGGGAGAAGTGGTAGATCAAGTGTTTGTTAAAATGCCCCATCCGACTGAGGAGCCGGGAGTCCGAAGTGTGACGCCAATCGGTGATGGTGCCGAGGGCTCCCTTGATAGAAACCTAGTTGCATTGCCTAGAACACCCTATAGTAGTATCAAACATGACACCTAGATAGGACATCCATCTCCTTTCTTTCTTTAATTGATTACTTTTGTTTTACTTTTGTCAAACCTCTTCACCATGATTTCTTTTGCTTTGAGTGAATCTTGTAACTCTTGTCTCTTAACATCATAAAACTCACACGCTTGATTCGGTTCTAATTTGCCATCCTTGAGAACACGACACTCGGCGAACTACTTCTCCGTTTTATTAAAACCAAAACGTCAAAACTACAAAATCACTAATATACATAACTCTCAAGGAGATCAAAAGACTCCCACTACAAGGCAATGATTGGCAAATCTTCTCCGTTCATATATCTTGTGTGGTTGATGTTTATCTTGATTTGCTTCTATTTACGACAAGGCTAGGTAGTAAAGTTATGTTGCGAGATATCGGGCCTATACGAGTCCTAATCGGCCACCTCCCCTCGCTTTGTCCAGGATGACGAGGCCCGGGAGAAGTGGTAGATCAAGTGTTTGTTAAAATGCCCCATCCGACTGAGGAGCCGGGAGTCCGAAGTGTGACGCCAATCGGTGATGGTGCCGAGGGCTCCCTTGATAGAAACCTAGTTGCATTGCCTAGAACACCCTATAGTAGTATCAAACATGACACCTAGATAGGACATCCATCTCCTTTCTTTCTTTAATTGATTACTTTTGTTTTACTTTTGTCAAACCTCTTCACCATGATTTCTTTTGCTTTGAGTGAATCTTGTAACTCTTGTCTCTTAACATCATAAAACTCACACGCTTGATTCGGTTCTAATTTGCCATCCTTGAGAACACGACACTCGGCGAACTACTTCTCCGTTTTATTAAAACCAAAACGTCAAAACTACAAAATCACTAATATACATAACTCTCAAGGAGATCAAAAGACTCCCACTACAAGGCAATGATTGGCAAATCTTCTCCGTTCATATATCTTGTGTGGTTGATGTTTATCTTGATTTGCTTCTATTTACGACAAGGCTAGGTAGTAAAGTTATGTTGCGAGATATCGGGCCTATACGAGTCCTAATCGGCCACCTCCCCTCGCTTTGTCCAGGATGACGAGGCCCGGGAGAAGTGGTAGATCAAGTGTTTGTTAAAATGCCCCATCCGACTGAGGAGCCGGGAGTCCGAAGTGTGACGCCAATCGGTGATGGTGCCGAGGGCTCCCTTGATAGAAACCTAGTTGCATTGCCTAGAACACCCTATAGTAGTATCAAACATGACACCTAGATAGGACATCCATCTCCTTTCTTTCTTTAATTGATTACTTTTGTTTTACTTTTGTCAAACCTCTTCACCATGATTTCTTTTGCTTTGAGTGAATCTTGTAACTCTTGTCTCTTAACATCATAAAACTCACACGCTTGATTCGGTTCTAATTTGCCATCCTTGAGAACACGACACTCGGCGAACTACTTCTCCGTTTTATTAAAACCAAAACGTCAAAACTACAAAATCACTAATATACATAACTCTCAAGGAGATCAAAAGACTCCCACTACAAGGCAATGATTGGCAAATCTTCTCCGTTCATATATCTTGTGTGGTTGATGTTTATCTTGATTTGCTTCTTTTTACGACAAGGCTAGGTAGTAAAGTTATGTTGCGAGATATCGGGCCTATACGAGTCCTAATCGGCCACCTCCCCTCGCTTTGTCCAGGATGACGAGGCCCGGGAGAAGTGGTAGATCAAGTGTTTGTTAAAATGCCCCATCCGACTGAGGAGCCGGGAGTCCGAAGTGTGACGCCAATCGGTGATGGTGCCGAGGGCTCCCTTGATAGAAACCTAGTTGCATTGCCTAGAACACCCTATAGTAGTATCAAACATGACACCTAGATAGGACATCCATCTCCTTTCTTTCTTTAATTGATTACTTTTGTTTTACTTTTGTCAAACCTCTTCACCATGATTTCTTTTGCTTTGAGTGAATCTTGTAACTCTTGTCTCTTAACATCATAAAACTCACACGCTTGATTCGGTTCTAATTTGCCATCCTTGAGAACACGACACTCGGCGAACTACTTCTCCGTTTTATTAAAACCAAAACGTCAAAACTACAAAATCACTAATATACATAACTCTCAAGGAGATCAAAAGACTCCCACTACAAGGCAATGATTGGCAAATCTTCTCCGTTCATATATCTTGTGTGGTTGATGTTTATCTTGATTTGCTTCTATTTACGACAAGGCTAGGTAGTAAAGTTATGTTGCGAGATATCGGGCCTATACGAGTCCTAATCGGCCACCTCCCCTCGCTTTGTCCAGGATGACGAGGCCCGGGAGAAGTGGTAGATCAAGTGTTTGTTAAAATGCCCCATCCGACTGAGGAGCCGGGAGTCCGAAGTGTGACGCCAATCGGTGATGGTGCCGAGGGCTCCCTTGATAGAAACCTAGTTGCATTGCCTAGAACACCCTATAGTAGTATCAAACATGACACCTAGATAGGACATCCATCTCCTTTCTTTCTTTAATTGATTACTTTTGTTTTACTTTTGTCAAACCTCTTCACCATGATTTCTTTTGCTTTGAGTGAATCTTGTAACTCTTGTCTCTTAACATCATAAAACTCACACGCTTGATTCGGTTCTAATTTGCCATCCTTGAGAACACGACACTCGGCGAACTACTTCTCCGTTTTATTAAAACCAAAACGTCAAAACTACAAAATCACTAATATACATAACTCTCAAGGAGATCAAAAGACTCCCACTACAAGGCAATGATTGGCAAATCTTCTCCGTTCATATATCTTGTGTGGTTGATGTTTATCTTGATTTGCTTCTATTTACGACAAGGCTAGGTAGTAAAGTTATGTTGCGAGATATCGGGCCTATACGAGTCCTAATCGGCCACCTCCCCTCGCTTTGTCCAGGATGACGAGGCCCGGGAGAAGTGGTAGATCAAGTGTTTGTTAAAATGCCCCATCCGACTGAGGAGCCGGGAGTCCGAAGTGTGACGCCAATCGGTGATGGTGCCGAGGGCTCCCTTGATAGAAACCTAGTTGCATTGCCTAGAACACCCTATAGTAGTATCAAACATGACACCTAGATAGGACATCCATCTCCTTTCTTTCTTTAATTGATTACTTTTGTTTTACTTTTGTCAAACCTCTTCACCATGATTTCTTTTGCTTTGAGTGAATCTTGTAACTCTTGTCTCTTAACATCATAAAACTCACACGCTTGATTCGGTTCTAATTTGCCATCCTTGAGAACACGACACTCGGCGAACTACTTCTCCGTTTTATTAAAACCAAAACGTCAAAACTACAAAATCACTAATATACATAACTCTCAAGGAGATCAAAAGACTCCCACTACAAGGCAATGATTGGCAAATCTTCTCCGTTCATATATCTTGTGTGGTTGATGTTTATCTTGATTTGCTTCTATTTACGACAAGGCTAGGTAGTAAAGTTATGTTGCGAGATATCGGGCCTATACGAGTCCTAATCGGCCACCTCCCCTCGCTTTGTCCAGGATGACGAGGCCCGGGAGAAGTGGTAGATCAAGTGTTTGTTAAAATGCCCCATCCGACTGAGGAGCCGGGAGTCCGAAGTGTGACGCCAATCGGTGATGGTGCCGAGGGCTCCCTTGATAGAAACCTAGTTGCATTGCCTAGAACACCCTATAGTAGTATCAAACATGACACCTAGATAGGACATCCATCTCCTTTCTTTCTTTAATTGATTACTTTTGTTTTACTTTTGTCAAACCTCTTCACCATGATTTCTTTTGCTTTGAGTGAATCTTGTAACTCTTGTCTCTTAACATCATAAAACTCACACGCTTGATTCGGTTCTAATTTGCCATCCTTGAGAACACGACACTCGGCGAACTACTTCTCCGTTTTATTAAAACCAAAACGTCAAAACTACAAAATCACTAATATACATAACTCTCAAGGAGATCAAAAGACTCCCACTACAAGGCAATGATTGGCAAATCTTCTCCGTTCATATATCTTGTGTGGTTGATGTTTATCTTGATTTGCTTCTATTTACGACAAGGCTAGGTAGTAAAGTTATGTTGCGAGATATCGGGCCTATACGAGTCCTAATCGGCCACCTCCCCTCGCTTTGTCCAGGATGACGAGGCCCGGGAGAAGTGGTAGATCAAGTGTTTGTTAAAATGCCCCATCCGACTGAGGAGCCGGGAGTCCGAAGTGTGACGCCAATCGGTGATGGTGCCGAGGGCTCCCTTGATAGAAACCTAGTTGCATTGCCTAGAACACCCTATAGTAGTATCAAACATGACACCTAGATAGGACATCCATCTCCTTTCTTTCTTTAATTGATTACTTTTGTTTTACTTTTGTCAAACCTCTTCACCATGATTTCTTTTGCTTTGAGTGAATCTTGTAACTCTTGTCTCTTAACATCATAAAACTCACACGCTTGATTCGGTTCTAATTTGCCATCCTTGAGAACACGACACTCGGCGAACTACTTCTCCGTTTTATTAAAACCAAAACGTCAAAACTACAAAATCACTAATATACATAACTCTCAAGGAGATCAAAAGACTCCCACTACAAGGCAATGATTGGCAAATCTTCTCCGTTCATATATCTTGTGTGGTTGATGTTTATCTTGATTTGCTTCTATTTACGACAAGGCTAGGTAGTAAAGTTATGTTGCGAGATATCGGGCCTATACGAGTCCTAATCGGCCACCTCCCCTCGCTTTGTCCAGGATGACGAGGCCCGGGAGAAGTGGTAGATCAAGTGTTTGTTAAAATGCCCCATCCGACTGAGGAGCCGGGAGTCCGAAGTGTGACGCCAATCGGTGATGGTGCCGAGGGCTCCCTTGATAGAAACCTAGTTGCATTGCCTAGAACACCCTATAGTAGTATCAAACATGACACCTAGATAGGACATCCATCTCCTTTCTTTCTTTAATTGATTACTTTTGTTTTACTTTTGTCAAACCTCTTCACCATGATTTCTTTTGCTTTGAGTGAATCTTGTAACTCTTGTCTCTTAACATCATAAAACTCACACGCTTGATTCGGTTCTAATTTGCCATCCTTGAGAACACGACACTCGGCGAACTACTTCTCCGTTTTATTAAAACCAAAACGTCAAAACTACAAAATCACTAATATACATAACTCTCAAGGAGATCAAAAGACTCCCACTACAAGGCAATGATTGGCAAATCTTCTCCGTTCATATATCTTGTGTGGTTGATGTTTATCTTGATTTGCTTCTATTTACGACAAGGCTAGGTAGTAAAGTTATGTTGCGAGATATCGGGCCTATACGAGTCCTAATCGGCCACCTCCCCTCGCTTTGTCCAGGATGACGAGGCCCGGGAGAAGTGGTAGATCAAGTGTTTGTTAAAATGCCCCATCCGACTGAGGAGCCGGGAGTCCGAAGTGTGACGCCAATCGGTGATGGTGCCGAGGGCTCCCTTGATAGAAACCTAGTTGCATTGCCTAGAACACCCTATAGTAGTATCAAACATGACACCTAGATAGGACATCCATCTCCTTTCTTTCTTTAATTGATTACTTTTGTTTTACTTTTGTCAAACCTCTTCACCATGATTTCTTTTGCTTTGAGTGAATCTTGTAACTCTTGTCTCTTAACATCATAAAACTCACACGCTTGATTCGGTTCTAATTTGCCATCCTTGAGAACACGACACTCGGCGAACTACTTCTCCGTTTTATTAAAACCAAAACGTCAAAACTACAAAATCACTAATATACATAACTCTCAAGGAGATCAAAAGACTCCCACTACAAGGCAATGATTGGCAAATCTTCTCCGTTCATATATCTTGTGTGGTTGATGTTTATCTTGATTTGCTTCTATTTACGACAAGGCTAGGTAGTAAAGTTATGTTGCGAGATATCGGGCCTATACGAGTCCTAATCGGCCACCTCCCCTCGCTTTGTCCAGGATGACGAGGCCCGGGAGAAGTGGTAGATCAAGTGTTTGTTAAAATGCCCCATCCGACTGAGGAGCCGGGAGTCCGAAGTGTGACGCCAATCGGTGATGGTGCCGAGGGCTCCCTTGATAGAAACCTAGTTGCATTGCCTAGAACACCCTATAGTAGTATCAAACATGACACCTAGATAGGACATCCATCTCCTTTCTTTCTTTAATTGATTACTTTTGTTTTACTTTTGTCAAACCTCTTCACCATGATTTCTTTTGCTTTGAGTGAATCTTGTAACTCTTGTCTCTTAACATCATAAAACTCACACGCTTGATTCGGTTCTAATTTGCCATCCTTGAGAACACGACACTCGGCGAACTACTTCTCCGTTTTATTAAAACCAAAACGTCAAAACTACAAAATCACTAATATACATAACTCTCAAGGAGATCAAAAGACTCCCACTACAAGGCAATGATTGGCAAATCTTCTCCGTTCATATATCTTGTGTGGTTGATGTTTATCTTGATTTGCTTCTATTTACGACAAGGCTAGGTAGTAAAGTTATGTTGCGAGATATCGGGCCTATACGAGTCCTAATCGGCCACCTCCCCTCGCTTTGTCCAGGATGACGAGGCCCGGGAGAAGTGGTAGATCAAGTGTTTGTTAAAATGCCCCATCCGACTGAGGAGCCGGGAGTCCGAAGTGTGACGCCAATCGGTGATGGTGCCGAGGGCTCCCTTGATAGAAACCTAGTTGCATTGCCTAGAACACCCTATAGTAGTATCAAACATGACACCTAGATAGGACATCCATCTCCTTTCTTTCTTTAATTGATTACTTTTGTTTTACTTTTGTCAAACCTCTTCACCATGATTTCTTTTGCTTTGAGTGAATCTTGTAACTCTTGTCTCTTAACATCATAAAACTCACACGCTTGATTCGGTTCTAATTTGCCATCCTTGAGAACACGACACTCGGCGAACTACTTCTCCGTTTTATTAAAACCAAAACGTCAAAACTACAAAATCACTAATATACATAACTCTCAAGGAGATCAAAAGACTCCCACTACAAGGCAATGATTGGCAAATCTTCTCCGTTCATATATCTTGTGTGGTTGATGTTTATCTTGATTTGCTTCTATTTACGACAAGGCTAGGTAGTAAAGTTATGTTGCGAGATATCGGGCCTATACGAGTCCTAATCGGCCACCTCCCCTCGCTTTGTCCAGGATGACGAGGCCCGGGAGAAGTGGTAGATCAAGTGTTTGTTAAAATGCCCCATCCGACTGAGGAGCCGGGAGTCCGAAGTGTGACGCCAATCGGTGATGGTGCCGAGGGCTCCCTTGATAGAAACCTAGTTGCATTGCCTAGAACACCCTATAGTAGTATCAAACATGACACCTAGATAGGACATCCATCTCCTTTCTTTCTTTAATTGATTACTTTTGTTTTACTTTTGTCAAACCTCTTCACCATGATTTCTTTTGCTTTGAGTGAATCTTGTAACTCTTGTCTCTTAACATCATAAAACTCACACGCTTGATTCGGTTCTAATTTGCCATCCTTGAGAACACGACACTCGGCGAACTACTTCTCCGTTTTATTAAAACCAAAACGTCAAAACTACAAAATCACTAATATACATAACTCTCAAGGAGATCAAAAGACTCCCACTACAAGGCAATGATTGGCAAATCTTCTCCGTTCATATATCTTGTGTGGTTGATGTTTATCTTGATTTGCTTCTTTTTACGACAAGGCTAGGTAGTAAAGTTATGTTGCGAGATATCGGGCCTATACGAGTCCTAATCGGCCACCTCCCCTCGCTTTGTCCAGGATGACGAGGCCCGGGAGAAGTGGTAGATCAAGTGTTTGTTAAAATGCCCCATCCGACTGAGGAGCCGGGAGTCCGAAGTGTGACGCCAATCGGTGATGGTGCCGAGGGCTCCCTTGATAGAAACCTAGTTGCATTGCCTAGAACACCCTATAGTAGTATCAAACATGACACCTAGATAGGACATCCATCTCCTTTCTTTCTTTAATTGATTACTTTTGTTTTACTTTTGTCAAACCTCTTCACCATGATTTCTTTTGCTTTGAGTGAATCTTGTAACTCTTGTCTCTTAACATCATAAAACTCACACGCTTGATTCGGTTCTAATTTGCCATCCTTGAGAACACGACACTCGGCGAACTACTTCTCCGTTTTATTAAAACCAAAACGTCAAAACTACAAAATCACTAATATACATAACTCTCAAGGAGATCAAAAGACTCCCACTACAAGGCAATGATTGGCAAATCTTCTCCGTTCATATATCTTGTGTGGTTGATGTTTATCTTGATTTGCTTCTATTTACGACAAGGCTAGGTAGTAAAGTTATGTTGCGAGATATCGGGCCTATACGAGTCCTAATCGGCCACCTCCCCTCGCTTTGTCCAGGATGACGAGGCCCGGGAGAAGTGGTAGATCAAGTGTTTGTTAAAATGCCCCATCCGACTGAGGAGCCGGGAGTCCGAAGTGTGACGCCAATCGGTGATGGTGCCGAGGGCTCCCTTGATAGAAACCTAGTTGCATTGCCTAGAACACCCTATAGTAGTATCAAACATGACACCTAGATAGGACATCCATCTCCTTTCTTTCTTTAATTGATTACTTTTGTTTTACTTTTGTCAAACCTCTTCACCATGATTTCTTTTGCTTTGAGTGAATCTTGTAACTCTTGTCTCTTAACATCATAAAACTCACACGCTTGATTCGGTTCTAATTTGCCATCCTTGAGAACACGACACTCGGCGAACTACTTCTCCGTTTTATTAAAACCAAAACGTCAAAACTACAAAATCACTAATATACATAACTCTCAAGGAGATCAAAAGACTCCCACTACAAGGCAATGATTGGCAAATCTTCTCCGTTCATATATCTTGTGTGGTTGATGTTTATCTTGATTTGCTTCTTTTTACGACAAGGCTAGGTAGTAAAGTTATGTTGCGAGATATCGGGCCTATACGAGTCCTAATCGGCCACCTCCCCTCGCTTTGTCCAGGATGACGAGGCCCGGGAGAAGTGGTAGATCAAGTGTTTGTTAAAATGCCCCATCCGACTGAGGAGCCGGGAGTCCGAAGTGTGACGCCAATCGGTGATGGTGCCGAGGGCTCCCTTGATAGAAACCTAGTTGCATTGCCTAGAACACCCTATAGTAGTATCAAACATGACACCTAGATAGGACATCCATCTCCTTTCTTTCTTTAATTGATTACTTTTGTTTTACTTTTGTCAAACCTCTTCACCATGATTTCTTTTGCTTTGAGTGAATCTTGTAACTCTTGTCTCTTAACATCATAAAACTCACACGCTTGATTCGGTTCTAATTTGCCATCCTTGAGAACACGACACTCGGCGAACTACTTCTCCGTTTTATTAAAACCAAAACGTCAAAACTACAAAATCACTAATATACATAACTCTCAAGGAGATCAAAAGACTCCCACTACAAGGCAATGATTGGCAAATCTTCTCCGTTCATATATCTTGTGTGGTTGATGTTTATCTTGATTTGCTTCTTTTTACGACAAGGCTAGGTAGTAAAGTTATGTTGCGAGATATCGGGCCTATACGAGTCCTAATCGGCCACCTCCCCTCGCTTTGTCCAGGATGACGAGGCCCGGGAGAAGTGGTAGATCAAGTGTTTGTTAAAATGCCCCATCCGACTGAGGAGCCGGGAGTCCGAAGTGTGACGCCAATCGGTGATGGTGCCGAGGGCTCCCTTGATAGAAACCTAGTTGCATTGCCTAGAACACCCTATAGTAGTATCAAACATGACACCTAGATAGGACATCCATCTCCTTTCTTTCTTTAATTGATTACTTTTGTTTTACTTTTGTCAAACCTCTTCACCATGATTTCTTTTGCTTTGAGTGAATCTTGTAACTCTTGTCTCTTAACATCATAAAACTCACACGCTTGATTCGGTTCTAATTTGCCATCCTTGAGAACACGACACTCGGCGAACTACTTCTCCGTTTTATTAAAACCAAAACGTCAAAACTACAAAATCACTAATATACATAACTCTCAAGGAGATCAAAAGACTCCCACTACAAGGCAATGATTGGCAAATCTTCTCCGTTCATATATCTTGTGTGGTTGATGTTTATCTTGATTTGCTTCTATTTACGACAAGGCTAGGTAGTAAAGTTATGTTGCGAGATATCGGGCCTATACGAGTCCTAATCGGCCACCTCCCCTCGCTTTGTCCAGGATGACGAGGCCCGGGAGAAGTGGTAGATCAAGTGTTTGTTAAAATGCCCCATCCGACTGAGGAGCCGGGAGTCCGAAGTGTGACGCCAATCGGTGATGGTGCCGAGGGCTCCCTTGATAGAAACCTAGTTGCATTGCCTAGAACACCCTATAGTAGTATCAAACATGACACCTAGATAGGACATCCATCTCCTTTCTTTCTTTAATTGATTACTTTTGTTTTACTTTTGTCAAACCTCTTCACCATGATTTCTTTTGCTTTGAGTGAATCTTGTAACTCTTGTCTCTTAACATCATAAAACTCACACGCTTGATTCGGTTCTAATTTGCCATCCTTGAGAACACGACACTCGGCGAACTACTTCTCCGTTTTATTAAAACCAAAACGTCAAAACTACAAAATCACTAATATACATAACTCTCAAGGAGATCAAAAGACTCCCACTACAAGGCAATGATTGGCAAATCTTCTCCGTTCATATATCTTGTGTGGTTGATGTTTATCTTGATTTGCTTCTTTTTACGACAAGGCTAGGTAGTAAAGTTATGTTGCGAGATATCGGGCCTATACGAGTCCTAATCGGCCACCTCCCCTCGCTTTGTCCAGGATGACGAGGCCCGGGAGAAGTGGTAGATCAAGTGTTTGTTAAAATGCCCCATCCGACTGAGGAGCCGGGAGTCCGAAGTGTGACGCCAATCGGTGATGGTGCCGAGGGCTCCCTTGATAGAAACCTAGTTGCATTGCCTAGAACACCCTATAGTAGTATCAAACATGACACCTAGATAGGACATCCATCTCCTTTCTTTCTTTAATTGATTACTTTTGTTTTACTTTTGTCAAACCTCTTCACCATGATTTCTTTTGCTTTGAGTGAATCTTGTAACTCTTGTCTCTTAACATCATAAAACTCACACGCTTGATTCGGTTCTAATTTGCCATCCTTGAGAACACGACACTCGGCGAACTACTTCTCCGTTTTATTAAAACCAAAACGTCAAAACTACAAAATCACTAATATACATAACTCTCAAGGAGATCAAAAGACTCCCACTACAAGGCAATGATTGGCAAATCTTCTCCGTTCATATATCTTGTGTGGTTGATGTTTATCTTGATTTGCTTCTTTTTACGACAAGGCTAGGTAGTAAAGTTATGTTGCGAGATATCGGGCCTATACGAGTCCTAATCGGCCACCTCCCCTCGCTTTGTCCAGGATGACGAGGCCCGGGAGAAGTGGTAGATCAAGTGTTTGTTAAAATGCCCCATCCGACTGAGGAGCCGGGAGTCCGAAGTGTGACGCCAATCGGTGATGGTGCCGAGGGCTCCCTTGATAGAAACCTAGTTGCATTGCCTAGAACACCCTATAGTAGTATCAAACATGACACCTAGATAGGACATCCATCTCCTTTCTTTCTTTAATTGATTACTTTTGTTTTACTTTTGTCAAACCTCTTCACCATGATTTCTTTTGCTTTGAGTGAATCTTGTAACTCTTGTCTCTTAACATCATAAAACTCACACGCTTGATTCGGTTCTAATTTGCCATCCTTGAGAACACGACACTCGGCGAACTACTTCTCCGTTTTATTAAAACCAAAACGTCAAAACTACAAAATCACTAATATACATAACTCTCAAGGAGATCAAAAGACTCCCACTACAAGGCAATGATTGGCAAATCTTCTCCGTTCATATATCTTGTGTGGTTGATGTTTATCTTGATTTGCTTCTTTTTACGACAAGGCTAGGTAGTAAAGTTATGTTGCGAGATATCGGGCCTATACGAGTCCTAATCGGCCACCTCCCCTCGCTTTGTCCAGGATGACGAGGCCCGGGAGAAGTGGTAGATCAAGTGTTTGTTAAAATGCCCCATCCGACTGAGGAGCCGGGAGTCCGAAGTGTGACGCCAATCGGTGATGGTGCCGAGGGCTCCCTTGATAGAAACCTAGTTGCATTGCCTAGAACACCCTATAGTAGTATCAAACATGACACCTAGATAGGACATCCATCTCCTTTCTTTCTTTAATTGATTACTTTTGTTTTACTTTTGTCAAACATCTTCACCATGATTTCTTTTGCTTTGAGTGAATCTTGTAACTCTTGTCGCTTAACATCATAAAACTCACACGCTTGATTCGGTTCTAATTTGCCATC
>NC_044924.1:18528643-18530800 GCF_003576645.1 Ipomoea triloba
CGCCAATCGGTGATGGTGCCGAGGGCTCCTTTGATAGAAACCTAGTTGCATTGCCTAGAACACCCTATAGTAGTATCAAACATGACACCTAGATAGGACATCCACCTCCTTTCTTTCTTTAATTGATTACTTTTATCAAACCTCTTCACCATGATTTCTTTTGCTTTGACTGAATCTTGTAACTCTTGTCTCTTAACATCATAAAAGTCACACGCTTGATTCGCTTCCAATTCGCCATCCTTGAGAACAGGACACTCGGGGAACTTCTTCTCCGTTTTATTAAAACCAAAACGTCAAAACTACAATGTCACTAATATACGTAACTCTCAAGGAGATAAAAAGACTCCCACTACAAGGCAATGAATGGCAAATCTTCTCCGTTCATATATCTTGTGTGGTTGATGTTTATCTTGATTTGCTTCTATTTACGACAAGGCTAGGTAGTAAAGTTATGTTGCGAGATATCGGGCCTATACGAGTCCTAATCGGCCACCTCCCCTCGCTTTGTCCAGGATGACGAGGCCCGGGAGAAGTGGTAGATCAAGTGTTTGTTAAAATGCCCCATCCGACTGAGGAGCCGGGAGTCCGAAGTGTGACGCCAATCGGTGATGGTGCCGAGGGCTCCCTTGATAGAAACCTAGTTGCATTGCCTAGAACACCCTATAGTAGTATCAAACATGACACCTAGATAGGACATCCATCTCCTTTCTTTCTTTAATTGATTACTTTTGTTTTACTTTTGTCAAACCTCTTCACCATGATTTCTTTTGCTTTGAGTGAATCTTGTAACTCTTGTCTCTTAACATCATAAAACTCACACGCTTGATTCGGTTCTAATTTGCCATCCTTGAGAACACGACACTCGGCGAACTACTTCTCCGTTTTATTAAAACCAAAACGTCAAAACTACAAAATCACTAATATACATAACTCTCAAGGAGATCAAAAGACTCCCACTACAAGGCAATGATTGGCAAATCTTCTCCGTTCATATATCTTGTGTGGTTGATGTTTATCTTGATTTGCTTCTTTTTACGACAAGGCTAGGTAGTAAAGTTATGTTGCGAGATATCGGGCCTATACGAGTCCTAATCGGCCACCTCCCCTCGCTTTGTCCAGGATGACGAGGCCCGGGAGAAGTGGTAGATCAAGTGTTTGTTAAAATGCCCCATCCGACTGAGGAGCCGGGAGTCCGAAGTGTGACGCCAATCGGTGATGGTGCCGAGGGCTCCCTTGATAGAAACCTAGTTGCATTGCCTAGAACACCCTATAGTAGTATCAAACATGACACCTAGATAGGACATCCATCTCCTTTCTTTCTTTAATTGATTACTTTTGTTTTACTTTTGTCAAACCTCTTCACCATGATTTCTTTTGCTTTGAGTGAATCTTGTAACTCTTGTCTTTAACATCATAAAAGTCACACGCTTGATTCGGTTCCAATTTGCCATCCTTGAGAACACGACACTCGTCGAACTTCTTTTCCGTTTGATTAAAATCAAAACGTCAAAACTGCAACATCACTAATATACATAACTCTCAAGGAGATCAAAAGACTCCCACTACAAGGCAATGAATGACAAATCTTCTCCGTTCATATATCTTGAGTGGTTGATGTTTATCTTGATTTGCTTTTATTTACGACTAGGATAGGTAGTAAAGTTAGGGTAAGTATAGGTTGCAAGATATCGGGCCAATACGAGTCCTAATCGGCCATATCCCCAGCCTTTGTCCGGGATGACGAGGCCCGGTAGCAATGGTAGACCAAGTGTTTGTTAAAATGCCCCATTCGACTGAGGAGCCGGGAGGCCGAAGTGTGAGGCCAATCGGTGATGGTGCCGTGGGCACCCTTGATAGAAACCTAGTTCCATTGCCTAGAACACCCTATAGTAGTATAAAAAATGACACCTAGATAAGACATCCATCTCCTTTCTTCCTTTAATTGATTACTTTTGTTTTACTTTTGTCAAACATCTTCACTATGATTTCTTTTGCTTTTAGTGAATCTTGTAACTCTTGTCTCTTAACATCATAAATGTCACACGCTTGATTTGGTTCCAATTTGTCATCCTTAAGAACACGACACTCGGAGAACGTCTTATCCGTCTTATCACTATCCACACCTAAACCAAAACATCAAAACTACAACATCACTAA
>NC_044924.1:18535794-18551383 GCF_003576645.1 Ipomoea triloba
AAAAGACTCCCACTACAAGGCAATGAATGGCAAATCTTCTCCGTTCATATATCTTGTGTGGTTGATGTTTATCTTGATTTGCTTCTATTTACAACAAGGCTAGGTAGTAAAGTTAGGTTGCGAGATATCGGGCCTATACGAGTCCCAATCGGCCACATCCCCTTCTCTTTGTCCGGGATGACAAGGCCCGGAAGAAGTGGTAGACCAAGTGTTTGTTAAAATGCCCCATCCGACTGAGGAGTCGGGAGTCCGAAGTGTGATGCCAATTGGTGATGGTGCCGTGGGCTCCCTTGATAGAAACCTAGTTGCATTGGCTTGAACCCCCAATAGTAGTATCAATCATGACACCTAGATAGGACATCCATCTCCTTTCTTTCTTTAATTGATTACTTTTGTCAAACCTCTTCACCATGATTCCTTTTGTTTTGAGTGAATCTTGTAACTATTGTCTTTTAACATCATAAAAGTCACACGCTTGATTCGGTTCCAATTTGCCATCCTTGAGAACACGACACTCGTCGAACTTCTTTTCCGTTTGATTAAAATCAAAACGTCAAAACTGCAACATCACTAATATACATAACTCTCAAGGAGATCAAAAGACTCCCACTACAAGGCAATGAATGACAAATCTTCTCCGTTCATATATCTTGAGTGGTTGATGTTTATCTTGATTTGCTTTTATTTACGACTAGGATAGGTAGTAAAGTTAGGGTAAGTATAGGTTGCAAGATATCGGGCCAATACGAGTCCTAATCGGCCATATCCCCAGCCTTTGTCCGGGATGACGAGGCCCGGTAGCAATGGTAGACCAAGTGTTTGTTAAAATGCCCCATTCGACTGAGGAGCCGGGAGGCCGAAGTGTGAGGCCAATCGGTGATGGTGCCGTGGGCACCCTTGATAGAAACCTAGTTCCATTGCCTAGAACACCCTATAGTAGTATAAAAAATGACACCTAGATAAGACATCCATCTCCTTTCTTCCTTTAATTGATTACTTTTGTTTTACTTTTGTCAAACATCTTCACTATGATTTCTTTTGCTTTTAGTGAATCTTGTAACTCTTGTCTCTTAACATCATAAATGTCACACGCTTGATTTGGTTCCAATTTGTCATCCTTAAGAACACGACACTCGGAGAACGTCTTATCCGTCTTATCACTATCCACACCTAAACCAAAACATCAAAACTACAACATCACTAATATACATAACTGTCACGGAGATCAAACGACTCCCACTACAAGGTAATGAATGGCAAATATTCTCCGTTCATATATCTAGCGTGGATGATGTTTATCTTAATTTGCTTTTTTTTACGACAAGGCTAGGTAGTAAAGTTAGTGAAAGTATAGGTTGCGAGATATCAGGCCTATACGAGTCCTAATCGAGCACATCCCCAATCTTTGTCCGGGATGACGAGGCCCGGGAGCAGTGGTAGACCAAGTGGAAACCTAGATAGGCCATACATCCCCTTCGTTTCTTGAATTGATTACTTTTGATTTACTTTTCTCAAACCTCTTCACCATGATTTCTTTTGCATTGAGTGAATCTTGTAACTCTTGCCTCTTAACATCATAAAAGTCACACGCTTGATTCGGTTCCAATTTGTCATCCTTGAGAACACGACACTCGGGGAACCTCTTCGCCGTTTTATTAAAACCAAAACGTCAAAACTACAGCATCACTAATATACATAACTCTCAAGGAGATCAAAAGACTCCCACTACAAGGCAATGAATGGCAAATCTTCTTTGTTCATATATCTTGTGTGGTTGATGTTTATCTTGATTTGCTTCTTTTTACGACAAGGCTAGGTAGTAAAGTTAAGGGAAGTATAGGTTGAGAGATATCATGCCTATACGAGTCCTAATCAGCCACATCCCCACCCTTTGTCCGGGATGACAAGGCCTGGGAGAACTGGTAGATCAAGTGTTTGTTAAAATGCCCCAACCGACTGAGGAGCCGGGAGTCCGTAGTGTGACGCCAATCGGTGATGGTGTCGTGGGCTCCCTTGATAGAAACCTAGTTGCATTGCCTAGAACACCCTATAGTAGTATCAAAAATGACACCTAGATAGGACATCCATTTCCTTTCTTCCTTTAATTGATTACTTTTGTTTTACTTTTGTCAAACCTCTTCACCATGATTTCTTTTGCTTTGAGTGAATCTTGTAACTCTTGTCTCTTAACATCATAAAAGTCACACGCTTGATTCGGTTCCAATTTACCATCCTTGAGAACACGACACTCGTGGAACCTATTCGCCGTTTTGTTAAAACCAAAACGTAAAAACTACAACATCACTAATATACATAACTCTCAAGGAGATCAAAAGACTCCCAATACAAGGCAATGAATGGCAAATCTTCTCCGTTCATATATCTTGTGTGGTTGATGTTTATCTTGATTTGCTTCTATTTACAACAAGGCTAGGTAGTAAAGTTAGGTTGCGAGATATCGGGCATATACGAGNCTTTAATTGATTACTTTTGTTTTACTTTTGTCAAACCTCTTCACCATGATTTCTTTTGCTTTGAGTGAATCTTGTAACTCTTGTCTCTTAACATCATAAAACTCACACGCTTGATTCGGTTCTAATTTGCCATCCTTGAGAACACGACACTCGGCGAACTACTTCTCCGTTTTATTAAAACCAAAACGTCAAAACTACAAAATCACTAATATACATAACTCTCAAGGAGATCAAAAGACTCCCACTACAAGGCAATGATTGGCAAATCTTCTCCGTTCATATATCTTGTGTGGTTGATGTTTATCTTGATTTGCTTCTTTTTACGACAAGGCTAGGTAGTAAAGTTATGTTGCGAGATATCGGGCCTATACGAGTCCTAATCGGCCACCTCCCCTCGCTTTGTCCAGGATGACGAGGCCCGGGAGAAGTGGTAGATCAAGTGTTTGTTAAAATGCCCCATCCGACTGAGGAGCCGGGAGTCCGAAGTGTGACGCCAATCGGTGATGGTGCCGTGGGCTTCCTTGATAGAAACCTAGTTGCATTTCCTTGAACACCCTATAGTACTATCTATCATGACACCTAGATAGGACATCCATCTCCTTTCTTTCTTTAATTGATTACTTTTGTTTTACTTTTGTCAAACCTCTTCACCATGATTTCTTTTGCTTTGAGTGAATCTTGTAACTCTTGTCTCTTAACATCATAAAAGTCACACGCTTGATTCGGTTCCAATTTACCATCCTTGAGAACACGACACTCGTGGAACCTATTCGCCGTTTTGTTAAAACCAAAACGTAAAAACTACAACATCACTAATATACATAACTCTCAAGGAGATCAAAAGACTCCCAATACAAGGCAATGAATGGCAAATCTTCTCCGTTCATATATCTTGTGTGGTTGATGTTTATCTTGATTTGCTTCTATTTACAACAAGGCTAGGTAGTAAAGTTAGGTTGCGAGATATCGGGCATATACGAGTCCTAATCGGCCACATTCCCAGCCTTTGTCCAGAATGACGAGGCCCCGTAGAAATGGTAGACCAAGTGTTTGTTAAAATGCCCCATCCGACTGTGTAACACCCCGGCTCGGCTATACCGTACATCCGGAGTAGTTACCACCACACCTAAACTGAACCCAATCAAATCCAGATAGAGTTCACTCTAGATGCACAGGCTGAAGACAAGGATACTGTTTCATATCGTCATAACCCATCATAACTTCGTATATATATATATATTAGCAGCAAAAGGGTAGCTATACTAGCTACAAATATGTACAAGAGTTTCTTACGGCCCATTAGAACAAGAGTTTGGGCTATTCCCGACCTTACTAGCCAACTTGGAACTACCATGGCTACAAAAAGGTATTTACACAAAAGGTCAGCTTTAACTCCTTCAGTTAGACACAACCTACCCCAGTGGGCGGTACACTGGGCCGGTATAACTTCCCCAAACAAGGTGCCACTCGCCCTGAAACCAGGTGATCCAGGAAATTACACGGGGTGTTTATCATCATCCACTCGTCAAAACAATCCGGGGGACTAGGGTCCCACGGATAAGGGTACTGAACAACGAACTCGAGAGGGTCGCTCCCCGCTAAAACCTTGATGGGGTAGAACCCATAACTCGCCTGAATAGCATCCATGAAACACAATGGACTACTGGGAGCAGGAGGACAGACAGGTACAATTGGGTGAACAGGAGCAGGAACAGGATCAGGAGCGTAAGCTGGAGCTGGAGGGTCAGGAGCGAAGCCGGGAGTATACGGGTCGTCACCCGCTAGGTACTGTACATAATCATCATAGTCTATTATGGGGAACATGAACTCTAATGAACCACCAGAGTTCCCTGGGCTGCAAGAGCCCACGCTAGACTGCATCTGATAAGGGATACAATGAAGTGTAGTTAGCACGACGGCTAAGCAAAGAAATCCATTGTCACTCAAAAGTAAACAAAGGTTTTGGAAATATAACAATCTGAAAGCTGTAAGCTTTACCCATTAGTTGAAAATCTACCTACAACCAGATTATCAACAGAAGAAAGTATAGTAGAGTATATGAGTTGAATCAACATATAATACTTTTCATTTCTAGGAATTTTCATCACTGTTATTTCAAAAGAGAGTTCAGCTGCACACTTCAGTGCTCAAAATTCGTCACATTTTACTCTTCAGCATAGTTAAGGTGTAACTAAATTTTCATAGTTAGAATTCACTTAGTTTTCCCCTGGGTAAGAGTATTTTCTTAACTCCCTTTCTCCAACCCCGGGCCATGGCATTTAAGCCCTCCCGTAGGTCGATCCTGTCTTCCTCAATCTCGTAAACAACCCCGGGCCATGGCACTTAAGCCGTCCCGTAGGTCAACCATGTCAACAACCTCGGGCCACGGAATTCAAGCCTCCAGTAGGTCAATCATCTCAACAACCTCGGGCCACGGCATTTAAGCCTCCCGCAGGTCAATCATCTCAACAACCTCGAGCCACGGCATTCAAGCCTCCCGTAGGTCAATCATCTCAACAACTGCTGGGCTATGGCAATTAAGCCCTCCCGTGGGTTAATCAAGTCCTTCACAACTTATCTAGAAACTAAGGTTTTCAAAACATTCTTTCTTTCCTGGGTTCAAATAGCATTTTCACATAATGTCTCAAAACGACTATTTCTCTCAAAATATGTTTCCAAATTATTCACATTTGCCAATGGCTTTTCTACGCAAATTCCTCAAGTGACAAGGATTACACTTGTTCCTTAAAAACAAGATTTTTCTACCAAATTGATGTACATAACTTCCAAAACAATGTTTGTTCTTTCAAAAATTGAACTCAGTTGCCCGTAGGCCTTTCAAACATCATATCATTCAGGAGCAAAAATTTCGGAAGAAAATTCACTCGAAAACAGATCCGCGCATCGCGGACGCACCGAAGTCTGCACCACCGGACGCACGACGAACGCGCGCGTCCGTGCCGCGTCTGGTCGTTCTGCCTTGGTTCCGCCTACTGGACGCCCGACGGACGCGCAGTGGACGCGCGTCCTGGGTCGCGTCCTTGAAATTCTCCCAGTTTTGGGCAGCAAAAACCGTGTGGTAACGACTTGATTTTCCAATATTTCCATAAGTAGAAGCATATATGGACATAAATATAACATATACATGCATATACTAGCTATGAACATGTATACAAAAATTACCAAAATTCAAAGAGTAGTCTCATGAGCTAACTAAGAAATCCACAAGCTTAACACATAATTTCCACGTAAAACTCCTAGTTTCATAATTTACTAGCAATTGTCCATTTTCAAGTGACTAAACCGACTTAAGGGATTCCTTACCTTTCAAGTAGCTTTTACACCACAGAAAAGGTTGTGATCCTTTCCTCCAAATTTTCCACCGAAGACCCTAAGTAATGATCACCATAATAACAATATTTTCAAGAATTCTTAGCTTAAAATTAAGTTCTAGGAAAGGATTCTAGTCCTTTTAACCAAATAAGATCAAAGTTTTACCTAGTATGGAAGCACTTGTGAAGGAAATGGCTATGGAGCTCTTTGAACACAAAGATGAAGATGAACTTTCCTCCCTCTTTTTTTCTCTCTAAAATTTCGGCCAAGGTGGAGGAATGGAGGAAACTTGGAGCTTAAGTCACCCCTTAGCAAGACTTATCCCATACACATCTTTGATAATTAATTATTTATTACCATATGGAAAATAAATGTGACACTTGTCACAATTCTATGGTAAGTATGGTCAATCTTGAAGAATAAGCCTTGCCTTGACAGTTAGGGGTTAAATCAGATAAAATTTCGGAGGAATATAACTTAATTCGGGAAAATTTCAATACCAAAATTATTCTAAAAATTAATCCTGTCATTAACCACTAAAATCGGACAATTTCCGATATCTCGCGAAATACAGTGGTACGAAGGTTCGCAATAAATTTCACTCTTACAGTCCGTCTAATTTCCACTGAACTAAGTAGGAAGTTCATGCTTAATCGAATCATGAATAATAATCCATTTCATAGGGAAATTCAAACTGTATATACATCCTTAAAAAAATTTTTACGGTTCGTGACCGGCACGTATGATCGTAGCTTATTACTTATAAAAAGACTTTTGAAGTATCGAGAGATCGCCTCATGAATGTCATAGCCTAGAGAAATATTTTTCGAACTCTAGACTTATTAGAATAGGTGAGGGGTTACAGACTGAGGAGCCGGATTCCCGGGATGACGAGGCCCGGGAGAAGTGGTAGATCAAGTGTTTGTTAAAATTCCCCATCCGACTGAGGAGCCGGGAGTCCGAAGTGTGACGCCAATCGGTGATGGTGCCGTGGGCTCCCTTGATAGAAACCTAGTTGCATTGCCTAGAACACCCTATAGTAGTATCAAAAATGACACCTAGATAGGACATCCATCTCCTTTCTTCCTTTAATTGATTACTTTTGTTTTACTTTTGTCAAACCTCTTCACCATGATTTCTTTTGCTTTTAGTGAATCTTGTAACTCTTGTCTCTTAACATCATAAATGTCACACGGTTAATTTGGTTCCAATTTGTCATCCTTGAGAACACGACACTCGGGGAACGTCTTCTCCGTCTTATCACTATCCACACCTAAACCAAAACATCAAAACTACAACATCACTAATATACATAACTCTCACGGAGATTAAACGACTCCCACTACAAGGTAATGAATGTCAAATATTCTCAGTTCATATATCTAGTGTGGTTGATGTTTATCTTGATTTGCTTCTTTTAACGAACATGATAGGGAGTAAAGTTAGGGAAAGTATAGGTTGCGAGATATCCGGCCTATACGAGTCCTAATCGACCACATCCCCACCCTAGGTCCGGGATGACGAGACCCGGGAGAAGTGGTAGACCAAGTGGAGACCTAGATAGGACATCCATCCCCTTTGTTTCTTTAATTGATTACTTTTGATTTACTTTTCTCAAACCTCTTCACCATGTTTTATTTTGCTTTGAGTGAATCTTGTAACTCTTGTCTCTAAAAATCATAAAAGTCACACGCTTGATTCGGTTCCAATTTGCCATCCTTGAGAATACGACACTCGGGGAACTTCTTCTCTGTTTTATTAAAACCAAAATGTCAAAACTACAACATCACTAATATACATAACTCTCAAGGAGATCAAAAGACTCGCACTACAAGGCAATGAATGGCAAATCTTCTCCATTCATATATCTTGTGTGGTTGATGCTTATCTTGATTTGCTTCTTTTTACGACAAGGCTAGGTAGTAAAGTTAGGGGAAGTATAGGTTGCAAGATATCGGGCCTATATGAGTCCTAATCGGCCACATCCCCAGCCTTTGTCCGGGATAACGAGGCCCGGGAGAAATGGTAGACCAAGTGTTTGTTAAAATGTCCCATCCGACTGAGGAGCCGGGAGTCAGAAGTGTGACGCCAATCGGTGATGGTTCCGTGGGCTCCCTTGATAGAAACCTTGTTGCATTGCCTTGAACATCGTATAGTAGTATCAATCATGACACCTAGATAGGACATCCATCTCCTTTCTTTCTTTAATTGATTACTTTTGTTTTACTTTTGTCAAACCTCTTCACCATGATATCTTTTGCTTTGAGTGAATCTTGTAACTCTTATTTCTTAACATTATAAAAGTCACACGCTTGATTCGGTTCCAATTTGCCATCCTTGAGAACACGACACTCAGGGAACCTCTTCGTCGTTTTATTAAAACCAAAACCTTAAAACTACAACATCACTCCCCTAACTTTACTACCTATCCCGGTCGTAAATAGAAGCAATTCAAGATAAACATCAACCACACAAGATATAGGAACGGCGAAGATTTGCTATTCATGTCCTTGTACTGGGAGTCTTTTTACCTCCTTGAGAGTTATGTATATTAGTGATGTTGTAGTTTTGTTGATTTGGTGTAGGTGTGGATAGTGATAAAACATAGAAGAAGTTCCCCGAGTGTCGTGTACTAAAGGAAGACAAATTGGAACCGAATCAAGCGTGTGACATTTATGATGTTAAGTGACAAGAGTAACAAGATTCACTGAAAGCAAAAGAAATCATGGTGAAGAGGTTTGACAAAAGTAATACAAAAGTAATCAATTAAAGAAAGAAAGGAGATGGATGTCCTATCTAGGTCTCATGTTTGATACTACTATAGGGTGTTCTAGGTAATGCAACTAGATTTCTATCAAGGGAGCTCACGGCACCATCACCGAGTGGCGTCACACTTCGGACTCCCGTATCCTCAGTTGAATGGGGCATTTTAACAAACACTTGGTCTACCACTTCTCCCGGGCCTCGTCATCCCGTACCAAGGGTGGGGATGTGGCCGATTAGGACTCGTATAGGCCCGATGTAATACCCTGAAATATTTTCTTCAAAAAAAAAAGGGGGGGGGGGGTGATAGGAACCCATCCACATGGAGGAAACAAGCAAGTCCAATAAAAATTCCATTTGACAGGGGAAAGTGTGATTCAAGGACGAATCATTTTCAAGAAAGGGAGGATGATGCAAACTAGCCCATACATGATCCATTCGAAGTCCAAGCATGCCAAATAAAGAGTCCAAGTGATGATGGTGGATACTTAGAACATTTTTCATGCATAAGAGCTGATTTTGAAGAGCCCATAAATACCATCTAAGATGTCCAAATTCGTGGCTTTGCTTGGGAGGGTACAAAAGAGGTTGAAATAATTCACCAAAATCAGATTTTGAGGCACATGGACATGCTTTGGCATATTAGGAAGACTATTGGTCTTTCCTAGACAAGTTATGACATTTAATCTCCTTGATAGTGATGTATTTTTACTATTGATGTCTTTTGATCTCCTTGATGTACTTTTACTATTGATGACATTTGGAGTCCCCTAGCATGTGTATAAATAGGGTGTGTATTTCCTTTGATGAATCAAGTATTTTTTAGAATTAATCAAAACTTCCTAAGTCTTCTTTACATTTGTGTAAGAATTCTTTCTTCTATTCGTGGTCCTATCGAATAGTGTTCTTAATTCGTGGCCCTATCGAATCAAACCCGCATTCTACCAACCTTAGATTTTAGGAATTGTGGTTCTATCAATTCATAGAATCAAGGGAACTACTAGAGAACCCACTCTAGTTGTTTGAAGATTGCGTTCTTGAGGAACTTGAGGCGTGCTAAGGGTTGTCTCTTGGTCCTTCGTGGAATCGGGGCTCAAGGGTGATCTTGTGTGCACCAAAGGTAACTCCTTATCTATTGAATTTGAGAACATCTTGGGCAATAATTCCTTGTTACGGATCCTCCTTACGAAGATTCGTATCAGGGGGGAGGTTTAAATTTTATTTTATTGGCATGCGTGAGATACGATTCATAGATATTCTGAATAAATTTTGCTAGTTAGAATAGTGGTTAATAATCTGCGATCGTACGTGCCGGTCACGAACCGTAAGAATTTTAGGAGCTGGTGTTCGGACCCGTTTGTCCTAGGAAATGGATTATTAGACACCATATTATTATTCTTGAATTTCCTGTTTAATTAAATTAGCCCATAGCAACGAAAATTTGTTTTGATCGTACATCGCTAAATTTCGCGGTGTACCGAACCTAGCCCAATTTTAAGTTTCAGTCTGGGATAAATTTTTGGTTTCGAAAATTATTTGATTTAAATTAGTTTGTACCGAGAATTCATATGTTTTAATCCCGATCAGTCTAGCTACGATATTTTTCCAAGATCAAACCATAAGGGAGTGACACTTGTCACAAATTTTTACCACATGTTGGTGTGGACTAGTCAACCAAGTGAGATCCAAATATAAAGCCATTTTTTTCCTCTTTCCCCTTCATTTGGATGAAAATTGCAAGGAGAAGAGAGAGAGAGAGATCATCTTTTCCACCATTAAAGCTCCACCTTCCATAGCCAAAATTCCTTCTCAAGTCTCAAGCTTTTCGGTAAAACTTTAATTTTATTCGGTAGAAAGCTTTATTTTCCTTTCTAGACCTTGAATCTAAACTTAGTTTCTTAATATTTGTTGTTATGATGTTAATTTTTCTCCTAGGGTTTTGAGTAAAATTTGGGGAAAAGGTCCAAGATTTGCTTCTACGGTGTTAGTAAACTTTCTCGAGGTAAGGAATCCCTTAAGTAGGTTAAGGTCACTTGAAATTGGATAATTGATTGTTTGGTTGGAATATGATGAGATCTAGGTGGAAATATTGTGTACATGATTGTATGTATAATATATATGAAATTGTATTTTGCATAATATATAGGTATAAATTGTTGGGTTGATGAGATGTAGTAGTTTATATGCCTAAATATCTAAATTGGAGATGCTAGGTGTATTTTATGATATATGTATGTACGTATAAGTATGGTATATATATATATATGTACATACGTGTGATGTATGTATATGTGAAATCGTGTACATGTGCGTATATGGGTATAAATACATGCCTAATGAGTATGTATGTATAATTAAAATAAAATGTTGTATTATATATATATACATATATGTGATATATATATGTTAACATTGTATACCTATGCGTATGAGTATTGTGGGAATTATACTATGTATATGGGTAATATGTGCACTTTTATGTGAGTATGCCTAAATTGGGTGAGGCGTTATGTTGATTGCCTATATACATATATGAAGTATTATGTACATATGTGATGTGATAATGAAATAATGTGGGATAGTTACACTTTATTACCCCGATGTATGGTAATTAGTGTATTATTAAAATGTTTGAGAAATAAAACTTTTGGACAAAGTTAAGTGTGTTGAATGATTTCAAGTTGGAACTTGGTTTTGTGGAATATGTCCAAAAAGTAATTTTTGACTCAAGAAGGATGAGGAAGAAGGAAAATTGTTTTCAAACCCTTAGTTTCTAGTAAAGTTGAGGAGGACCTTGATTAGCCTTCGGGTGGCTTAAAGTGCCCTTGCCCAAGGTTGTTATATTTAGTATGATCATTCATACGGAAGGAGCGAAGTCTATTCGCCGGGTACTATATAACTCGTTTGGATGAGGTATTCCTGCGGGGTGTGCAAACTTAAAGTATAGTTACTCAAGAAAGTCCGGGTAGGTGTCGTTTCTATGGACCTAGTAGGGCCAGCTAGGGATCATTTTAACGAACCTTACGTCCAGGGGATCAGTGTTAGACCGGGTGATGACCACTGAACCCGAGTTCGATGATCCAAGTGGTCAAGAGAGGGAGTCAAAAGCATACTCCAAAGGCCTCACGCTTTCTACAAAGAAACTAAGTGGAGAATTTCGTATGAAAATGTAGTTACTCTGTAGCTACGCTAAAGGGAGATGTGATGATTGTTTTAGCAAGAAATGGTGTTGATGAATCCTCTTTGAGAACAAGTTAGTGGAATTTCCCTATGAGGAAGCTTTTCAAGTACAGAGTGGTGATTTAAATGCGAAGTTCATAAAATCTTTCCACTATTGCTTACATGCTTAAATGTTTAGTGATGCGTTGAGTAATGTGTTTCTTCTTAAGCAATCCCGTATCCAAAGATTTTCTATTGTTGTTCCATTCTTGATTATTACTTGCGAGAGCTATACTTGATAAATTAATTGCAGGTAAAGTGTCAATGAGGAGAGTGGTAATAAAGGTTTTGTTTAAATATACCTGTTTTGTAAACATTTATTTAATTTTGGGTGACCCATGGATCCCTTACTTAGCCGTCGTGCTAACTACACTTCAATGTGTTTTTATTTAACAGATGTCATCTAGTGTGGGCTCCTGGAGCCCGATGAGCTCAGGGAGCTCATCTGAGTTCACCTTCCCGACTATAGACTATGATGACTACTCACAGTTTTTGATAGGCGAAGACCCCTATGTTCCTGGCTACGCTCGTGATCCACCTGCTCCTCCTTGTTTTGGAACGACCTGTTTTGTGTAAATATTTTTTTGTAGCCATAGTAAACTTAGTTGGCTAGTATGTTTGTAAGTAACTTCAATCTTGGTGTTTTGGGGCCCTAGTAGTCAACTCTGGTATATATATATTCGTAGCTGATCTAGCTGCTTTTGTTCCTTTCTGCTGAAGTGATTATATGGTTATGTCAAGTAGAAAGTGTGTGTGTGAAGTAGTTTTCTTCTTTAGCCTGTGCATCTAGAGTGGACTCTACCGAGGTCGGACAGGATTCAGTCTAGATGTGGCGGTAACTATTCCGGATGTACGGTATAGCCGGGCCGGGGTGTTACAAGTTGGTATCAGAGCGGTTGAATCTTTGGAGGTTAGATTGGAGTTTAAGCTGTGAAACCCTTTAACCCTAGTTTGTAGTCAGTCAGTTTCAAGTTAACTAAGATTCGAGTCAGCTTAGGTTCGTTAAGACCAACCTAAGTCGTTATTCTAGCCTAATGAGTATAAGTTTCGGAGCAGAGCTGGAACGGAGGCCAGGCAGCGTAAAAAGGGGGTATTCCACTTCTACTTTACAGAATCTCTTGATTCTGGTTGCAAAATACTCTGATATATGATACTTGTGCATTCTTATATGTGTTAATCATTTCGTATGATTGCTGTGAGTGAACTTGAGAAGCTAATATACTAACTGTTTAGTTAACTATCTTCTTAGTAACTTTTATACTTCGGAAGCTAACTCGAAACGATCGTATAGTGAAAATGTCCTTGTAGTGGGAGTCGTTTCAACTCCTTGAGAGTTATGTATATTAGTGATGTTTTTGTTTTGATGTTTTGGTTTAGGTGTGGATAGTGATAAAACATAGAAGAAGTTCCAAGAGTGTCGTGTTCTCAAGGATGAAAAATTGGAAACGAATCAAGCGGGTGACATTTATGATGTTAAGTGACAAGAGTTACAAGATTCACTCAAACCAAAAGAAATCATGGTGAAGAGGTTTGACAAAAGTAAAACAAAAGTAATCAATTAAAGAAAGAAAGGAGATGGATGTCCTACCGAGGTCTCATATTTGATACTGCAATAGGATGTCCTAGGCAATGCAACTAGGTTTCTATCAAGGGAGCCCACGGCACCATCACCGAGTGGCGTCACACTTCAGACACCTGGATCCTCAGTCGGATAGGGCATTTTAACAAACACTTGGTGTACCACTTCTCCCGAGTCTCGTCATCCCGTACCAACGGTGGGGATGTGGCCGATTAGGACTCGTATAGGACCGATATTTCGCAGCCAATACTTCCCCTAACTTTACTACCTATCTTGGTCGTAAATAGAAGCAAATCAAGATAAACATCAACCACACAAGATATATGGATAGAGAAGATTTGATATTCAAGTACTTGTAGTGGGAGTCGTTTCATCTCCCTGAGAGTTATGTATATTACTGATGTTTTAGTTTTGATGTTTTGATTTAGGTGTGGATAGTGATAAAACATAGAAGAAGTTACCCGAGTGTCATGATCTCAAGGATGACAAATTGGAACCGAATCAAGCGGGTGACATTTATGATGTTAAGTGACAAGAGTTACAAGATTCACTCAAAGCAAAAGAAATCAAGTGACAAGAGTTACAAGATTCACTCAAAGCAAAAGAAATCATGTGACAAGAGTTACAAGATTCACTCAAAGCAAAAGAAATCATGATGAAGAGGTTTTACTATTCACTCAAAGCAAAAGAAATCATGATGAAGAGGTTTTACTAAAGTAAAACAAAAGTAATCAATTAAAGAAAGAAAGGAGATGGATGTAAAACAAAAGTAATCAATTAAAGAAAGAAAGGAGATGGATGTCCTACAAAAGTAATCAATTAAAGAAAGAAAGGAGATGGATGTCCTATCGAGGTCTCATGTTTGATACTGCAACAGGATGTCCTAGGCAATGCAACTAGGTTTCTATCAAGGGAGCCCACGGCACCATCACCGAGTGGCGTCACACTTCGGACACCCGGATCCTCAGTCGGATAGGGCATTTTAACAAACACTTGGTGTACCACTTCTCCCGGGTCTCGTCATCCCGTACCAACGGTGGGGATGTGGCCGATTAGGACTCGTATAGGACCGATATTTCGCAGCCAATACTTCCCCTAACTTTACTACCTATCTTGGTCGTAAATAGAAGCANACCGAGTGGCGTCACACTTCGGACACCCGGATCCTCAGTCGGATAGGGCATTTTAACAAACACTTGGTGTACCACTTCTCCCGGGTCTCGTCATCCCGTACCAACGGTGGGGATGTGGCCGATTAGGACTCGTATAGGACAGATATTTCACAGCGAATACTTCCCCTAACTTTACTACCTATCTTGGTCGTTGATACGAATCTTCGTAAGGAGGATCCGTAACAAGGAATTATTGCCCAAGATGTTCTCAAATTCAATAGATAAGGAGTTACCTTTGGTGCACACAAGATCACCCTTGAGCCCCGATTCCACGAAGGACCAAGAAACAACCCTTAGCACGCCTCAAGTTCCTCAAGAACGCAATCTTCAAACAACTAGAGTGGGTTCTCTAGTAGTTCCCTTGATTCTATGAATTGATAGAACCACAATTCCTAAAATCTAAGGTTGGTAGAATGCGGGTTTGATTCGATAGGGCCACGAATCAAGAACACTATTCGATAGGACCACGAATAGAAGAAAGAATTCTTACACAAATGTAAAGAAGACTTAGGAAGTTTTGATTAATTCTGAAAAATGCTTGATTCATCAAAGGAAATACACACCCTATTTATACACATGCTAGGGGACTCCAAATATCATCAATAGTAAAAGTACATCAAGGAGATCAAAAGACATCAATAGTAAAAATACATCACTATCAAGGAGATTAAATGTCATAACTTGTCTAGGAAAGACCAATAGTCTTCCTAATACTGCTGTAAGATGTAAGCTTCTGCAGCGTTATATTACGCATATTGTAATAGTTGTCGGAGCAGAAATTGGGGTGTTACAAGGTGGTATCAGAGCATGGTTTTGAGGTCCTTACTTTGGGAAAATCAGCTCTTATGCATGAAAAATGTTCTAAGTATCCACCATCATCACTTGGACTCTTTATTTGGCATGCTTGGACTTCGAATGGATCATGTATGGGCTAGTTTGCATCATCCTCCCTTTCTTGAAAATGATTCGTCCTTGAATCACACTTTCCCCTGTCAAATGGAATTTTTATTGGACTTGCTTGTTTCCTCCATGTGGATGGGTTCCTATCA
>NC_044924.1:18551408-18553384 GCF_003576645.1 Ipomoea triloba
ACCATTAATCATATTCATCAGGTAGGTATCCCTACCATGGCATAACAGTAGCAAGGCATCATGTCAACAGCCGACTTAAACCAATATGACCAACAATCAGCATATATATGCAATGACAAGTAGTAATTATACTACGCAACAATTAAATCACATATTATACACGGAATGGCAAGGTACCCCGTTCTCTGTCCGGCCTCCGGCCTCCAGCTCCAGCTCCAACTCCAACAAGGTCAACTTAAACTGACTCGAACCCTAGGCTGACTCGAATCATAGGCTCTTATAACTTGCGACAGAGCCTAACTCATTCTATTGCCCAAAGTAAGGACCTCAAAACCATGCTCTGATACCACCTTGTAACACCCCAATTTTCTGCTCCGACAACTATTACAATATGCGTAATATAACGCTGCAGAAGCTTACATCTTACAGCAGTATTAGGAAGACTATTGTCTTTCCTAGACAAGTTATGACATTTAATCTCTTGATAGTGATGTATTTTTACTATTGATGTCTTTTGATCTCCTTGATGTACTTTTACTATTGATGATATTGGGAGTCCCTAGCATGTGGTATAAATAGGGTGTGTATTTCCTTTGATGAATCAAGCATTTTTCAGAATTAATCAAAACTTCCTAAGTCTTCTACATTTGTGTAAGAATTCTTCTTCTATTCGTGGTCCTACGTCGAATAGTGTTCTTGATTCGTGGCCCTATCGAATCAACCCGCATTCTACCAACCTTAGATTTTAGGAATTGTGGTTCTATCAATTCATAGAATCAAGGGAACTACTAGAGACCCACTCTAGTTGTTTGAAGATTGCGTTCTTGAGGAACTTGAGGCTAGACCCTCGAATTCTAACTTCTAACTTTAATAAAGCTAACTCAGAATCGCTTGTTCAGCGAGATGCCTCCTAGACGAAACGTACCTGCTAGGGATAACAATGATGTCTCGGCAATGGACCGCATGGCCATAGCAATGGAACAGATGGCTGAGTTCATGATGGCTCAGCAAGTTCACAATCAAGCCCAAGTGCAACCACGGGTGGATATTACTAAAGCTATAGCAAATAGACGACCACCGTATTATGCGGGGGAAGAAGACCCAGTGATCCTAGAAGAATGGATCAGAACATTTGATAAACTGCTAAACGCTGTGAATTGTCCTGAAGAGCAGCGAGTGTCTTCTGCAGTGTACTACCTGACCAAAGCTGCGGATAACTGGTGGACGACGGTTGGACCTAATCTTCTACGAGACCCAGGATTTGGCTGGGAAGAGTTTAAGGGGGAATTAAGAGGTCAATTCTACACTGAACGAATTAAGGGCATCAAATGTGAGGAATTCCTGCAACTGAAACAACAAGGAACAACAATACAAGTTTATCATGATAAGTATGTTGAGTTGATGAGATTTGCCCAGGACATCGTACCTGACGAGGCAAGCCAGGCAAGGAGATTTGTAAGAGGATTAGACTGGGGAGTGAGAAGTGCGATCGCACCATTTATGTGCTCTACTCTCAAGGAAGCATATAACAGGGCGTCCGATCATTACCAGGTGTATCTTGATCAACAAGCAGTCTATGGTCGGAGCAAAAGGAAGGCCGAGGACAAGCAAGGACAATCTGAGTGGAGTAACAAGAAACCTAGCCAAGGTGAATCCAACCCGAGGCAAGGATATCTGAGAGGGGAAACGAGTCAAGGGAGAAATCAGACATGCCGTCAATGTGGAAGGAGTCATCCCGGGGTAACTTGCCTCGGGGAGAAGATTATATGTTACCAGTGTGGTAGGGAAGGGCATACGAGGAGGTACTGCTCCGTTCGACCGAGCCGCTACCTAAACCAATCCCCGAATAAGAACCAGGAAGGAGAAGTTTTCAGGAACCCGAGACAAGAACCGTTTGGAGCCAGTAACAGCAGAATGAATGTCCCTCCACAAGCCAGGCAGGGGAGGCTAACAAATGTTGTTCCCAATCCCAACAA
>NC_044924.1:18553707-18565683 GCF_003576645.1 Ipomoea triloba
TGTAACCCCTCGTCTTTCCGATAAGTCTAAGGGTCGGAAAATATATCTTTAGGCTATGACATTCATAAGATGATCTCCCGATATGTCAAGGGAATTTTTATACGGAGGTATAGTTGTCATTAAGCTGCGATCGTTCGTGCCGGTCACGAACCGTAAAATTTTCGAGGACGAATTTTCAGCTCAGATTTCCTTAGAAATTGATGATTAGGCATGTTATGACTAAGTATGAACTTCCTGCTTAGTTAAGTTGAAATTGGATGAGCTATAAGGGTCGAAATTTATTTCTGATCGTACACCGCGAAATTTCCGCAGTGTACCGAACCTAGCCCATTTTGGAGCTTTTGACTGGAATAAATTTGTGGTTTCGAAAATTATTCTTTCTGGATTATTTTCCACCGAAACTTTATCTGTTTGGACCACAACTGATATGTTGTGGAGATATTTTATTATTTTATTATTTTTTTTCCTAAAGCTTATCCCATAAGTTGGGATTAAATATAAAAGGAATTTTTTTTCCCTTTTCTTCCCCAAATGCCAAAAAGAGAGAGAGAGAGGTGTGATCATCTTCCACCATTTTTTCTTCCAAAGTTCCATAGCCAAATCCTTCTAAACTTCCAATTTATTCGGTAAGTTTTCGATATTATTCGGTAGAAAGCTTTGTAATCCTTCCTAGGTTATGAATCTATGTTTAATTTCTTGATACATGATGTTATGGTGTTGATTTTGAACCTAGGTTTTAAGGTGAAAATTGGGGAAAGGATCCAAAATTGCTTCCTAAGGTGTTAGAAATCCTTTACAAGGTAAGGAATTCCCTTAAGTTGGAATTAGTCACTTGAATTTGGATAATTGATTTTTGGTTGAAATATGGTGTTTTTGAGCTTTGGAAATATTTTTATACATTTTCATAACTTGGATATGCATGTATATGTTATATTTATGTTCATATAGGCTTATACTTGTGAAAATAGTGAAAGAAAATCAGGGTAGATTCTGGCAGTGTAACTTCCGAGATTTATTGGGAAAAATTGGTAAGGTATTTTGATCCTATTTTTTTTAGACATGTAGTTCTATAAGTGTAGAACCCGCATATAAAATTTCATAATGATCGGAGTAGTGGAAGTATGGTTTTCGAATTTTTCTCCAAAACTGGTCCAGAGAGAAAAAAATTCCGGACAGCACACTGCCAAGGGCAAAGATGGAATTTTCTGTGTTTATTCGCGGACCAAAATGACCAAAACTTTTTATGGACATCAAGTACTATAAGTTGGGATTCTACCATAAAAATTTCAAGTGAAAAAGAGTTCGGGAACTATTTTTACCGGCTCAATCTTTCGGACTGCGCCAAGCTGAAATTTTCTGAATTACGCTTAGTATGATTATTGATGTGTTAATGATAATTGTGAGTGTGTGTAATATATATATGATGTGTGCGTGTGGTATATATATACTGTATATGTATGTGTGTGATATATTTATATATATGAAAATAGTATTACATATTTATATATATTGGATGTGTAGCATAACCTACGTATGTGTATATAAGTAATATATACATATTATATATGGTATGAGTATTAAGTATATATATATGTGGTATGTATATATATATACGTGTAATGTGTGTATTATAATATATGTACATATATGAGTATGTATGTATATTTAAATGGAGTGTTGTAATATGTATATATTTGGTATGTGTACCTTAAGTGAATATGCATAAATATGTGGAAAGTGTTAGGCTTATGTGGTATGCATATATACAAATGTGTAGTGTGATGATGGAAAATGTTTTGAGAAAGATGTTTTGAGAGACGAGACTTGTGAACCAAGTTGAGAATGGTAATTGTTTTCAAAATAGGGACTTGATTTTGTGGAAAATGTCCAAAAGAAGATGAGAAAGGAGGGGAAATGTTTTTAAAACCTTAGTTTCAAGAAGTTAAAGAGGACCTTGTCATTTATATTACCTCGGGCTATAGTACCGATGGTCTTCTTCAATATATGTACGGCAGTATACGCCAAGCCTCTACGTCACTTCGTCAGGCGTAGGGAGTTTCTGCGTCACTCAGTCAGGCGCAGGTTTTATTCATACGTAAAGCGAAATCTATTCGCCAAGTCTCTACGTCACTTCGTCAGGCGTAGGGAGGCTCTGCGTCACTCAGTCAGGCGCAGGGGAGTTTTCTATACCACTCAGTCAGGCGTAGGCCGTGGGGGTGTGCACACTTAAGTATAGATACTCATGTCATTTCGGGTTGGTATCAGCTTTATGGACCTAGGTGGGGCCCAAACTAGGGACCATAATGATGAACCTTCGTCCAAGGGATCACGAACGAGACTTGGGGCAGGACCGTAATCCCCATGTCCAGATCCGATTTCGGTCTAGTCAAAGAAACTTGTATCCTCAATAAGGTCTCTTGCTTCTAGTCAGAAACTAAGTAACGTTTTCATAATTGAAGACAACTAGAAGTCATAATTGTGGCATTGACATGTGTGATAGACAGGGATAGTTCTGAAAACCTATCCTGTATGAAAAGAAATCAAAGGCAACCTAGTTTGATAAACTAGGAAGTTTGATAAGGAAATGTGTTGTGACTTATATACTCATTATATGCTTGTGATTATATGGCATTAATTGTTGATTGCAGTAATGAAAGGCATGGACACCATATTTGGTAATGTGTATTTACCTTTATGAATTATTTGTCAAAACTTTTATCTGATGGAAGTGACAAATGGATTACCTTACTTAGCCGTTGTGCTAATTACACTTCACCGTGTACGTCATTTCAGATGTCATCCAGTGAAGGATCCTGTAGCCCGGCAAACACTCCTGATCATGTTTGCCCGGGACCTACTTTTGTTGGTCAGACTTTGCATGACACGCCGGACAGAGACCCCTATTCTCCACCCGATTCTCAAAGCTCTCCAGACTATACTCCAGCGTCCCCTGACTATACTCCAGCAACCCCAGTCAGCCCAGTCAATCCTTATTCCTTTTTGGACTTAATAGATGAGTTAAATGCTCAGTATGGGTACTACCCCATAGAGCTTATTCCCGGTTCTGACCCTATCGAGTTCATTGTCCGCTACCTGTGTCCGTGGGACTCCGACCCACGAGATTTTCGTGACGAGTGGTCAATGATGTTAGTCGAGTGTCGCTTCCTCGATCACATCATGTGGTTCGAGGGAGAGTGGCACCTCGTTTGGGGCACGTACACCACACCGGTGTACCGAAGTTTGGATTAGAGGGCTAGAGTTGGGAAGTTTTTGGATGGTTTTCTCTTTTTGTGTATATATATCTTTTGGTAGCCTTAGTTTTGGCTGGCTCTAGTCTGTTAGGGCAGTGGAGGACCCGAAGTTTGTAAATAACAGCCGTCGGGCAAATTCTTATAAATACCTTTTGATATTAATATATATGCCTAGAATATTATATTTTGATGTTTGGGGTGTTGATGTTGAGTGTGTTTCTTTTAGCCTGTGCACTTATAGTGGAAGTTTTATCAAAGAGGTGATAGGCTTCACTCTAAGTGTGGCGGTAGCACCCAGTTTACTGCTGTAAGATGTAAGCTTCCGCAGCGTTATATTACGCATATTGTAATAGTTGTCGGAGCAGAAATTGGGGTGTTACAGATGTGGCCGATTAGGACTCGCATAGGCCACATATCTCGCAGCATATACTTCCCATAACTTTACTACATATCGTGGTCGTAAATAGAAGCAAATCAAGATAAACATCAACCACAGAAGATATATGAATGGAGAAGATTTGATATTCAAGTACTTGTAGTGGGAGTTGTTTCATTTCCTTGAGAGTTATGTATATTTGTGATGTTTTAGTTTTGATGATTTGGTTTAGGTGTGGATAGTGATAAAATATAGAAGAAGTTCCCGAGTGTCGTGTTCTCAAGGATGGCAAATTCGAACCGAATCAAACGTGTGACATTTATGATGTTAAGAGACAAGAGTAACAAGATTCACTTAAAGCAAAAGAAATCATGGTGAAGAGGTTTGACAAAACTAAAACAAAAGTAATCTATTAATGAAAAAGGAGATTGATGTCCTATCAAGGTCTCAGGTTTGATACTACAACAAGATGTTCTAGGCAATGCAACTAGGTTTCTATTAAGGGAGCCCACGGCTCCATCAACGAGTGGCGTCACACTTCGAACACCCGGATCGTCAGTCGGATGGGGCATTTTAAGAAACACTTGGTGTACCACTTCTCCCGGGTCTCGTCATCCCGTACCAACGGTGGGGATGTGGCCGATTAGGACTCGTATAGGACCGATAATTCGCAGCCAATACTTCCCCTAACTTTACTACCTATCTTGGTCGTAAATAGAAGCAAATCAAGATAAACATCAACCACACAAGATATATGAATGGAGAAGATTTGATATTCAAGTACTTGTAGTGGGAGTCGTTTCATCTTCTTGAGAGTTATGTATATTAGTGATGTTTTAGTTTTGATGTTTTGGTTTAGGTGTGGATAGTGATAAAACATAGAAGAAGTTACCCGAGTGTCGTGTTCTCAAGGATGATAAATTGGAACTGAATCAAGCGGGTGACATTTATGATGTTAAGTGACAAGAGTTACAAGATTCACTCAAACCAAAAGAAATCATGGTGAAGAGGTTTGACAAAAGTAAAACAAAAGTAATCAATTAAAGAAAGAAAGGAGATGGATGTCCTACCGAGGTCTCATGTTTGATACTGCAATAGGATGTCCTAGGCAATGCAACTAGGTTTCTATCAAGGGAGCCCACGGCACCATCACCGAGTGGCGTCACACTTCGGACACCTGGATCCTCAGTCGGATAGGGCATTTTAACAAACACTTGGTGTACCACTTCTCCCGAGTCTCGTCATCCCATACCAACGGTGGGGATGTGGCCGATTAGGACTCGTATAGGACCGATATTTCGCAGCCAATACTTCCCCTAACTTTACTACCTATCTTGGTCGTAAATAGAAGCAAATCAAGATAAACATCAACCACACAAGATATATGGATAGAGAAGATTTGATATTCAAGTACTTGTAGTGGGAGTCATTTCATCTCCTTGAGAGTTATGTATATTAGTGATTTTTAGTTTTGATGTTTTGGTTTAGGTGTGGATAGTGATAAAACATAGAAGAAGTTACCCGAGTGTCGTGATCTCAAGGATGACAAATTGGAACCGAATCAAGCGGGTGACATTTATGATGTTAAGTGACAAGAGTTACAAGATTCACTCAAAGCAAAAGAAATCATGGTGAAGAGGTTTGACAAAAGTAAAATAAAAGTAATCAATTAAAGAAAGAAAGGAGATTGATGTCCGACCGAGGTCTCATGTTTGATACTGCAATAGGATGTCCTAGGCAATGCAACTAGGTTTCTATCAAGGGAGCCCACGGCACCATCACCAAGTGGAGTCACACTTCAGACACCCGGATCCTCAGTCGGATGGGTCATTTTAACAAACACTTGGTGTACCACTTCTCCCGGGTCTCGTCATCCCGTACCAACGGTGGGGATGTGGCCGATTAGGACTCGTATAGGACCGATATTTCGCAGCCAATACTTCCCCTAACTTTACTACCTATCTTGGTCGTAAATAGAAGCAAATCAAGATAAACATCAACCACACAAGATATATGGATAGAGAAGATTTGATATTCAAGTACTTGTAGTGGGAGTCGTTTCATCTCCCTGAGAGTTATGTATATTACTGATATTTTAGTTTTGATGTTTTGATTTAGGTGTGGATAGTGATAAAACATAGAAGAAGTTACCCGAGTGTCGTGATCTCAAGGATGACAAATTGGAACCGAATCAAGCGGGTGACATTTATGATGTTAAGTGACAAGAGTTACAAGATTCACTCAAAGCAAAAGAAATCATGGTGAAGAGGTTTGACAAAAGTAAAATAAAAGTAATCAATTAAAGAAAGAAAGGAGATTGATGTCCGACCGAGGTCTCATGTTTGATACTGCAATAGGATGTCCTAGGCAATGCAACTAGGTTTCTATCAAGGGAGCCCACGGCACCATCACCGAGGGGAGTCACACTTCAGACACCCAGATCCTCAGTCGGATGGGTCATTATAACAAACACTTGGTGTACCACTTCTCCCGGGTCTCGTCATCCCGTACCAACGGTGGGGATGTGGCCGATTAGGACTCGTATAGGACCGATATTTCGCAGCCAATACTTCCCCTAACTTTACTACCTATCTTGGTCGTAAATAGAAGCAAATCAAGATAAACATCAACCGCACAAGATATATGGATAGAGAAGATTTGATATTCAAGTACTTGTAGTGGGAGTCATTTCATCTCCTTGAGAGTTATGTATATTAGTGATTTTTAGTTTTGATGTTTTGGTTTAGGTGTGGATAGTGATAAAATGTAGAAGAAGTTACCCGAGTGTCGTGTTCTCAAAGATGATAAGTTGGAACCGAATCAAGCGGGTGACATTTATGATGTTAAGTGACAAAAGTTACAAGATTCACTGAAAGCAAAAGAAATCATGGGGAAGATGGTTGGAAAAAGTAAAATAAAAGTAATCAATTCCCGACAGAAAGGAGATTGATGTCCGACCGAGGTCTCATGTTTGATACTGCAAGAGGATGTTCTAGGCAATGCAACTAGGTTTCTATCAAGGGAGCCCACGGCACCATCACCGAGTGGCGTCACACTTCGGACACCTGGATCCTCAGTCGGATAGGGCATTTTAACAAACACTTGGTGTACCACTTCTCCCGAGTCTCGTCATCCCGTACCATGGGTGGGGATGTGGCCGATGAGGACTCGTATAGGACCGATATTTCGCAGCCAATATTTCCCCTAACTTTACTACCTATCTTGGCCGTAAATTGAAGAAAATCAAGATAAGCATCAACCACACAAGATATATGGATGGAGAAGATTTGATATTCAAGGACTTGTAGTGGGCGTCATTTCATCTCCTTGAGAGTTATGTCTATTAGTGATTTTTAGTTTTGATGTTTTGATTTAGGTGGGGATAGTGATAAAACATAGAAGAAGTTCCCCGAGTGTCGTATTCTCAAGGATGACAAACGGGAACCGAATCAAGCGGGTGACATTTATGATGTTAAGTGCCAAGAGTTACAAGATTCACTCAAAGCAAAAGAAATCATGGGGAAGATGGTTGGAAAAAGTAAAATAAAAGTAATCAATTCCCGACAGAAAGGAGATTGATGTCCGACCGAGGTCTCATGTTTGATACTGCAAGAGGATGTTCTAGGCAATGCAACTAGGTTTCTATCAAGGGAGCCCACGGCACCATCACCGAGTGGCGTCACACTTCGGACACCTGGATCCTCAGTCGGATAGGGCATTTTAACAAACACTTGGTGTACCACTTCTCCCGAGTCTCGTCATCCCGTACCATGGGTGGGGATGTGGCCGATGAGGACTCGTATAGGACCGATATTTCGCAGCCAATATTTCCCCTAACTTTACTACCTATCTTGGCCGTAAATTGAAGAAAATCAAGATAAGCATCAACCACACAAGATATATGGATGGAGAAGATTTGATATTCAAGGACTTGTAGTGGGCGTCATTTCATCTCCTTGAGAGTTATGTCTATTAGTGATTTTTAGTTTTGATGTTTTGATTTAGGTGGGGATAGTGATAAAACATAGAAGAAGTTCCCCGAGTGTCGTATTCTCAAGGATGACAAACGGGAACCGAATCAAGCGGGTGACATTTATGATGTTAAGTGCCAAGAGTTACAAGATTCACTCAAAGCAAAAGAAATCATGGGGAAGATGGTTGGAAAAAGTAAAATAAAAGTAATCAATTCCCGACAGAAAGGAGATTGATGTCCGACCGAGGTCTCATGTTTGATACTGCAAGAGGATGTTCTAGGCAATGCAACTAGGTTTCTATCAAGGGAGCCCACGGCACCATCACCGAGTGGCGTCACACTTCGGACACCTGGATCCTCAGTCGGATAGGGCATTTTAACAAACACTTGGTGTACCACTTCTCCCGAGTCTCGTCATCCCGTACCATGGGTGGGGATGTGGCCGATGAGGACTCGTATAGGACCGATATTTCGCAGCCAATATTTCCCCTAACTTTACTACCTATCTTGGCCGTAAATTGAAGAAAATCAAGATAAGCATCAACCACACAAGATATATGGATGGAGAAGATTTGATATTCAAGGACTTGTAGTGGGCGTCATTTCATCTCCTTGAGAGTTATGTCTATTAGTGATTTTTAGTTTTGATGTTTTGATTTAGGTGGGGATAGTGATAAAACATAGAAGAAGTTCCCCGAGTGTCGTATTCTCAAGGATGACAAACGGGAACCGAATCAAGCGGGTGACATTTATGATGTTAAGTGCCAAGAGTTACAAGATTCACTCAAAGCAAAAGAAATCATGGGGAAGATGGTTGGAAAAAGTAAAATAAAAGTAATCAATTCCCGACAGAAAGGAGATTGATGTCCGACCGAGGTCTCATGTTTGATACTGCAAGAGGATGTTCTAGGCAATGCAACTAGGTTTCTATCAAGGGAGCCCACGGCACCATCACCGAGTGGCGTCACACTTCGGACACCTGGATCCTCAGTCGGATAGGGCATTTTAACAAACACTTGGTGTACCACTTCTCCCGAGTCTCGTCATCCCGTACCATGGGTGGGGATGTGGCCGATGAGGACTCGTATAGGACCGATATTTCGCAGCCAATATTTCCCCTAACTTTACTACCTATCTTGGCCGTAAATTGAAGAAAATCAAGATAAGCATCAACCACACAAGATATATGGATGGAGAAGATTTGATATTCAAGGACTTGTAGTGGGCGTCATTTCATCTCCTTGAGAGTTATGTCTATTAGTGATTTTTAGTTTTGATGTTTTGATTTAGGTGGGGATAGTGATAAAACATAGAAGAAGTTCCCCGAGTGTCGTATTCTCAAGGATGACAAACGGGAACCGAATCAAGCGGGTGACATTTATGATGTTAAGTGCCAAGAGTTACAAGATTCACTCAAAGCAAAAGAAATCATGGGGAAGATGGTTGGAAAAAGTAAAATAAAAGTAATCAATTCCCGACAGAAAGGAGATTGATGTCCGACCGAGGTCTCATGTTTGATACTGCAAGAGGATGTTCTAGGCAATGCAACTAGGTTTCTATCAAGGGAGCCCACGGCACCATCACCGAGTGGCGTCACACTTCGGACACCTGGATCCTCAGTCGGATAGGGCATTTTAACAAACACTTGGTGTACCACTTCTCCCGAGTCTCGTCATCCCGTACCATGGGTGGGGATGTGGCCGATGAGGACTCGTATAGGACCGATATTTCGCAGCCAATATTTCCCCTAACTTTACTACCTATCTTGGCCGTAAATTGAAGAAAATCAAGATAAGCATCAACCACACAAGATATATGGATGGAGAAGATTTGATATTCAAGGACTTGTAGTGGGCGTCATTTCATCTCCTTGAGAGTTATGTCTATTAGTGATTTTTAGTTTTGATGTTTTGATTTAGGTGGGGATAGTGATAAAACATAGAAGAAGTTCCCCGAGTGTCGTATTCTCAAGGATGACAAACGGGAACCGAATCAAGCGGGTGACATTTATGATGTTAAGTGCCAAGAGTTACAAGATTCACTCAAAGCAAAAGAAATCATGGGGAAGATGGTTGGAAAAAGTAAAATAAAAGTAATCAATTCCCGACAGAAAGGAGATTGATGTCCGACCGAGGTCTCATGTTTGATACTGCAAGAGGATGTTCTAGGCAATGCAACTAGGTTTCTATCAAGGGAGCCCACGGCACCATCACCGAGTGGCGTCACACTTCGGACACCTGGATCCTCAGTCGGATAGGGCATTTTAACAAACACTTGGTGTACCACTTCTCCCGAGTCTCGTCATCCCGTACCATGGGTGGGGATGTGGCCGATGAGGACTCGTATAGGACCGATATTTCGCAGCCAATATTTCCCCTAACTTTACTACCTATCTTGGCCGTAAATTGAAGAAAATCAAGATAAGCATCAACCACACAAGATATATGGATGGAGAAGATTTGATATTCAAGGACTTGTAGTGGGCGTCATTTCATCTCCTTGAGAGTTATGTCTATTAGTGATTTTTAGTTTTGATGTTTTGATTTAGGTGGGGATAGTGATAAAACATAGAAGAAGTTCCCCGAGTGTCGTATTCTCAAGGATGACAAACGGGAACCGAATCAAGCGGGTGACATTTATGATGTTAAGTGCCAAGAGTTACAAGATTCACTCAAAGCAAAAGAAATCATGGGGAAGATGGTTGGAAAAAGTAAAATAAAAGTAATCAATTCCCGACAGAAAGGAGATTGATGTCCGACCGAGGTCTCATGTTTGATACTGCAAGAGGATGTTCTAGGCAATGCAACTAGGTTTCTATCAAGGGAGCCCACGGCACCATCACCGAGTGGCGTCACACTTCGGACACCTGGATCCTCAGTCGGATAGGGCATTTTAACAAACACTTGGTGTACCACTTCTCCCGAGTCTCGTCATCCCGTACCATGGGTGGGGATGTGGCCGATGAGGACTCGTATAGGACCGATATTTCGCAGCCAATATTTCCCCTAACTTTACTACCTATCTTGGCCGTAAATTGAAGAAAATCAAGATAAGCATCAACCACACAAGATATATGGATGGAGAAGATTTGATATTCAAGGACTTGTAGTGGGCGTCATTTCATCTCCTTGAGAGTTATGTCTATTAGTGATTTTTAGTTTTGATGTTTTGATTTAGGTGGGGATAGTGATAAAACATAGAAGAAGTTCCCCGAGTGTCGTATTCTCAAGGATGACAAACGGGAACCGAATCAAGCGGGTGACATTTATGATGTTAAGTGCCAAGAGTTACAAGATTCACTCAAAGCAAAAGAAATCATGGGGAAGATGGTTGGAAAAAGTAAAATAAAAGTAATCAATTCCCGACAGAAAGGAGATTGATGTCCGACCGAGGTCTCATGTTTGATACTGCAAGAGGATGTTCTAGGCAATGCAACTAGGTTTCTATCAAGGGAGCCCACGGCACCATCACCGAGTGGCGTCACACTTCGGACACCTGGATCCTCAGTCGGATAGGGCATTTTAACAAACACTTGGTGTACCACTTCTCCCGAGTCTCGTCATCCCGTACCATGGGTGGGGATGTGGCCGATGAGGACTCGTATAGGACCGATATTTCGCAGCCAATATTTCCCCTAACTTTACTACCTATCTTGGTCGTAAATAGAAGCAAATCAAGATAAGCATCAACCACACAAGATATATGGATAGAGAAGATTTGATATTCAAGTACTTGTAGTGGGAGTCGTTTCATCTCCCTGAGAGTTATGTATATTACTGATGTTTTAGTTTTGATGTTTTGATTTAGGTGTGGATAGTGATAAAACATAGAAGAAGTTACCCGAGTGTCGTGATCTCAAGGATGACAAATTGGAACCGAATCAAGCGGGTGACATTTATGATGTTAAGTGACAAGAGTTACAAGATTCACTCAAAGCAAAAGAAATCATGGTGAAGAGGTTTGACAAAAGTAAAATAAAAGTAATCAATTAAAGAAAGAAAGGAGATGGATGTCCGACCGAGGTCTCATGTTTGATACTGCAATAGGATGTCCTAGGCAATGCAACTAGGTTTCTATCAAGGGAGCCCACGGCACCATCACCGAGTGGAGTCACACTTCAGACACCCGGATCCTCAGTCGGATGGGTCATTTTAACAAACACTTGGTGTACCACTTCTCCCGGGTCTCGTCATCCCGTACCAACGATGGGGATGTGGCCGATTAGGACTCGTATAGGACCGATATTTCGCAGCCAATACTTCCCCTAACTTTACTACCTATCTTGGTCGTAAATAGAAGCAAATCAAGATAAACATCAACCGCACAAGATATATGGATAGAGAAGATTTGATATTCAAGTACTTGTAGTGGGAGTC
>NC_044924.1:18571850-18573840 GCF_003576645.1 Ipomoea triloba
GGAACCGAATCAAGCGGGTGACATTTATGATGTTAAGTGACAAGAGTTACAAGATTCACTCAAAGCAAAAGAAATCATGGTGAAGAGGTTTGACAAAAGTAAAATAAAAGTAATCAATTAAAGAAAGAAAGGAGATGGATGTCCTACCGAGGTCTCATGTTTGATACTGCAAGAGGATGTTCTAGGCAATGCAACTAGGTTTCTATCAAGGGAGCCCACGGCACCATCACCGAGTGGCGTCACACCTCGGACACCCAGATCCTCAGTCGGATGGGGAATTTTAACAAACACTTGGTGTACCACTTCTCCCGGGCCTCGTCATCCCGTACCAAGGGTGGGGATGTGGCCGATTAGGACTCGTATAGGACCGATATTTCGCAGCCAATATTTCCCCTAACTTTACTACCTATCTTGGTCGTAAATAGAAGCAAATCAAGATAAACATCAACCGCACAAGATATATGGATAGAGAAGATTTGATATTCAAGTACTTGTAGTGGGAGTCGTTTCATCTCCCTGAGAGTTATGTATATTACTGATGTTTTAGTTTTGATGTTTTGATTTAGGTGTGGATAGTGATAAAACATAGAAGAAGTTACCCGAGTGTCGTGATCTCAAGGATGACAAATTGGAACCGAATCAAGCGGGTGACATTTATGATGTTAAGTGACAAGAGTTACAAGATTCACTCAAAGCAAAAGAAATCATGGTGAAGAGGTTTGACAAAAGTAAAATAAAAGTAATCAATTAAAGAAAGAAAGGAGATGGATGTCCGACCGAGGTCTCATGTTTGATACTGCAATAGGATGTCCTAGGCAATGCAACTAGGTTTCTATCAACGGAGCCCACGGCACCATCACCGAGTGGAGTCACACTTCAGACACCCGGATCCTCAGTCGGATGGGTCATTTTAACAAACACTTGGTGTACCACTTCTCCCGGGTCTCGTCATCCCGTACCAACGGTGGGGATGTGGCCGATTAGGACTCGTATAGGACCGATATTTCGCAGCCAATACTTCCCCTAACTTTACTACCTATCTTGGTCGTAAATAGAAGCAAATCAAGATAAACATCAACCACACAAGATATATGGATAGAGAAGATTTGATATTCAAGTACTTGTAGTGGGAGTCATTTCATTTCCTTGAGAGTTATGTATATTAGTGATTTTTAGTTTTGATGTTTTGGTTTAGGTGTGGATAGTGATAAAATATAGAAGAAGTTACCCGAGTGTCGTGTTCTCAAAGATGATAAGTTGGAACCGAATCAAGCGGGTGACATTTATGATGTTAAGTGACAAGAGTTACAAGATTCACTCAAAGCAAAAGAAATCATGGTGAAGAGGTTTGACAAAAGTAAAACAAAAGTAATCAATTAAAGAAAGAAAGGGGATGGATGTCCTACCGAGGTCTCATGTTTGATACTGCAAGAGGATGTTCTAGGCAATGCAACTAGGTTTCTATCAAGGGAGCCCACGGCACCATCACCGAGTGGCGTCACACCTCGGACACCCGGATCCTCAGTCGGATGGGAATTTTAACAAACACTTGGTGTACCACTTCTCCCGGGCCTCGTCATCCCGTACCAAGGGTGGGGATGTGGCCGATTAGGACTCGTATAGGACCGATATTTCGCAGCCAATACTTCCCCTAACTTTACTACCTATCTTGGTCGTAAATAGAAGCAAATCAAGATAAACATCAACCACACAAGATATATGAATGGAGAAGATTTGATATTCAAGTACTTGTAGTGGGAGTCGTTTCATCTCCTTGAGAGTTATGTATATTAGTGATTTTTAGTTTTGATGTTTTGGTTTAGGTGTGGATAGGGATAGTGTCGTGTTCTCAAGGATGACAAACGGGAACCGAATCAAGCGGGTGACATTTATGATGTTAAGTGACAAGAGTTACAAGATTCACTCAAAGCAAAAGAAATCATGGTGAAGAGGTTTGACAAAAGTAAAATAAAAGTAATCAATTAAAGAA
>NC_044924.1:18575443-18590192 GCF_003576645.1 Ipomoea triloba
AAAAGAAATCATGGTGAAGAGGTTTGACAAAAGTAAAACAAAAGTAATCAATTAAAGAACGAAAGGAGATGGATGTCCTATCAAGGTCTCATGATTGATACTACTACAGAATGTTTTAGGCTATGTAACTAGGTTTCTTTCAAAGGAGCCCACGGCACCATCACCGAGTGTTGTCACACATCGGACTCCTGGCTCCTCAATCGGTTATGGCATTTTAACAAACGCTTGGTCTACTACTTCCCCGGGGCCTCATCATCCCGGACCATGGGCGGGGATGTGGCCGATTAGGACTCGCATAGGCCACATATCTCGCAGCATATACTTCCCATAACTTTACTACCTATCTTGGTCGTAAATAGAAGCAAATCAAGATAAACATCAACCACACAAGATATATGGATAGAGAAGATTTGATATTCAAGTACTTGTAGTGGGAGTCGTTTCATCTCCTTGAGAGTTATGTATATTAGTGATTTTTAGTTTTGATGTTTTGGTTTAGGTGTGGATAGTGATAAAATATAGAAGAAGTTATCCGAGTGTCGTGTTCTCAAAGATGATAAGTTGGAACCGAATCAAGCGGGTGACATTTATGATGTTAAGTGACAAGAGTTACAAGATTCACTCAAAGCAAAAGAAATCATGGTGAAGAGGTTTGACAAAAGTAAAATAAAAGTAATCAATTAAAGAAAGAAAGGAGATGGATGTCCGACCGAGGTCTCATGTTTGATACTGCAATAGGATGTCCTAGGCAATGCAACTAGGTTTCTATCAAGGGAGCACACGGCACCATCACCGAGTGGAGTCACACTTCAGACACCCGGATCCTCAGTCGGATGGGTCATTTTAACAAACACTTGGTGTACCACTTCTCCCGGGTCTCGTCATCCCGTACCAACGGTGGGGATGTGGCCGATTAGGACTCGTATAGGACCGATATTTCGCAGCCAATACTTCCCCTAACTTTACTACCTATCTTGGTCGTAAATAGAAGCAAATCAAGATAAACATCAACCGCACAAGATATATGGATAGAGAAGATTTGATATTCAAGTACTTGTAGTGGGAGTCATTTCATCTCCTTGAGAGTTATGTATATTAGTGATTTTTAGTTTTGATGTTTTGGTTTAGGTGTGGATAGTGATAAAATATAGAAGAAGTTATCCGAGTGTCGTGTTCTCAAAGATGATAAGTTGGAACCGAATCAAGCGGGTGACATTTATGATGTTAAGTGACAAGAGTTACAAGATTCACTCAAAGCAAAAGAAATCATGGTGAAGAGGTTTGACAAAAGTAAAACAAAAGTAATCAATTAAAGAAAGAAAGGAGATGGATGTCCTATCTAGGTGTCATGTTTGATACTACTATAGGGTGTTCTAGGCAATGCAACTAGGTTTCTATCAAGGGAGCCCTCGGCACCATCACCGATTGGCGTCACACTTCGGACTCCCGGCTCCTCAGTCGGATGGGGAATTTTAACAAACACTTGATCTACCACTTCTCCCGGGCCTCGTCATCCCGGACAAAGCGAGGGGATGTGGCCGATTAGGACTCGTATAGGCCCGATATCTCGCAACATAACTTTACTACCTAGCCTTGTCGTAAATAGAAGCAAATCAAGATAAACATCAACCACACAAGATATATGGATAGAGAAGATTTGATATTCAAGTACTTGTAGTGGGAGTCGTTTCATCTCCTTGAGAGTTATGTATATTAGTGATTTTTAGTTTTGATGTTTTGGTTTAGGTGTGGATAGTGATAAAACATAGAAGAAGTTCCCCGAGTGTCGTATTATCAAGGATGACAAACGGGAACCGAATCAAGCGGGTGACATTTATGATGTTAAGTGACAAGAGTTACAAGATTCACTCAAAGCAAAAGAAATCATGGTGAAGAGGTTTGACAAAAGTAAAATAAAAGTAATCAATTAAAGAAAGAAAGGAGATGGATGTCCGACCGAGGTCTCATGTTTGATACTGCAATAGGATGTCCTAGGCAATGCAACTAGGTTTCTATCAGGGAGCCCACGGCACCATCACCGAGTGGAATCACACTTCAGACACCCGGATCCTCAGTCGGATGGGCATTTTAACAAACACTTGGTGTACCACTTCTGCCGGGTCTCGTCATCCCGTACCAACGGTGGGGATGTGGCCGATTAGGACTCGTATAGGACCGATATTTCACAGCCAATACTTCCCCTAACTTTACTACCTATCTTGGTCGTAAATAGAAGCAAATAAAGATAAACATCAACCACACAAGATATATGAATGGAGAAGATTTGATATTCAAGTACTTGTAGTGGGAGTCGTTTCATCTCCTTGAGAGTTATGTATATTAGTGATTTTTAGTTTTGATGTTTTGGTTTAGGTGTGGATAGGGATAAAACATAGAAGAAGTTCCCCGAGTGTCGTGTTCTCAAGGATGACAAACGGGAACCGAATCAAGCGGGTGACATTTATGATGTTAAGTGACAAGAGTTACAAGATTCACTCAAAGCAAAAGAAATCATGGTGAAGAGGTTTGACAAAAGTAAAACAAAAGTAATCAATTAAAGAACGAAAGGAGATGGATGTCCTATCAAGGTCTCATGATTGATACTACTACAGAATGTTCTAGGCTATGTAACTAGGTTTCTTTCAAAGGAGCCCACGGCACCATCACCGAGTGTTGTCACACATCGGACTCCTGGCTCCACAATCGGTTATGGCATTTTAACAAACGCTTGGTCTACTACTTCCCCGGGGCCTCATCATCCCGGACCATGGGCGGGGATGTGGCCGATTAGGACTCGCATAGGCCACATATCTCGCAGCATATACTTCCCATAACTTTACTACCTATCTTGGTCGTAAATAGAAGCAAATCAAGATAAACATCAACCACACAAGATATATGAATGGAGAAGATTTGATATTCAAGTACTTGTAGTGGGAGTCGTTTCATCTCCTTGAGAGTTATGTATATTAGTGATTTTTAGTTTTGATGTTTTGGTTTAGGTGTGGATAGGGATAAAACATAGAAGAAGTTCCCCGAGTGTCGTGTTCTCAAGGATGACGAACGGGAACCGAATCAAGCGGGTGACATTTATGATGTTAAATGACAAGAGTTACAAGATTCACTCAAAGCAAAAGAAATCATGGTGAAGAGGTTTGACAAAAGTAAAATAAAAGTAATCAATTAAAGAAAGAAAGGAGATGGATGTCCTACCGAGGTCTCATGTTTGATACTGCAATAGGATGTTCTAGGCAATGCAACTAGGTTTCTATCAAGGGAGCCCACGGCACCATCACCGAGTGGCGTCACACCTCGGACACCCGGATCCTCAGTCGGACCGAGTGGCGTCACACCTCGGACACCCGGATCCTCAGTCGGATGGGGTGGCGTCACACCTCGGACACCCGGATCCTCAGTCGGATGGGGAATTTTAACAAACACTTGGTGTACCACTTCTCCCGGGCCTCGTCATCCCGTACACACTTGGTGTACCACTTCTCCCGGGCCTCGTCATCCCGTACCAAGGGTGGGGATGTGGCCGATTAGGCCTCGTCATCCCGTACCAAGGGTGGGGATGTGGCCGATTAGGACTCGTATAGGACCGCCAAGGGTGGGGATGTGGCCGATTAGGACTCGTATAGGACCGCTATTTCGGAACCAATACTTCCCCTAACTTTACTACCTATCTTTGTCGTAACTAGAAACAAATCAAGATAAACATCAACCACACAAGATATATGGATAGAGATTATTTGATATTCAAGTACTTGTAGTGGGAGTCGTTTCATCTCCTTGAGAGTTATGTATATTAGTGATTTTTAGTTTTGATGTTTTGGTTTAGGTGTGGATAGTGATAAAACATAGAAGAAGTTCCCCGAGTGTCGTGTTCTCAAGGATGACAAACGGGAACCGGATCAAGCGGGTGACATTTATGATGTTAATTGACAAGAGTTACAAGATTCACTCAAAGCAAAAGAAACCATGGTGAAGAAGTTTGACAAAAGTAAAACAAAAGTAATCAATTAAAGAAAGAAAGGAGATGGATGTCCTATCTAGGTGTCATGTTTGATACTACTATAGGGTGTTCTAGGCAATGCAACTAGGTTTCTATCAAGGGAGCCCTCGGCACCATCACCGATTGGCGTCACACTTCGGACTCCCGGCTCCTCAGTCGGATGGGGCATTTTAACAAACACTTGATCTACCACTTCTCCCGGGCCTCGTCATCCTGGACAAAGCGAGGGGAGGTGGCCGATTAGGACTCGTATAGGCCCGATATCTCGCAACATAACTTTACTACCTAGCCTTGTCGTAAAAAGAAGCAAATCAAGATAAACATCAACCACACAAGATATATGAACGGAGAAGATTTGCCAATCATTGCCTTGTAGTGGGAGTCTTTTGATCTCCTTGAGAGTTATGTATATTAGTGATTTTGTAGTTTTGACGTTTTGGTTTTAATAAAACGGAGAAGTAGTTCGCCGAGTGTCGTGTTCTCAAGGATGGCAAATTAGAACCGAATCAAGCGTGTGAGTTTTATGATGTTAAGAGACAAGAGTTACAAGATTCACTCAAAGCAAAAGAAATCATGGTGAAGAAGTTTGACAAAAGTAAAACAAAAGTAATCAATTAAAGAAAGAAAGGAGATGGAAGTCCTACCGAGGTCTAATATTTGATACTGCAACAGGATGTTTTAGGCAATGCAACTAGGTTTCTATCAAGCGAGCCCACGGCACCATCACCGAGTGGCGTCACACTTCGGACACCCGGATCCTCAGTCGGATGAGGCATTTTAACAAACAGTTGGTGTACTACTTCTCCCGGGCCTCGTCATCCCGTATCAAGGGTGGGGATGTGGCCGATTAGGACTCGTATAGGACCGATATTTCGTATCCAATACTTCCCCTTACTACTACCTATCTTGGTCGTAAATAGAAGCAAATCAAGATAAACATCAACCACACAAGATATATGGATAGAGAAGATTTGATATTCAAGTACTTGTAGTGGGAGTCGTTTCATCTCCTTGAGAGTTATGTATATGAGTGATTTTTAGTTTTGATGTTTTGGTTTCGGTGTGGATAGTGATAAAACATAGAAGAAGTTCCCCGAGTGTCGTGTTCTCAAGGATGACAAACTGGAACTGAATCAAGCGGGTGACATTTATGATGTTAAGTGACAAGAGTTACAAGATTCACTCAAAGCAAAAGAAATCTTGGTGAAGAGGTTTGACAATAGTAAAACAAAAGTAATCAATTGAAGAAAGAAAGGAGATGGATGTCCTACCGAGGTCTCATGTTTGATACTGCAACAGGATGTTCTAGGCAATGCAACTAGGTTTCTTTCAAAGAAGCCCACGGCTCCATCAACGAGTGGCGTCACACTTCGGACACCCGGATCCTCAGTCGGATGCGGCATTTTAACAAACAGTTGGTGTACCACTTCTCCCCGGTCTCGTCATCCCGTACCAACGGTGGGGATGTGGCCGATTAGGACTCGTATAAGACCGATATTTCGTATCCAATACTTCCCCTTACTTTACTACCTATCTTGGTCGTAAATAGAAGCAAATCAAGATAAACATCAACCACACAAGATATATGAATAGAGAAGATTTGATATTCAAGTACTTGTAGTGGGAGTCGTTTCATCTCCCTGAGAGTTATATATATTAGTGATGTTTTAGTTTTGATGTTTTGATTTAGGTGTGGATAGTGATAAAACATAGAAGAAGTTACCCGAGTGTCGTGATCTCAAGGATGACAAATTGGAACCGAATCAAGCGGGTGACATTTATGATGTTAAGTGACAAGAGTTACAAGATTCACTCAAAGCAAAAGAAATCATGGTGAAGAGATTTGACAAAAGTAAAATAAAAGTAAACAATTAAAGAAAGAAAGGAGATGGATGTCCTACCGAGGTCTCATGTTTGATACTGCAACAGGATGTTCTAGGCAATGCAACTAGGTTTCTATCAAGGGAGCCCACGGCACCATCATCGAGTGGCGTCACACTTCGGACACCTGGATCCTCAGTCGGATGGGGCATTTTAACAAACACTTGGTGTACCACTTCTCCCAGGTCTCGTCATCCCGTACCAACGGTGGGGATGTGGCCGATTAGGACTCGTATAGGACCGATATTTGGCAACCAATACTTCCCCTAACTTTACTACCTATCTTGGTCGTAAATAGAAGCAAATCAAGATAAACATCAACCACACAAGATATATGAATGGAGAAGATTTGATATTCAAGTACTTGTAGTGGGAGTCGTTTCATCTCCTTGAGAGTTATGTATATTAGTGATGTTTTAGTTTTGATGTTCTGATTTAGGTAAGAAGTTACCCGAGTGTCGTGATCTCAAGGATGACAAATTGGAACCGAATCAAGCGGGTGACATTTATGATGTTAAGTGACAAGAGTTACAAGATTCACTCAAAGCAAAAGAAATCATGGTGAAGAGGTTTGACAAAAGTAAAATAAAAGTAATCAATTAAAGAAAGAAAGGAGATGGATGTCCTACCGAGGTCTCATGTTTGATACTGCAACAGGATGTTCTAGGCAATGCAACTATGTTTCTATCAAGGGAGCCAACGGCACCATCACCGAGTGGCGTCACACTTCGGACACCTGGATCCTCAGTCGGATGGGGCATTTTAACAAACACTTGGTGTACCACTTCTCCCGGGTCTCGTCATCCCGTAGCAACGGTGGGGATGTGGCCGATTAGGACTTGTATAGGACCGATATTTCGCAGCCAATACTTCCCCTAACTTTACTACCTATCTTGGTTGTAAATAGAAGCAAATCAAGATAAACATCAACCACACAAGATATATGGATAGAGAAGATTTAATATTCAAGTACTTGTAGTGGGAGTCGTTTCATCTCCTTGAAAGTTATGTATATTAGTGATTTTTAGTTTTGATGTTTTGGTTTAGGTGTGGATAGTGATAAAACATAGAAGAAGTTACCCGAGTGTCGTGTTCTCAAGGATGTTAAATTGGAACCGAATCAAGCGGGTGACATTTATGATGTTAAGTGACAAGAGTTACAAGATTCACTCAAAGCAAAAGAAATCATGGTGAAGAGGTTTGACAAAAGTAAAACAAAAGTAATCAATTAAAGAAAGAAAGGAGATGGATGTCCTACCGAGGTCTCATGTTTGATACTGCAACAGGATGTCCTAGGCAATGCAGCTAGGTTTCTATCAAGGGAGCCCACGGCACCATCACCGAGTGGCGTCACACTTCGGACACCCGGATCCTCAGTGGGATGGGGCATTTTAACAAACACTTGGTGTACCACTTCTCTCGGGCCTCGTCATCCCGTATCAAGGGTGGGGATGTGGCCGATTAGGACTCGTATAGGATCGATATTTCGCAAGCAATATTTCCCCTAACTTTACTACCTATCTTTGTCGTAAATTGAAGCAAATCAAGATAAACATCAACCACACAAGATATATGAATGGAGAAGATTTGATATTCAAGTACTTGTAGTGGGAGTCGTTTTATCTCCTTGAGAGTTATGTATATTAGTGATGTTTTAGTTTTGCTGTTTTGATTTAGGTGTGGATAGTGATAAAACATAGAAGAAGTTCCCCGAGTGTCGTGTTCTCAAGGATGACAAATTGTAACCGAATCAAGCGGGTGACATTTATGATATTAAGTGACAAGAGTTATATGATTCACTCAAAGCAAAAGAAATCATGGTGAAGAGGTTTGACAAAAGTAAAACAAAAGTAATCAATTAAAGAAAGAAAGGAGATGGATGCCCTATCTAAGTAATCAATTAAAGAAAGAAAGGAGATGGATGCCCTATCTAGGTGTCATGTTTGATACTACTATAGGGTGTTCTAGGCAACGCAACTAGGTTTCTCCTTTCAACTCAAACTTCACGTCTGACGCGATCAATGGTACCTTCCAAATGCAGGGTATAAGCTAAACTTCTCTTAGGATCAACCTCTTAGATTGAGCTAGCCTTTTGGCTCACTTTGGTTGACTTTGATCTTTTGACGATTCGGTCTTCTACTAGCTTGCTTAGCTACTCCTTATTTCTTTCTTGCCACCGAGGTCACTTCTTCAAGTTCTTGCATAAGATAACACCTTCAAGGTGCACCGAGTAGGTTACACGAGACCCTTATTTCGCAATTCACTTCTTGGTTCCTTCACTCTTCACGAGATCGGACAACTTGATAATGGCGTTTCTTCTTATCTTCGGGGATCTTAAGCGTCCAAGCTTTCCTTTCCACTTGTCTTAGTCTTCTTTGCCTTCAAGGTTGCAACTTCTAACTTGTTCCTTCGTTGTCGCTTTAGGAATAGGTAGGACTATCTTAAGGTCTGCAAATCACAACCTCAAATTCTACTTCTTAAGGCTTCATCATTGTCATGCTTAGCTTGAACGAGGTTCTTCATTATCGGTCCAAAAGCTTCAACTTGGCGTGTTTTAGCTCTTTCTTGGCGCGTCAACGTCCGCTCTTGTCGTTCCCTCATAACCGAGGGTCGTCGAGTCTTCAGTCTTTGAGCTCCTATCGCTTTCTTCGTCTTGTGTTGAACTTCAGCTGCACGGGATTTATTCTTCAAGTCTTGAGGTTGGAGAATACTTTGCAGACGAGGCTACTCGCGCGAAGACGTCAATCCCGGGGAACGTAGACTGCTACTGCCGATCTCAAACCGTGAGTAGATTAGTCTTCTTTAACGAGCCGCCAAACTTCTAATTGCTTAGACGCATGCGACGCTATCCATCATTTCGTATCAACTAACTACTTATTCCTAATCTAAGGCAGGCTCCTAGGCAATTCTAAAACGAAGCAACTTAACTAAACGCGATTAAGAACTTACCCGAAAGACGCGCCTGCAAGCTACAAACAACAAGGTTAACAAGAGCAACTATAAACAACAACGTTAACAAAACACATATAACTATAACAAACAAGGCGTGTCCTCACCGCGATTCCTAGAATTCACACATCCTAGGATTCTCAAACATCTTAATTCCTATTGATCAAGTCCTAGAGTCTCAAAAGTTCAACCCTAGGATCTCTACTCAGACCTCAACACAGGCTCTGATACCAACTGTGACACCCCAACTTTTCACAAGCCGAGATAGCTAAACTTTATCACGAAAGCTGCCTATCTCAACTATCAAACATAACATCTAGGTAAGAAAACACAGCCTAGATGCACAGGCTAACCAAAAACTGAACCAACTGTATAGATATAAATCCTCAAAACATATCCAAACATCCAAAAATCTAAACAAGAGTATATAATCTCATCATTGGCACATAGGCCCAAACATAATGTCTAAAACATCAACAACTACGTCTAAGCCGCCTCATAAAGATAAGCTCTAACGCGCTCTCGCTTAGACTTATTGCATACCTGGAAAACATACAAGAAACCATTAGCAAAAGACTGCTAAGCAACCACCACTCACACCCGCAATGAAATACATATATATATATATTTATATATATATATAAGTTTGTAAATAGGTTTACACACCCATATAGAATATATACACCAACGAACTGTTCAGCATTTAAAATCGGATACTCAACAACAACACGCTGAATAAAGGATAAACCAAGACTTCTCAACAATATCAATATTCAATTGAATTGCACAAGACAACAACATATCCACAGAATCAAGAATTCAATAGAATACTCATAAGAAACGACCAACAAGAATATATCCAAGAATAATCAACAACCAACGAGATACGATATAACTCAAGAATCAACTAAAGAGACCCAACAGACCTCAACCTAAGGATAAGTACTAACCCTTACCCTCCAACCAACATACCAATCCTCATACCAATCATCAAAACCAAACTCAGTTCGTAGAGGCGAATAATGCCCGAATCATAAAGGCAAATGGTGCCCAAATACATAGAGGCTGTTAGGAACATAATGTAATAGGTTTTGATGATACCAAAATGTATTTTAGAATCCCCTAAGTCTCGAAAGATAGGAATCAATGTAAGTTCGACAAGTAAACTAAGAGCGAAAATACAACCGGGTAACTTGAGCTCAACTCGGAAAATATTTAAGCTTAAGGTAAACTTGTGTGAACATCTTAGAAAGTCTCGTGTTGTATTTTTATAGATAGATCAGAAGAAGGCACGGGACAACACTGGAGGAATAAGGGTCTGCGAGACATCAACTAAGTCTCGAGACATAAGCAGAGTCCGAGAGATAGGATCTCTCGATACAACAACCCAGTTCGAGACATAAGCAGAGTTCGAGAGATAGATCTCTCGATACATGGGGATCAAGACATCAAACAATCGAGACATCAATCTTGGTCTCGATAAACTGACATTTCTCCAAAAGGCTGAATGACGGTCAGGAAGCATGAATAAAGTTTGGAGAAGAAAAATATCATGGAGATAAGATATTAAGGAGGTGCCAGAAGTGGATGCCACATCAGAATTCCACAACAAACGGATAGAAGGTGCACTAATCCAAAGTCGGTCTTATTCCCTAAAACGAGGATCAATGGGAATTTAAAAAAAGAGTAACTTTTACTAAAAGTAGCAAGTGGAGCATGGACTCAAGAAAGTGGATTATGGAATATCCACTACCAAACAAAAGGTTCAAGTTACAAGACCACTACTCCATGAAAACAAACAAAAGGTTCAAGTTACAAGACCACTACTCCATGAAAAATGCTGAAAGGTTCAAGTTACAAGACCACTACTCCATGAAAAATGCTGAAAAGATCAAGTTACAAGACCACTACTCCATGAAAAATGCTGAAAAGATGCAAGTCCAAGACCACTACTCCATGAAAAATGCTGAAAAGATGCAAGTCCCATACAACTACTCCATGAAAAATGCTGAAAAGATGCAAGTCCCATACAGAGCATGGGAGACAGATTTCAAACGGAATAATTTTCCCTCCAACGGAATTATTCCTCAACTCTCATATAAAAAGGATGTGAAGACACAAGTTCAGGGGAGTAGGTTGGTTCATTCGAAAATCCTAAGAGGTGTCTGATTAAAACGTTCAAAAGTGCAAGTGCTCAACTTAGAATATCATCCTGATATTCAAAACAGCGAGAAAAACACATCTTAGTGTTTGAGAGAGTTACAAAGCTTAAACTGCTATACATCTAGAAGGTGACCGAAGCTGCTCTACATCGAAGTTGATTCAACGATAGCTTTTGGTCAGATTGGAGCTTGTTACACTCAACTGTGACAACCAAAGGTCCTTGCTTTGGATTAAGCAAGAAGAGGAGGCGGAGTAACCTGGCAGCTGTCTAGTGAAGATCCTGAGGCTTGAGGCGGGCTTGGTGATCAAAGCTCAAGTGCTCGAGAGGTGGAGTAACTGGAAGCGGGGAGAAAAACCTGAGGAGAGGCGGAGTAACCTGGGAGCTGTCTTGTGAAGATCCTGAGGCTTGAGGCGGGCTTGGTGATCAAAGCTCAAGTGCTCGATAGGTGGAGTAACAAGAAGCGGGGCGAAAAACCTGAGGCTTGAGGCGGGCTTCGTAATCAAAGCTCAAGCGCTCGATATTGTACTAAAAAGGGAAGTTTTAGTGCAATCCTTCCAAGGAGTTTCTGGAAGAAGAGTGGATGTAGGCGGGTTGGCCGAACCACTTAAAAATCTCTCTCGCATTTACTTTCTGTCTTTATCTCTCGATCTAACTCTCGAACTGCACTGCTTATAACGACACCTCTTGAACTAACTCAAACTCGTGCTAACTAAAAGGGGATAACTTTTCCGCTGCGCATAAAACTTTGTCTTCATCTTGTGAGGTATCGGACCTAAACATCCTAAGTCCAATACACACGAGAAGTCGAAAAAGATTTGCAAAATCTTATACAAGTCTATTCACCCCCCCCCTCTAGACTTGTACCCCATCCCCTTGGGACCAACAATTGGTATCAGAGCAAGTTCTCTGATCGATATAAACCTTCGTTTATATTGCCTTGAGATCTTTCTTTGAAAAATCTTTTGAAAAAGTTTTCAAAGCACGAGATAATTTTTAAAATGGATAGCATGTTGTCGAGACATCTTCTTTTTTATCTTAGCAGGTTCGATGACTGGAAAACACGCATGCTTGCGTACCTATCAGCCCTCCATGATGAGATGGCCGAGGTTATAACTTCTGGACCAGTCAAAATCTTAATTGTCAATACTGCTGCAGCACAAACCCAAGACACACAAAAGTACATCCCAAAACCTAGGGAAGAATGGACAAGTGGTGATAGGAAGAGAAACAACCTGGACAATATTGCCAAGGACATTCTCTTCAGAGCTATAGACGAAACCATCTTCCCAAAAGTGAGAAAGTGCAAAACGGCAAAAGAGGTATGGGATACTTTGATGTTAATTGGTGAAGGTGACGAACAGGAAAAGGAAAACAAGCTCACTGTGGCTATGAAGAAGTTCGAGGACTTCAAGATGAAGCCAGGGGAGAGCATCGACAGCATGGAATCTCGGTTCATGAAGCTATCAATCGAGATTAGTGATCTCGAAAAGGAGATTCCACAAAAAGAGCTAAACCTGAAGGTCTTACGAGGCCTTACCAAGGAGTGGGAAATGAAGGTGATCACAATGCGTGATCACAGGGATTTGAAGAACACCACAACCGACCAACTGTTCAGAGATCTCAAAGCCTTCGAATTTGAGATGTTTCCGAGAGATGAGGACGTGGTGGACAGATGGAATGTGGCACTGGTTGCTGATCAACCAACCACCTCCTCAAGGTCAGACCCCAATCCCACTGATTTTTTATCTGACGAACAGTTTGCTTTCTTCATGAGAAAAAATGAAAGATACACATCCAGAAGAGTGGAGGAAGAAGATCAAGGCCTATGCTACAACTGCAGGAGACCAGGACACTTCAAGGCTGAATGTCCTTATCCACCGGTAAGCAAGCATCAAGGCCAAGAAGGCAAGGATTCCAGAAGAAAAGAGGAATCTAGAGAGAAGCCAGCACAAGGTGGCTTCAAGGGAGAAACAAAGACACAACTGCGCAGGAAGGCGCTTGTTGCTGAGGAACTCGAGAAGGCAATCGAGGAGTCCGAGACGTCGAGTTCCAGCGATAGCAGCAGCAGCACAGAGGATGAGAGGGGGCTCATCTGCTTATACACTACAGAAGAGGAGGACAAATGCTTGATGGCTATCAACAATGANGGAGTTTCTGGAAGAAGAGTGGATGTAGGCGGGTTGGCCGAACCACTTAAAAATCTCTCTCGCATTTACTTTCTGTCTTTATCTCTCGATCTAACTCTCGAACTGCACTGCTTATAACGACACCTCTTGAACTAACTCAAACTCGTGCTAACTAAAAGGGGATAACTTTTCCGCTGCGCATAAAACTTTGTCTTCATCTTGTGAGGTATCGGACCTAAACATCCTAAGTCCAATACACACGAGAAGTCGAAAAAGATTTGCAAAATCTTATACAAGTCTATTCACCCCCCCCCTCTAGACTTGTACCCCATCCCCTTGGGACCAACAATTGGTATCAGAGCAAGTTCTCTGATCGATATAAACCTTCGTTTATATTGCCTTGAGATCTTTCTTTGAAAAATCTTTTGAAAAAGTTTTCAAAGCACGAGATAATTTTTAAAATGGATAGCATGTTGTCGAGACATCTTCTTTTTTATCTTAGCAGGTTCGATGACTGGAAAACACGCATGCTTGCGTACCTATCAGCCCTCCATGATGAGATGGCCGAGGTTATAACTTCTGGACCAGTCAAAATCTTAATTGTCAATACTGCTGCAGCACAAACCCAAGACACACAAAAGTACATCCCAAAACCTAGGGAAGAATGGACAAGTGGTGATAGGAAGAGAAACAACCTGGACAATATTGCCAAGGACATTCTCTTCAGAGCTATAGACGAAACCATCTTCCCAAAAGTGAGAAAGTGCAAAACGGCAAAAGAGGTATGGGATACTTTGATGTTAATTGGTGAAGGTGACGAACAGGAAAAGGAAAACAAGCTCACTGTGGCTATGAAGAAGTTCGAGGACTTCAAGATGAAGCCAGGGGAGAGCATCGACAGCATGGAATCTCGGTTCATGAAGCTATCAATCGAGATTAGTGATCTCGAAAAGGAGATTCCACAAAAAGAGCTAAACCTGAAGGTCTTACGAGGCCTTACCAAGGAGTGGGAAATGAAGGTGATCACAATGCGTGATCACAGGGATTTGAAGAACACCACAACCGACCAACTGTTCAGAGATCTCAAAGCCTTCGAATTTGAGATGTTTCCGAGAGATGAGGACGTGGTGGACAGATGGAATGTGGCACTGGTTGCTGATCAACCAACCACCTCCTCAAGGTCAGACCCCAATCCCACTGATTTTTTATCTGACGAACAGTTTGCTTTCTTCATGAGAAAAAATGAAAGATACACATCCAGAAGAGTGGAGGAAGAAGATCAAGGCCTATGCTACAACTGCAGGAGACCAGGACACTTCAAGGCTGAATGTCCTTATCCACCGGTAAGCAAGCATCAAGGCCAAGAAGGCAAGGATTCCAGAAGAAAAGAGGAATCTAGAGAGAAGCCAGCACAAGGTGGCTTCAAGGGAGAAACAAAGACACAACTGCGCAGGAAGGCGCTTGTTGCTGAGGAACTCGAGAAGGCAATCGAGGAGTCCGAGACGTCGAGTTCCAGCGATAGCAGCAGCAGCACAGAGGATGAGAGGGGGCTCATCTGCTTATACACTACAGAAGAGGAGGACAAATGCTTGATGGCTATCAACAATGAGGTAA
>NC_044924.1:18590607-18594798 GCF_003576645.1 Ipomoea triloba
CTGAAGAGTGCAAAGCTCGAGAGACGAGAGAGCTTAATCTTCGAAAGGTCATAGCATCATACACTAATTCCTCCAAAGCTATGGAGAAAATGGTGGTTGATCACAGACCTACAAGTGATAGAACCGGTCTAGGGTTCCATCAAGACCATCTCTCGAGAGATAAACAGACCAATGGTTTGGGAACTTCAAGAAATGGAGGATCTCAACCCAAACCAAATAAAGGTCATAAAAGACCAACAGAAAAGACCAGAGTAGCTATTCATAAACCGTCCCTATACACCAGCAATGGAAAGTATAGGAAAGCTACGAAGAATGGCCGGGTAAACAATATCGAGAGATCACCTTGCTATCTCTCGCAAGGCCATTCCAAGTACAAAAGAAGCTACATTCCATATAATGCGCCTCAAGGCAAATATGGATGGTCTGAGATCCATAGAGTTAGGAACTCACGAATAGAGAAAAGCAGACTCTATCCATCTAGTGAGGACTGGTCATCGAATCATGATTTCTGGAAGAAATCTCACTTCCAGCAATTTCACATGACCAAACAGGCAATGAAAGGCATGGTGCGTAAGTCCGAGGTCAGGCCTCAATCAAAACTGATTTATGCACCTAAGAGGCCCAGAGTCTTTGCTAGCATTCCTTATGATTATCAAAAGTATAATGGCTACATTGCACCTAGGCCTGGAGTAATGGGTCCAAGGTATAAATGGATGCCTAAACTTACTAACCAACAAGGACCCAAAGTTTGGGTACCTAAATCTTCTTGATCTGCTTGCAGGACACAAGGGACGTGTGGTTCATTGACAGTGGATGTTCGAGACATATGACTGGAAACCTCACGCTGCTTGAGAACATCCACCCTATCGAAGGTCCCTTGGTAACATTTGGCGACAACGAGAAGAAAGGACGCACAAAGGCTGTTGGTGAAATTCATAAGAATGAATTGGTAATCAAGGGGGTATCCTACGTTGAGGGACTCAAATTCAACCTCCTTAGCACAAGCCAGTTCTGTGACAAGGGCTACAGAGTAATCTTCACCAAAAGCAAGTGCCAAATCATACAAGAGGAATCTCTCGAAGTCGTCCTGGAAGCAGCAAGGAAAGGAAACATGTACATAGTGGATTGGAGATCTGCCAAACCATCCCTATGTATGCTGGCAAGGAGCAAGGAAGACTTATGCTGGGATTGGCACAGTAAGCTTAGCCATCTGAACTTCAAAACTATCAACAAGCTTACTAAGAGGAACCTTGTGGAAGGACTGCTCAAAGTGACGTTTCGAAAGGATAAGATATGTGAGGCATGTCAACGTTGTAAACAGATCAAATCCTCTTTCAAAACCAAAGCCGAGACATCATCTACTAGACCACTAAGTCTTCTCCATATGGACTTATTTGGCCCAGTAGATCCACCCAGCATGAGTGGAAGAAAGTACACTCTTGTGGTAGTAGATGACTACACAAGATTCACCTGGACCGTGTTCTTAACGAAGAAAAGCGAGACAAAAGTTGCCCTACCAAATCTTTTGAAGCAAGTTCAAGTTGAAAAGAATGTCTCGATATTAAAGATTCGGTCAGATCAAGGTGGAGAGTTCATTAATCAAGTTATCGAGAGCTACTGCAACGAGAACGGTATTCATCATCAGTTGTCAGCTGCTCGAACGCCTCAACAGAACGGGGTTGCTGAAAGAAGGAACAGAACTCTCAAGGAAGCTGCAAGGACCATGCTCTCGCAAGCCAACATATCTCAAGGATTTTGGGCAGAAGCAATCAACACAGCGTGCTATACCCAAAATCGGTCCTTGATCGTGAAAGGAGTTGGAAAGACTCCATATGAGTTGTGGAATGGAAGAAAACCGAATGTAAGCTACTTCCACACATTCGGGTGCAAATGCTATGTCCACAACAATGGGAAGACTCAGCTAAGGACTTTTGATGAAAAGGCAGATGATGGAGTATTTCTGGGATACTCATCGACAAGTAAAGCATTCAGAGTCTTCAACAAGCGGAGATTGGTGGTTGAAGAATCCATACATGTCTCTTTTGATGATAGAACATCAACAGATCAACCATCAAAGTCAGTGGAAGCAGCTGAGGAAGCTCAGTCGGAGTCAATCGAGAGATTAAACTCACATCTCGATGGGAAGAAACCGATAGTTCGAGACGTAGCGGAACTCCAGTCAGAATCAGATGATGAAGAGCATACCAAGGAGAAAGCTCCTGACTCAGTTGATCCGATCCAGATCATAGATGCTCAACCCACATCTCAACCTTCAACGGAAGTATCAACTGAGGAGCCACAACCCGACCTAAGATGGCTGAGAAGTCACCCTGCTGATCAAGTGATTGGAGATGTACGTGACAGAGTTCGGACCAGATCAGCATACAGAGAAAGCATGTTTGCTTGCTTTCTATCTCAAATAGAGCGTAAGGTGATCGATGAGGCTCTATGTGATCCAGATTGGGTGTAAGCCATGCAAGAGGAACTTCATCAGTTTGAACGGAACGATGTTTGGGAACTAGTTCCGAGACCTCATCATCAGAATGTCATTGGTACAAAGTGGGTTTTCAGAAACAAGATGAATGAGGATGGAGTCATTGTTAGGAACAAGGCCGGACTTGTTGCCAAAGGCTATTGTCAGGAGGAAGGAATAGATTTTGATGAAACCGTCGCTCCAGTGGCACGTCTCGAAGCCATACGCATCTTTCTCGCATATGCCGCCTTCAAAGACTTTAAAGTATATCAAATGGATGTCAAGAGCGCTTTTCTGAACGGACTTCTCGAAGAAGAGGTGTACGTTGAACAACCTCCGGGTTTCTTGAAGGACGTGGGAGCTGACAAAGTATACAAGTTGAAGAAGGCACTTTACGGCTTAAAACAAGCTCCGAGAGCTTGGTATGATACCTTATCCTCTTTTCTACTTTAGTGTGGGTTCACCAAAGGCCTAGTGGACAAAACATTGTTTAGAATTAAGGATGAGGATCACATCTTATTGGTGCAAAACTATGTGGACGATATCATTTTTGGAAGTACCAATCCAGACTTGTGCGAGAAGTTCTCCAAGTTGATGAAAGGGAAGTTCGAGATGAGCATGATGGGATCCAAGTTGATGAAAGGGAAGTTCGAGATGAGCATGATGGGAGAACTCAACTACTTCCTTGGATTACAAGTGAGCATGATGGGAGAACTCAACTACTTCCTTGGATTACAAGTGAGACAGCTTAGAGAACTCAACTACTTCCTTGGATTACAAGTGAGACAGCTTACGGAAGGTATCTTCATCAATCAGGAAAAATACACCAAGGATCTGCTCAGAAAATACAACATAGAAGGGAAATCCTCAGTCAAAGTACCCATGGGAACCTCTCTACGTATCGATGTCGACAGTGAAGGTCGAGAGGTCGATCAAACTACATATCGAGGTATCATCGGATCTCTTCTTTATTTAACTGCTAGTAGACCAGATATATCCTTTGCAGTAGGTGTATGTGCTAGATTTCAGGCAAGTCCTAGGGAAAGTCACTTAAATGCATCTAAAAAGATCCTTAGATATCTCAAAGGTACGCAAAGTGTTGGACTTTGGTATTCGAGAGGTGGATCTTTCGAACTTATGGGTTATTCAGATGCGGACTTTGCCGGTTGCAAAATAGATCGAAAGAGCACATCAGGGACATGTCAGTTTCTAGGTGGAAGACTTGTCTCATGGTTTAGCAAGAAACAACATTCGATAGCTACAAGCACCGCTGAGGCAGAATATGTAGCAGCTGGAAGTTGTTGTGCTCAGGTTTTATGGATGAAGCAACAATTACTGGATTATGGTGTTGAATGTAAAGAGGTTAAGATCATGTGTGACAACACCAGTGCTATAGCTATTACTCAGAATCCAGTGTTACATTCAAGGACAAAACACATTGATATCAAGTATCACTTCATCCGAGATCATGTTGAGAAAAAGGATATAACTTTGGAATATGTTGCAACTGAGGAGCAACTAGCAGATATTTTCACAAAAGCATTATGTGAAAATAGATTTTCTCAACTAAGGTTAGAATTGGGAATGATAGAATTGGGATGAATGATGAAATCTTATCTTCTTGTATTTAGTGCCATGAACTGTTTCGCATGTGAGGAGCGGTTTCATCAACTTTATGGCAGCTTTGGAGTTACACAGCATTGAATGGTCATTCATAT
>NC_044924.1:18595212-18631335 GCF_003576645.1 Ipomoea triloba
TTTTTTTTAGGTGGGAAACTACTTTGCAAGAATTGTATTTTTTATTTTTGGGTGGAAATTACTTTTGCAAAATGTTGTATTTTTAATTTTGGGTGGGAAATTATTTTGTATTTTAATTTTGGGTGGGGAATTATTTTGTATTTTTAATTTTGGGTGGGGAATTACTTTTACAAAGTTGTAATTTTTTATTTTGGGTGGATTAGTGACCTAGAATATTTAATACCTTATTTTTCCCTATAAATACCCCATAAACCCAATGGTTTGAGACACACCTTGTAAGAATTCAATTTGAGTGAAATTTCTCTCTTTTCTTTGCATGAGAAGTGCATTGAAGTTTAGGTTGTTTGTGAGAAGCATTCAATCTTGGTAGGCTAGTGAGAAGCTAGTTTATCCCCTTATCTTGTTCTTTATATTCACACACATATCCAAAAACCCAAAAAGAATACTATTACTTATATTATATAGCTAATTTTATTTTTGTATCTTAATTCTAGTGCTAGATTCCTAATACTCTAATTCTTAGCCTTGCTTAATAATCTAAGGGTTGAGAGTATTATTTGTTAGTTTGGTGAGGCATTTGTAGAGTTGGGATCTCAAAATCCAAGAGTCTACAAGATAAGATCCTCTTTTGGACACGAAAGGTTCTTGAGTGATTCCTTGGGTGTGCACTTATTGCGGGAAGCAATCCGTGTACGCATCAATTTGGTATCAGAGCCAAGTTCCTTTTTTTTTTCTTCTTATTCTATCATTCCTATCTTTAATTTCCTTTTTTTTTTCTCTCTCTTATTCCATTATTCCTATCTGTAATTTCATATTTACTGTTGTTCCATTTCCTTTTCCCTTATATCCGTTACGTTCTTGCTTTATTCTATTATTGCTATCTTAAAGTTCATATTTACTCTTCCTTGCTACTTTAAATTTCATATCTACTATTGTGTCTATTTTTTTTATTCATTTCCGTACTTTTACTCTTTATATTCATAGCTTTGATTTGGTGACCTTATAAAGGTTAGATACCATCAAGCTTCTTTTAATCTATTCTACTATTGTATTTTTAATTTAGTTGAAGTTTACTTTATTGGAGGTTTGTTAAAAAACAAAAAGAAAAAAAAAGGAAAAAAAAAAGAAAAAAAAAAACAAAACAAAACAAAAAGAGCAAAGAAAAAAAAAAGAAGAAAGAATAAGGTTGGTTTGATTTTTAGTTTGAATTGTTGAATTTATATCTAAGCATTACCTGAAATTAATTGTGCTCTGTTTCTTTCTATCACATATACTTCTTCTACTTTCTTTGTTTCTTACAAAAAAAAAAAAAAAACCACTCGTGTCAGTTTCAAACACACTCTGTGTCAGTTTCTACATCACTCTGTACATGCTATTTCCTACCTTTCGTGCTTACTAGACTCAAACTCTACAAGTGTTTGGTTTGTTGTTTGTGGTGGATACAACCCTTGTGAATTTTAAGCTTTGTTAAGGACCAAGAGGAAAAGAACTAGTACTTGAGAAAAAAAAAAGTAAAAAAAAAAAGAGTGAATGAACTGTGAGTGATTAAATATTTCCTTTTGATTACTATCTTCTTATTTTTTTGCATTTTTTTTACTTAAAGGAATGTCAAGCATGGCTAGTACTAGTGAACAAGGTAGTATTATTGCCCAAATGGAGAAAATGATGACCATGATGAAAGATCTTAGTGATAGGCTACAAAACATAGAAAATCAAAGAGTGAGAGTTGAAAATGAGGGAGTACAAAATCATGAGGGAGGAAACCAAGAAGAGAGGAGGGGTAGAGAAATAACAAGATATAATAGTTTACCTCGCATGCTCCCTAGAAGATTTGTGGAAGAAAGGGTAGATAATAATCTTAGCTCTTTAAGAATGGAAATGCCTACTTTTAATGGGGATGATGAACCCGAAGTTTTCTTAAATTGGGTAGATGAAGTGGAGGATATTTTTGGGCTTCATAACTTTGGGGGAGAAAAGAAGTTTAAAACAGCCATAGCATCCCTAAAAGATTTTGCTAAATTGTGGTGGAAACAACTTAGTCGTAGGCGTCTAGAAGACCAAGATGAACCTATAGAGACATGGGGAGAGCTTAAGAGGGAGATGAGAAGGAAGTTTGTGCCTAGTAATTTTTATCGTGATATGCGCAGAAAATTACAAGAACTCAAATAAGGCAGCAAGTCCGTTCGTGAGTTCTACAAGGAGATGGAGAGATTGAAGGCACGAGCAAATATCCAGGAGGATGACGAGACCACCATAGCCCGTATAGCAAATATCCAGGAGGATGACGAGACCACCATAGCCCGTATCCTTGATATCCAGGAGGATGACGAGACCACCATAGCCCGTATCCTTGATATCCAGGAGGATGACGAGACCACCATAGCCCGTATCCTTGAAGGATTCAACCGTGATATTCGCACCATAGCCCGTATCCTTGAAGGATTCAACCGTGATATTCGCAGAGAACTCCGCAACCAAGAATTTGACGACGTGGACAAATTGGTTCGAGTTGCTTCGAAGGTAGAAGATGAGCTGAGATCTGAAAGGGGAAGCAAACCGAAGGTAGAAGATGAGCTGAGATCTGAAAGGGGAAGCAAACCATAGGTAGAAGATGAGCTGAGATCTGAAAGGGGAAGCAAACCATCTGTGTCTTCTCAGCTGAGATCTGAAAGGGGAAGCAAACCATCTGTGTCTTCTCAATGGGATCAACCAAGGGGAAGCAAACCATCTGTGTCTTCTCAATGGGATCAACCAAGGTGGGCTACTAACAACTCCTATCAGTCAAGGACACAAAAGGAGTACTCTCGACCATCCCACACCCAGGAGGAGAAGAAAAATAACCAAAGGGAGAAAGAGAAATTCCAAGAGGGCTCAAAGCAAAAGGTTAGTACTGTGACATGTTACAGGTGTCAAGGCCGAAGACATTATGCTCGAGAATGCCCCAACACCAAAAAATTCTCACCACCGGCAAAGATGAGCGAGAATACATGTCCGCAAATGAATCTGATAACGAAGAGTTGGAGCCTATCGGAGAAAGACAAAAAGATGACCATTCTGAAGAAGAAGTGCAAGAAGATGATGCTCTACATTTCAACTGCGTTGTCCACAAAGCCTTGAGCACTCTAGTTGTCCTAGATCAAGAAGAACAACGAGAGAACATCTTCTATGGAAAATGCAAGATTCCCGGTGCTACATGCAGTTTCATCATTGATGGGGGGAGTTGTACCAATGTGATCAGCGAGGATGTAGTTAATGCAATGAAAATACTAACAATCCAACATCCTCAACCCTATAAGCTACAATGGCTTAATGATGATGGTGAACTCAAGGTACACAAACAAGCCCTCATTTCTATTTCTATTGGAAAATATCAAGATGATGTGTTATGTGATGTCATCCCAATGCATGCTTGTCACATCTTGCTTGGTCGGCCATGGCAATATGACCGAGACACCTTACACCATGGTAAGACAAACAAGTACACCATTCATAAAGGAGGTAAGAAGTATACTTTGACTCCACTAGCACCAAAAGAAGTGTACAACCTACAAGTGCAATCAAAAAAATTGAGAGAAGAACTTGCCCAAAAGGCAAAAGAGGCCATGAAGGAAACCACTAGTGGAAAACAAAATACCATAGCTCATGAGAAGAAGCAAAGAAAGGAAGGGATGAAGAAGGACACTACGCAATCCTCTCATAATTTGCTCATGACAAAGGGAGAAGTGGAGCAAGCCTTAAGAAGGGGAGAGGGAGTTTTCTTACTTTACCCGATTGATTTTTGTTTAAATGTTATTAAAAGTGAAATTATCCCTTCTGATGTTTCTGCTTTGCTTTCTGAATTTGCAGATGTCTTTCCTGAAGAGTTACCAAAGGGGTTACCTCCAATTCGTGGGATTGAGCATCAAATTGATCTCATACCTGGAGCAAGTTTGCCTAATAGACCGGCATATCGCACTAATCCTGACGAGGCCAAGGAGATTCAACTACAAGTTGATGAGTTGTTACAAGCTAGATTCATCCAAGAAAGCCTCAGTCCATGTGCTGTACCCGTACTACTTGTACCAAAGAAAGATGGCACGTGGCGGATGTGTGTTGATTGCCGCGCCATCAATAACATCACGGTAAAGTATCGCTATCCTATTCCTAGGTTAGATGATATGCTTGATGAATTGCATGGGGCTGAAATTTTCAGTAAAATAGATCTAAGAAGAGGTTATCATCAAATTAGAATGCAAAAGGGAGATGAATGGAAAACTGCCTTCAAGACTAAAAATGGTCTCTATGAATGGTTAGTTATGCCGTTTGGATTAACAAATGCCCCTAGCACCTTCATGAGATTGATGAACCATGTTCTTAGGAATTTTATTGGAAAATTTGTTGTTGTGTATTTTGATGATATTCTCATTTACAGCAAAGACCCTCAAAAGCATATAATACATCTTAAAGAAGTCTTTCTTGTTTTAAGAAGAGAACAATTGTATGCTAACCTTGAGAAATGCTATTTTGGTGTGGAAAGTGTTGTTTTTCTTGGTTTTATAGTAAGTTCTAAAGGCATTGAAGTAGATGAGACCAAGATACAAGCAATTCGAGATTGGCCAACACCAAAAATAGCAACTGAAGTCCGTAGTTTCCATGGTCTTGCCAGTTTCTATCGGACATTTGTCAAGGACTTCAGTACAATTGCAGCCCCATTGAATGAACTTGTGAAAAAAGATGTTAAATTTGAATGGGGCCCTAAACAAGAACAAGCCTTTCAAACCCTCAAGGAAAAATTGTGTTCTGCTCAGGTACTTTCGTTACCAAACTTTGATAAAACTTTTGAGATTGAGTGTGATGCATCTGGGATAGGTATTGGAGCTGTTCTTATGCAAGAAGGACATCCTATTGCCTACTTTAGTGAGAAATTAAGTGGTCCTGCACTTAATTACTCTACATATGATAAGGAGTTATATGCACTTGTAAGAACTCTTGAGACTTGGGAGCATTACCTATGGTTTAAAGAGTTTGTCATACACTCCGATCATGAAGCACTCAAACACCTTAGGGGGCAAGGTAAGTTAAGCAAGAGACATGCGAAATGGCTTGAGTTTATTGAAGCATTTCCGTATGTTATCAAGTATAAACAAGGTAAGGAAAACCGAGTGGCTGATGCTTTATCTCGAAGGTATGCTCTACTTTCATCATTACAAGCCAAATTACTTGGTTTTGAATTTCTCAAAGAATTGTATAGTAATGATGTTGATTTTGCAGAAAAACATAAGGCATGTTCTACAACTCCAATTGGCAAATATTATCTACTTGATGGATATTTGTTCAAAGAAAATAGATTGTGTGTGCCAAATTGTTCTTTAAGAGAAATGTTTATTAAGGAAGCCCATAGTGGTGGATTAATGGGACACTTCGGTGTGACTAAAACTTATGAAGTCCTACATGGACACTTCTTTTGGCCTAAGTTAAGAAGGGATGTGGAATTGTTTGTTAGCAAATGTGTTACTTGCAAACAAGCTAAATCACGATCTCTCCCACAAGGGTTATACACACCATTAATTGTTCCTAAGGAACCCTGGACTGATTTATCTATGGATTTTATAGTAGGGTTACCTAGAAGTAGAAGGGGCCATGACTCAATCTATGTTGTTGTTGATCGATTTAGTAAAATGGCTCATTTTATTGGTTGTCACAAAACTAATGATGCCTCTCATATTGCAGATTTATTCTTCAAAGAGGTAGTGCGTTTACATGGGATTCCACGCACCATTGTGTCCGATCGAGATGCCAAGTTTCTAAGTCATTTTTGGCGAATACTTTGGGGAAAGCTTGGTACAAAACTTTTGTACTCTATTGCTTGTCATCCACAAACAGATGGCCAAACCGAAGTTGTGAATAGAACTCTAACACAACTTCTAAGGGTAGTCATTAGAAAAAACCTCAAGTCTTGGGAAGAAAGCTTACCAAATGTGGAGTTTGCTTATAACCGAGCTATACATTCCACTACAAATATGTCACCATTTGAGGTTGCTTATGGTTTTAATCCATTAACCCCCTTAGATTTGATTCCCTTACATGTGAATGATAAGGAATGTGCGGATGCTGCTAAGAAAGCTCAAGGGATTCGTGAATTTCATTCCAAGGTTCAAGCTCAAATTGAAAAGAAAAATGAGCAATACGCTCAAAAGGCCAACAAGGGACGCAAGGCAATAATTTTTAAACCCGGAGATTGGGTTTGGATCCACTACAACAAAAACAGATTTCCAAACCAACGTAAGTCCAAGTTGATGCCTCGAGGAGATGGACCTTTCCAAGTGCTTGAAAGAATCAATGACAATGCATACAAATTAGATCTTCGAGGTGAGCATAGTGTTTCTTCTACATTTAATGTTGCTGATTTAGCTCCTTTTGAATTTTCAGATTCGGGGACGAATCTTTTTCAAGAAGGGGAGGATGATGAGACCGGAATGCAACAAATAAATGATCCATTAAAAGTCTCGAGTGGCCCGGTAACAAGATCTAAGTCAAGGAAGATTCAAGAGGCTTTTAACACTTTTGTGCAAACAGATTGGAGTCCAACATATTTTTGTGAAGAAGAAGATCAATCTGGAAAAATAATTCTATTCAATTGTCTTCACATAAAAACTTTTGAAGACAATTCAGACTTCAGTATCAGATCAAATTTCCCGGTGTGAAATTATTTGCAAGGTGTATTTTTTTTAGGTGGGAAACTACTTTGCAAGAATTGTATTTTTTATTTTTGGGTGGAAATTACTTTTGCAAAATGTTGTATTTTAATTTTGGGTGGATTATTTTAATTTTGGGTGGGAATATTTTGTATTTTTAATTTTGGTGGGAATTACTTTTACAAAGTTGTAATTTTTTATTTTGGTGGGATTAGTGACCTAGAATATTTAATACCTTATTTTCCCTATAAATACCCCATAAACCCAATGGTTTGAGACACACCTTGTAAGAATTCAATTTGAGTGAAATTTCTCTCTTTTCTTTGCATGAGAAGTGCATTGAAGTTTAGGTTGTTTGTGAGAAGCATTCAATCTTGGTAGGCTAGTGAGAAGCTAGTTTATCCCCTTATCTTGTTCTTTATATTCACACACATATCCAAAAACCCAAAAAGAATACTATTACTTATATTATATAGCTAATTTTATTTTTGTATCTTAATTCTAGTGCTAGATTCCTAATACTCTAATTCTTAGCCTTGCTTAATAATCTAAGGGTTGAGAGTATTATTTGTTAGTTTGGTGAGGCATTTGTAGAGTTGGGATCTCAAAATCCAAGAGTCTACAAGGTAAGATCCTCTTTTGGACACGAAAGGTTCTTGAGTGATTCCTTGGGTGTGCACTTATTGCGGGAAGCAATCCGTGTACGCATCAGAAGGTAGCAGCAGAAAGAAGGACAAGAAGGAGTAGCCACCTCTAGTTCTGTTATTAGGATAAATAGGACTTTAGATGGCTAGTTCTTGTTCTAACGATTAGATTCCTATTAGGCTGTCCAAGGCCAAACAAAAGTTTCTATGGAATCTAATAGGATATTGATTCATATGTAATGCTTTCGAAAATCACTAAATGAACTTAAGGAAATGTTCCAAGTGATATCTTTTGATGAATCAATCTTGTCTCCGTATCGCAATCTGTGTTCGAAAGGTGGTTCGAGAGGTACATGTTCAGTTTGCCTATTTGTGTTATGTCTCGAAGAAGGGTAGTTCGAGAGATCACTTCGAAAGATATCAACTTGACTATTTACGTATCTCTAAATGGAGGAATAAGGAGGGTTAGGGATCGATCACTCAGGGGGAAGATCCTTAATCACAGGAATGCTTAGATGGAGGAATAAGGAGGTTTAGGGATCAATCACTCAGGGGGAAGATCCTTAAACTAGCAAAGTCGAGAGTTTACCTTCGAGAGGTAAAACTAATGAGCTCAACGGATATATGTGGAACAGCTACCTTTGGACATTAATGTTAGCCACGTGGGCTTCGGTTATTGACGGTTTTCCGTTCTTAAAGGCATTATCTTGATGAGTGGGAGCATGCTTATATAAATATCATCTCTTTATATCCCACTATCCAAAACCGTATTATATCTTACCAAAATACCCTTACCATACCTTACATACATAACCGTTATAAAGGGTATTTCTGACCTTTCATTTCTTTTAAATAAACCGGGATCCCTTTTTCGGGTCAAGCTCTTAACCCTACCCATATATCCAACCCGAATCCACATGATATAAAAGCCAATCTCTTCTTCCTCACCCGGATTCAAGCTCAAACCGAATACCCAAAACCCCAAAATCCTAAACACTGTACACAATCCCTCCAACACCTCAAACAATGGCGTCTGAATCATCATCATCATCTTCCGATGCATACCTAAGGGAGCTGGAACACATACGCTCTCAGATAAAGCAAGTCAAGGCGGGAAGCATCCTTGACAGAGATGGTTTCGTTGCTCACTCGACGAACCCAACGATGGCGGAGAAAGTCCTGAAGAAGTTCGAAAAAGCAGGACTTATGAAATACATGACACACGACTACCAAACCATTCATGAACTCGACTTCACTAAATGGTTCGCGAATGCCAAGGTCACGAAGGGCAAAATAGAGAGTCGGTTCAATGAAATCCATATCACGACCTCTGTTGGTGACCTCAGGGCGGCATTCAACTTCGCGACGTCGAAGGAAGCAGTCCAGCACCTCTCGGATTACGACTTGGACAAGCAAGCTTTTTGGGATAAAATCCGACTGGAGACTGCACCGCCCAGAGCATCCTCTGCCCTCCGCAAGTTCCACCTAAAGGAGAGGTTTGCTCTTGCTATCGACCTTATCATGAAATTCGTGCTCGGCAAGGTGTCTGGAACTGATGAGATTAATCTGGACATCCTCAAAATCCTCCACGCCATCTGGAACAACAACAAAATGGACTGGGCACATATCATTTTCAATTTCCTTTAACAGCAAGTGCAGAGCTCAGTCTCCAACACCAACCTGACGATCAGTAAAAAGGTTGGTTTCGGTTTTGTTGTTCAATACCTTTTAAGTCTGAAGGGCTTAGAACTGAGGGAAGGGCGAGAGGTTCATTGGAATACCTATATGGGTAGGACGAAATCTCAAGCTCCAAAGGCTAAAGGTGTTAAGGTTACACCTTCTCCCTCAAAGCCTAAAGGAAGGGGCAAAAGGAAAGCCCCAGCCAAGGAGAAGGAATCTGATGGTGAGCCTCTGAATACCCTGATCAAGAGGGTTGCCTTGCCAAAGAGGGATAAAAAGGCCAAAACTATCACTCAAATTCGAGAGGTAACACCTTCAGCAATCCAAGTACCATTCGAAGACAGGGCACAGGCCCAGGGGGAACCGCAGGCTACACTGGCCGCTGAGGTTGAGAGAGTGCCCCCTACCAGATCCATCTCAGACGAAATGTTTGTTGCTCTAAATGTTGATGGTGCTGGTTTTGCTGATGAATCCTTGGTTATACCTCGAGAGGAAGCTCGAGAGATTGAAGGTACTGGGATCAGTGATCCAGTACACACAGATGTTGAGGAACCACGAGAGGTGGTTCGAGAGATAACAGTGGAAGCTGCATCGGCAACAGAAATCCTGTCTGCTAACTCTGATGAGCTGAATGCTGAAATCACTTCTCAGTTGGATCAACGTACTGAAAATATGTCTAGTTTGGATGACTTCTCCAGAGTGCTTCGATGGATCAACTGGAGAACAGGTCCGATTGATCAACTGGTTTCGAGAGCAGCAGATACGGTGGCTGAGGAGGACTTTGCTTTAAATTGGTTAAACCTCACTGCAATCCCAGCCAATGAACTTCTGAATCTTGCCCATGAGATGCACGTGACCAGAAGAAATCTTGGTCGATCTGACAAAGGAAAGGGCATAGCTGTTGATGAGCAAGAAGCTGAAGCCGAGCCTGTAGTGGATCCTGAATTAGAAGCTCAATTTCAAGANATACATAACCGTTATAAAGGGTATTTCTGACCTTTCATTTCTTTTAAATAAACCGGGATCCCTTTTTCGGGTCAAGCTCTTAACCCTACCCATATATCCAACCCGAATCCACATGATATAAAAGCCAATCTCTTCTTCCTCACCCGGATTCAAGCTCAAACCGAATACCCAAAACCCCAAAATCCTAAACACTGTACACAATCCCTCCAACACCTCAAACAATGGCGTCTGAATCATCATCATCATCTTCCGATGCATACCTAAGGGAGCTGGAACACATACGCTCTCAGATAAAGCAAGTCAAGGCGGGAAGCATCCTTGACAGAGATGGTTTCGTTGCTCACTCGACGAACCCAACGATGGCGGAGAAAGTCCTGAAGAAGTTCGAAAAAGCAGGACTTATGAAATACATGACACACGACTACCAAACCATTCATGAACTCGACTTCACTAAATGGTTCGCGAATGCCAAGGTCACGAAGGGCAAAATAGAGAGTCGGTTCAATGAAATCCATATCACGACCTCTGTTGGTGACCTCAGGGCGGCATTCAACTTCGCGACGTCGAAGGAAGCAGTCCAGCACCTCTCGGATTACGACTTGGACAAGCAAGCTTTTTGGGATAAAATCCGACTGGAGACTGCACCGCCCAGAGCATCCTCTGCCCTCCGCAAGTTCCACCTAAAGGAGAGGTTTGCTCTTGCTATCGACCTTATCATGAAATTCGTGCTCGGCAAGGTGTCTGGAACTGATGAGATTAATCTGGACATCCTCAAAATCCTCCACGCCATCTGGAACAACAACAAAATGGACTGGGCACATATCATTTTCAATTTCCTTTAACAGCAAGTGCAGAGCTCAGTCTCCAACACCAACCTGACGATCAGTAAAAAGGTTGGTTTCGGTTTTGTTGTTCAATACCTTTTAAGTCTGAAGGGCTTAGAACTGAGGGAAGGGCGAGAGGTTCATTGGAATACCTATATGGGTAGGACGAAATCTCAAGCTCCAAAGGCTAAAGGTGTTAAGGTTACACCTTCTCCCTCAAAGCCTAAAGGAAGGGGCAAAAGGAAAGCCCCAGCCAAGGAGAAGGAATCTGATGGTGAGCCTCTGAATACCCTGATCAAGAGGGTTGCCTTGCCAAAGAGGGATAAAAAGGCCAAAACTATCACTCAAATTCGAGAGGTAACACCTTCAGCAATCCAAGTACCATTCGAAGACAGGGCACAGGCCCAGGGGGAACCGCAGGCTACACTGGCCGCTGAGGTTGAGAGAGTGCCCCCTACCAGATCCATCTCAGACGAAATGTTTGTTGCTCTAAATGTTGATGGTGCTGGTTTTGCTGATGAATCCTTGGTTATACCTCGAGAGGAAGCTCGAGAGATTGAAGGTACTGGGATCAGTGATCCAGTACACACAGATGTTGAGGAACCACGAGAGGTGGTTCGAGAGATAACAGTGGAAGCTGCATCGGCAACAGAAATCCTGTCTGCTAACTCTGATGAGCTGAATGCTGAAATCACTTCTCAGTTGGATCAACGTACTGAAAATATGTCTAGTTTGGATGACTTCTCCAGAGTGCTTCGATGGATCAACTGGAGAACAGGTCCGATTGATCAACTGGTTTCGAGAGCAGCAGATACGGTGGCTGAGGAGGACTTTGCTTTAAATTGGTTAAACCTCACTGCAATCCCAGCCAATGAACTTCTGAATCTTGCCCATGAGATGCACGTGACCAGAAGAAATCTTGGTCGATCTGACAAAGGAAAGGGCATAGCTGTTGATGAGCAAGAAGCTGAAGCCGAGCCTGTAGTGGATCCTGAATTAGAAGCTCAATTTCAAGAAGATATCAGGCTCGCCACTGCATTATCCTTGGGACATCAAGTAGAGGATAAGAGAGGTCCAGGAGAGACCTCTGGGATTGCTCGAGATGATTCTGAGAACCCAATACCAACAGCCGCAATCCCCTTGTCCCAAGTAAATTTCTCTGCTCTGGACGAACAGGTAGCAGCTTCGAGAGGTGAATCCGAGACCTCGGAAGCACTTGAGGTGGCCCCTAACACTGTTCTTCTTTTGCCACCACCTGAGTCCACACCCTCGAATGACACCGATGAAGCACAGATAGTTCGAGAGGGTGATATTCCGTTGCTCCAACTCCCAGGCTTTCCCATCGCTATGGAAGTGCCTTCACCATTCCTACTACCAGATGACACAGCATCAACCTTTGCAGCTAGGATGGTCGAAAGAGAAAGGTGGAGTGCACCAGCTGCTCCTGAAACAATAGTAATTCCTGACTCACCTGAGCAAGTTGAGGTGCGATCTGATGAGCAACGAGAGCAGAATGTCCAATGTCCTGCTGGTTCGAGAAGTACTGAGGAGGACGATGCGACCATCGAAGGTGGAAACAGGGAAGCACCTGTTGACACTTCGTCTCAAACCTCACCAGCAGATGACCAAGTTCCCAGCACTGGTTCGAGAGGTGACGCTGAGGGGGAACCTTCATTGGATGGAAACCGAGAAGCGTCCAATACCGAAGATCCCTCCCTGGCTGATCCAATCCCAACAGTTGCTGAAGCTGAGGCTCCAGGTTCGAGAGGTGAAGAGCAAGAAGTGATCCATTCCTCAGGTGGAAACCGGGAAGCACCTGATATGGAGCTACCTTCGAGCTCTGATCCCTATGTCCCTGCTGGCCCTCAGAAACTCAATCGAGAGGTGGACTCGCAAATGCAAGTCATGGGTGGAAATCTGGAAGCACCCAAGTCCCCTCCGACTAAAGGTACTTCTTCTCCTTCAACTTCTGATTATGATCAAAAGGCCGAACAAGCTTTCATTGGTGAGGTGCGTCAATTCATGGCCGATCACTCTCAGAAGATGGCTCAGATCGAGCGCATACTGACCATTGTTCGCAACGCTGCAATGTCTGCGGCTGGCACAAGTGAATCTCAAGCCAGCCATGACTAACTTCTCGAATAGGCAGTATGGGCTGAGGATGCAGCACGGAAAGCTGCAGATGAAGCTGCTGTAGCTCGAGTAGAGGCTGAAGGTGCGAGAGCTGAATTAGCTGAGATACGAGCAGAGCTTCGAGCCTTCCAATATTCCAGTGAACTTCGACAGGACGTGATGAAAGCACTACTCGATGATCTGTCGAACCAAGTGCCTGCCCAACTTCAAGCACTCTTCGAAGGCATGTCCACCCTCCTTTCCCGAGCCGATGATGCCACCAAGGGGGAAAATAATACTCAGGGAAGGACATCAACAACTAGCAAGAAAAGGGCAGCAAGTGAACCAGCTGGACCTCCTCCAAAAGTTCCAAAGTCATTGAGCAAACAACTGGAGGAAGCGAAAAGAGCAGAAATCTTAAGGGTCCAGCATACACTGGAAATGGAACGAAGGAGACAAGAAGACAGAGAAAGGAGAAGAAAAAGACAAGAACAACAAACGGCCAAAGAGAAGAGAGATGAGCAATTTATGAAAAACTTTAAGTCAGGGTTCAAAGATGACTCAACTGAGTACCTCAATGGAATCATAGTAAGTCTTCTTGCCAAAACTGACTTATCTCTTCATAGCGGCCTTAATCCTCTGGAATGCATCGAATGGTGGAGAGATGGGGTGATTGAAGGCAGCTTCATAGGTGAAGCTTTTATCAATTACCTTCACCTGGACGTATCAGATAAATATCTAGAGCAGGTGAACTCCAAGGACCCCATCAAGACACGAGCAGCCATAAACGAGAAGAGGAAAGCAGACAAGCAGTAAGCTCTCGATGTCTACATGCATTCGAAATTCATGTTGTTCTTTATCTTCTTTCTTTTCTGCTATTTCATGTAAAACATTCCCTTATATTAATGTATATATCTTTTGCTGGGGGTGTTGCGTGAGTTCTTACTTCATGTTTTAGCAGATTAGCTCGCTTGTCAAACTTACCGTATGCGCTGAAAATAAAATCAATGATCTTTTCTTGCTAATCAGGCATACAAGTAAGTATAAGTGTTGGCATCATCAAAAAGGGGGAAATTGTTAGGAACATATTGTAATAGGTTTTGATGATACCAAATGTAACCTATAATCCCCTAAGTCTCGAAAGATAGAAATTATATGTAAGTTCGACAAGTAAACTAAGAGCGAAAATACAACCGGGTAACTTGAGCTCAACTCGGAAAATATTTAAGCTTAAGGTAAACTTGTGTGAACATCTTAGAAAGTCTCGTGTTGTATTTTTATAGATAGATCAGAAGAAGGCACGGGACAACACTGGAGGAATAAGGGTCTGCGAGACATCAACTAAGTCTCGAGACATAAGCAGAGTCCGAGAGATAGGATCTCTCGATACAACAACCCAGTTCGAGACATAAGCAGAGTTCGAGAGATAGATCTCTCGATACATGGGGATCAAGACATCAAACAATCGAGACATCAATCTTGGTCTCGATAAACTGACATTTCTCCAAAAGGCTGAATGACGGTCAGGAAGCATGAATAAAGTTTGGAGAAGAAAAATATCATGGAGATAAAATATTAAGGAGGTGCCAGAAGTGGATGCCACATCAGAATTCCACAACAAACGGATAGAAGGTGCACTAATCCAAAGTCGGTCTTATTCCCTAAAACGAGGATCAATGGGAATTTAAAAAGAGTAACTTTTACCAAAAGTAGCAAGTGGAGCATGGACTCAAGAAAGTGGATTATGGAATATCCACTACCAAACAAAAGGTTCAAGTTACAAGACCACCACTCCATGAAAAATGCTGAAAAGATGCAAGTCCCATACTCAGCATGGGAGACAGATTTCAAACGGAATAATTTTCCCTCCAACGGAATTATTCCTCAACTCTCATATAAAAATGACGTGAAGACACAAGTTGAGAAAAAGGTTGGTTCATTCGAAAATCTTAAGAGGTGTCTGATTAAAACGTTCAAAAGTGCAAGTGCTCAACTTAGAATATCATCCTGATATTCAAAACAGCGAGAAAAACACATCTTAGTGTTTGAGAGAGTTACAAAGCTTAAACTGCTATACATCTAGAAGGTGACCGAAGCTGCTCTACATCGAAGTTGATTCAACGATAGCTTTTGGTCAGATTGGAGCTTGTTACACTCAACTGTGACAACCAAAGGTCCTTGCTTTGGATTAAGCAAGAAGAGGCGGAGTAACCTGGCAGCTGTCTAGTGAAGATCCTGAGGCTTGAGGCGGGCTTGGTGATCAAAGCTCAAGTGCTCGAGAGGTGGAGTAACTGGAAGCGGGGAGAAAAACCTGAGGAGAGGCGGAGTAACCTGGGAGCTGTCTTGTGAAGATCCTGAGGCTTGAGGCGGGCTTGGTGATCAAAGCTCAAGTGCTCGATAGGTGGAGTAACAAGAAGCGGGGCGAAAAACCTGAGGCTTGAGGCGGGCTTCGTGATCAAAGCTCAAGCGCTCGATATTGTACTAAAAAGGGAAGTTTTAGTGCAATCCTTCCAGGGAGTTTCTAGAAGAAGAGTGGACGTAGGCGGGTTGGCCGAACCACTTAAAAATCTCTCTCGCATTTACTTTCTGCTTTTATCTCTCGCTATCTAACTCTCGAACTGCACTGCTTATAACGACACCTCTTGAACTAACTCAAACTCGTGCTAACTAAAAGGGGATAACTTTTCCGCTGCGCATAAAACTTTGTCTTCATCTTGTGAGGTATCGGACCTAAACATCCTAAGTCCAATACACACGAGAAGTCGAAAAAGATTTGCAAAATCTTATACAAGTCTATTCACCCCCCCCCCCTCTAGACTTGTACCCCATCCCCTTGGGACCAACAGAGGCAAATAGTCCTCAAATACACAGATGGCAAATAGTGCCCATATACACAAATGGCAAATAGTGCCCATATACACAAATAGCAAATAGTGCCCATATACACAATGGCAAATAAAGCGCCAAAATACACAAGGATACTCAAAGATCCACCCTCCATATCCAACCTCAACCCCAGCCCAAGAACAACCTCCCAGAATGTTCATCTCAGATTATGAACACAAACCAACTCCCAGATAATATAATCAAGGATTCAACTAAACATGTGACTCAAAAGATAGACCAAGAGATAGGAATAAATACTCCAAAGACATGGTAAAATACCCAACAACATACTCCAACAAAGTCCAGAACAAAAGGGGAAACAACCAAACAAACAGACCACAGAATAACTCACTGGACAGAACTCCCAGCAGAACTAACGGAACTCCCCAGCGGATCACTTCCTTCCGCCACTCACCTCCGCACGAAGGGAGCGGAACCCTCCAGCGGACCCCTCTCCCCCACCAACTCTCCCCGTCGCCTACTTACGGAAGACTCCAGCGGGACACATTATACCGCTGGGGTATTCCGCAAGAGCAAACCAAACCCCAGATCACAGACTCAGATAGAATACGCAATGTTCATTCCAGAATACAAAAATAGGATCAGATTGTTCAGATTACAACTCCAAGAAGCCAAATAAACAAGGAATCCATGCCAATAAATATCCATAAACAACAATACACAAAGGATCAAGAACACAAGTTCATAATCCGTCAAAAATGACTTCACAGACAACAACAATAGGCTAACAGCAAAGAAATTCTCAGGATTCCAACACACTAAATAATATCATAGATTGAAAGTGTGAAAATAGATTTTAGTGGACATGATGGTTACCTCTTGGAGCGTATTAATAATCCATAAGCTATTTCATCATAATGAACCTGAGAATTAACACTTAAGAATGAAGAATTTAAAGAAGATTGTATGGAATAATATCAAACATTAACTAAGCCTTAATAAAATAAATAAAATAATTATTTATTATATTTATTTAATAAGAAATTAATGCCCAAAACAATAAATGTTGGCTCCTAGGGCATACATGTCTAATATATACTTCTTTTTTTTTTTTTTTTTTTAATGTTCATAGACAATCAATCACTATGTATCACATTAAATATTACTTTTACCATTGAAAATAATATTTTTTTTCAAGCGTAGACACCCAAAGAGTGTAAAATGTAGGGAAAATATTGGACCGAAAGGTAAATTTTTCTAGTAAACTTCTTAGGTGAGTCGAAAAGTAAAATCTCATCAATGTTTCCTGCAATATTTTCTGTATTTGATTTCGAAGTAATTATTAAATTTTATATTAATTTACATTATTTAAGATATTGTATGACATCTTTTATATGTTTTCCTCTTCTTATTTTTTTTATTAATTATTAATTATTAAGGCAAGTATAATTTATTTTGTAATGTGGACACATTATTTTTAATAATTTTGATTTAATTAAATTATACCTTAATTATAAAAATCCTACCTAATAATTTTAGTATATTACACGAGACACAATAATTATTATAAATAATGTTTAATAATTGTCAATTTGTATTCAACAATAAAATTTATAGTTAATTTTTAAGTCAATCATAAAATCTTTTGTGTTGTGGGCACATTATTTTTAATTATTTGAGTTTAATAATATTATATCTTATTTATAAAAAAATCCAAAGTAATATATTTAGTACTACGAATGTGACTAAGAATTATTTTAATCAGTGCTTAAAAAATGAGTATATATAAAATTTACGAAACTTATTGTAAATCTGCATAGGAATAGTTTGTATATTTAGATAGAGGGAAAAAAATGTATAGAAATTCTTATTTGATAGAGTCTAAAAAATGAAAATAAACAAAAATGAAATAAATAAAATAGTTTTTTCCAAAATGGTCCCTCAACTATTTCTCAATGTTTATTAGGCTAACAATAGGTAAATGGACGAAAATGCCCTCCATTTTAACACTGATTTGACGGAATATGTAACGGAGGACCAAATTGGGTGAGTTTTTGAAAGTCGAGGGACCACATTAGGTGCAATTGAAAGTCGAAATGAAAAGTTGAGAATGAGCAATAGTCGAGGGACCATTTTGGGAAAAAACTCTATAATCTAATAGGATCACTAACTACTACCAAAACAAGGATATTGATATTCCTAATTGACCCATCATAGTCCTTACCAGAGTTCATAATTAATCAGTAATTATTCCTAAGCATGATAAGGGTTACAAATACATAAGCTAGAATATTAAGCATTAAGATCACTAGCTACTAAGACCATAATAACCAAATCATTACTTAATAACCTTAAGGATTAACATAAACTGATTATAAAAGCTTAAAGGAATATTACCTTAATCGTGATGCTCAATCCAGGACTCAAACCTACGCCCTCTAACCCAACACCAAAGCACAATACCACTAAACCACTTCACTCTTAGTGCTATGTTACGCCAACAACAACACAAGACCAGCCGCCAGCATCGGAGCTCCCTTGCCGAACCGTCCATTGCCGTCGTCCAGGTCGAGAGAAGGTGAAGGCCAGAGCTTGCTGCTGAAGACTTCGTCGACCATCCACTCTGCGCTGCTGCCCGGAAATGTCGCACGGAGAGAGAGACCAAGGCCACCGATGTTGCGGTCGTTGGCCGAACGGAGGAGGTCACCGAAAATGCTCACCGAACGGAGAAGGATGGCGGGGAGGTCTGTGCCGCTGAACCACGCCGCTGCCTTGCACCGCCGGAAAACAGGGGATGAGGTCTGCTGTCGCTCGTCACTTCACGAACCAGTTTTAAGGATCAGCCGAGGAAGAAGATAAAGGTCCATGGTTGAGGTTCGCCGTTGCCGTTGCCGGAGTCCACACGCCGGAAGTACGTACATTGCTATCGTGAATCGCCGATGCTCTGTTCCGCCATTGGTGGCCGTTGACGACGAATCCCGTTGCTATGTTGAGATGGAGAAGAGATGACGTAAGGGCATTGCTAGCCGGCGGTGTTGTTGTTGTTGCTGCCGTGATGTTCATTCGAGAGAGAGACGAGAGAGATAGAGAGGTCGAAAGAGACACGGGAGAGATGAGAGAGGCAAGGAGGAAGACGTGTTCTTGGCTGCTGATGGATTATTAAATCTATATATACCAGCTCCATATTTAGTAGGTTTAAACTTTCCCTCTTGGGCTAGGTCAAATATAGCAAGTGGGTCAATTTAGAGTAATTGGGTCAAACATAGTTACAATATAATTATATTGCATCTTAGGATAGTTTATTGGATCCATAGCTCTATAATAAAAATAATATTGTATGGGCTTAGAATATTTAAGTACTCAAATAATAATTGTAGAAATAGTTTGTCTATAGCCCATAGAAAAACAATTATATATATAATTATCATACTACCATAATTAATACTAAGGAAATAGTCCTTTATTTTAAATATTTTTATTTAAAATAGTGATAGGAAAATACTGGGTGTTACACCAGGGGGCACATCATAGCCAGCCTCACGGCCGTTATCCCCAACGTGGACAGCAGCTGGCCACGCCACATCACGGCCCCGTTCTCGGCCGTGATGGTGGCCGTGACCCGGCTGCTGTCCAGTATTTATTTCGCGTTTTTCCTGTATTTTGGGTATTCCGAGCTTTAGTTTAGTTTAGTGCAAATTTTCCCTTCTTTAGAGTTTTCCATTGTAGAGAATAGAGCAGATTTACATCATTGAATTCGGTTTCAAGCTTGGAATCATTGTTTGGATTGGAATTGCTCTCAAGAATTGTTAGTAAAGTTTTCCCTTTTATTATTTAATTTTGCAGCTATGATTTCAATCTTTAATTCTTGTTTTGCTATGTTTACTTCTATCATGCGTGAGTAATTCGCCTATGGGTTTGGATTAGGGGTTCATTGTTAATCTTGATGTTCAATTTGTGATTATTGCATAAAGGGATTGAATCTTTTACCTAGGGTTTATGTTGATTTGGGGATTTGCTTTCTACTTGTTATTGATTGATGGCCACAATTAATTGCTAGTCTAGGAGAGGGATTCATTACAACGAAATTTGGATGGATACCTCGAGCCTTAGCAATTTCAACCTAATTTTCCTACTATGAGAATAAGGGTAATTTTGGAGTCTTACAATGCTTAGGTGCTCAAGGTTATGATTGATGCATCACGGCAGTGGGGCAATCTTAGCGTAATTCCGTTTATTGATTACGAAAGTAGCTGAATTTAATTCTTATGTGCATTGCCCGTAAATCCCTAGGTTAATTATTCTCTCCCTAATTATGAGATTGTTAAAACATCAAGATTATAATTCCCCTAATCTAACCCATTCCCTTATCATATAGTTAATTCATTAGCAAATTTATTTCTTTTAATTTTCATCATTCAGTTGTTAGTTGCTTGGATTCTAGTTGATTCACATACTCTAGTGCCTAGTATTCTTAATTCATACAATTACGGGCCATAGCCCCAATCCTCAGCGGAACGACATTCACACCCATCTTTTACACTCCCATTTATACTTATCACATTTTGGCACCGTTGTCGGGGATTGGTTTATTTGGTTTTAATTGTGTGATTATTTTCTTACTAGCATTAGAGTTAGTGAATTTTAGGAGATCAAGTTTTTATTTTATAAAAAAAAAAACAAAAAAAGAAAAAAAAGTATTATTTATTTGCACTAACCCGTAACCAATTTCTTCCAAGAGTGTTTGTGGTTGTGTTTGACATTAGGTTTACCTCCTCTTATGCACACTAGATCGAAAGGGAGCCGAATCTTCGTCCCTACGATCCAAATCTTGAGAGGAAGTTAAGGAGGGAGAAGAAGGCGCTACGTGATTGGCTTTGAGAGTTCCAGGACTTCGAAGTAGACATGGAAACTGGAGACAGTAGCAATACTGGGCAGCCAGCCCATACTGGTGTCAACACACAACAGCACCCGAGGCAGAGAGAGGTAGCTGGGGACAACCCTGGAGTTCGTGTTGATCCTCCAATACCAAATGTTCAGAATCAGGCACAGAACTTCAGGGCGGATCCAAACCCGAATGTCTATGTTGGGGGAGGATTGGGAGCTCCTTTCATGCAGCAGCAGCCTGCATACCAGCAGCCAGGCTATGGGGTTGGGATGCAAAATCTTCTCCATCAGATGAATCCCAACCTGTTTCAGCAGTTTGCCCAGGAGTTCCCACAGGCAAATCCCATGGCAGCCCATTTAGCTCCTGAGTTTAGTGAAAAAGATTGCATTGCGTATCCAGGAATAGAGGCAAACAATTTCGAGTTGAAGACTGCTCTCATACAAATGGTTCAGAATAATCAGTTTGGAGGAGCTCGGGTCGAGGACCCGAAAACCCATATTGTGAACTTTGACCGAATCTGCCAGACCATCAAGATGAATGGCGTTCCTAGTGAGGCCATCAAGCTGAGACTGTTTCCCTTCTCCCTGAGAGATCAAGCACAGAGTTGGTTGAATTCCTTTCCAGCCAACCATTTCATTACCTGGGAACAGCTCCACAAAGCTTTCATCCAGGAGTACTGTCCTCCTTCCAAGGCTGCCAAGTTATAGAAACAGATTCAGAATTTTCAACAGTTTAGCAATGAAGATCTTCCTGAGGCTTGGAAGAGATTTAAGGAGTTGAGGAGGCAGTGGCCAAAGAATTTGATGACCTCAGGTGACTTTATTTCATCGTTCTATGAGGGGTTGACTAACCGGTCAAAGATTATTCTAGATACCTCATCCTTTGGGGGTATTTTCATTGATATGGGACCAATAGCTGGAGAGTAGTTGATTGAGAGGATCACCTCTAACAATACTTACTGGTACACTGAGGGGGATGATATACCCAAGAAGGAGAGGTCAGCTGGGATGTTTGAAGTTGAAGAAAAGATGGCAATGTAGGCTTAGTTGGATTCCCTACAGCACATGCTTAAGCAGATAGTACAGGCTCCAACTCAGAGTGTCCGGGCAATTGTTCAGCCTCCACTAGGTCCACAGAGTTCTTATGGTCAAAATTTTTATTCTGTGCCACAGGTGCCTCTTGCAGCCTGTTGTGCAATTTGTGGTGGCAATCATGCCTCTCAAACATGTTATCTATTAGACTACGGTAGCCAAGTCCCTCAGCCTAATGTGGAGCAAGTTGATCTCATTGGTTATTCTAGACCACAGGGCTAGGGGCAAGGTTATGGGAACTATCAGCAGCAAGGGAGAAATCAATTTATTCCCTCTTGGAACAATCAAGGCAATCAAGTGAGGAATCATCTACCAGGCTTTCAAGGTAATCAAGGGAACAGAGGTGGAAACCAAGGAACTCAGTGCAAAAATAATCAGAATTTTGGGCAGAATAATCAGAATTCAAATCAAGGGCAGTTCCAGCATGGGAATAAGAATTTTGGGAACACTCAGGGTCAAGGTTCCTCTAGACCATCTCAGGATGTTGATATGCAGACTCTCATGAACCACATGATGGCTCCAACTCATTCAATGACAACAACCTCTTTTCTCTAGACAAATTCTCATCCAAATTCAACTTAGAAACTGCCCCATATGCCTTGTGCTCATACTCAACTGGTAGATGACATGATTTCCCAAAAACAAGCTTGAATGGGGACACACCAATAGGAGTCTTGAATGCGGTCCTGAGAGCCCATAAAGCATCATCTAATTTCAGTGACCAATCTTTCCGGTTAGGACTCACCACTTTCTCCAGAATTGACTTGATTTCTCTATTTGCCAGCTCAACTTGTCCACAGGTCTGTGAATGATATGGTGTAGACAACCTGTGGTAAATCCAATACTTAACCAAAAGCTTCTCCAACAACTTATTGCAAAAATGAGTCCCATTATCAGTGATAAAGGACCTAGGCATACCAACCGGGAGAAAATATTCATATTCACAAACTTGACCAAAGTCTTCGCATCATTCCTCGGAGTTGCTATTGCTTCTACCCACTTAGACACATAATCCACTGCCACCAAAATGTACTCATTACCGAAAGAAAGAGGAAACGGACCCATGAAGTCCATTCCCCAGACATCAAATATCTCAACCTCTAAAATTCCTCTCTAGGGCATCTCATGCCTCCTACCAACAGTGCCAGTCCGCTGGCAGCTATCACACCTACTCACAAAGTCTTTAGCAGTAGCAAACAAAGTAGGCCAAAACAAACCTGACTGCAACACCTTCAAAGCAGTACGATCAGCACTCATGTGTCCCTCATAAGGTGAAGCATGACAATGATGAAGAACACTGTCAAACTCCTCCTCAGGAATGCACCTCCTCACAATACCATCTGGACCTCTCTTAAAAAGCAATGGCTCATCCAAAAAATAATCTCTCACATCATGAACAACTCTCTTTTTCTTATTGTAATCAAAATCTTTCGGGATGTAACCATTCAGCAGGAAATTGATTATGTCTGCAAACCATGGTACGGAGGCATTCACAGCTAACAATGTCTCACCTTTGAAAGTATCATCTATGGACAACTCATCCTTCTTTCGGCCCTCAAGCCTGGACAAATGATCAGCAACAACATTCTCTGTGCCCTTCTTGTCTCTTATCTCCAAATCAAACTCTTGTAACAGGAGAATCCATCTAATCAATCGTGGCTTGGCATCCTTTTTCTGGAACAAATACCTCAAGGCTGCATGGTTAGTATGAACAATTACCTTGCTCCCCATCAAATAGGACTTGAACTTATCAACTGCAAACACTATTGCCAAAAGTTCTTTCTCAGTTGTTGCATAGTTCACCTGTGCATCATCAAGCGTATGACTAGCATAATGAATCACAGGGTAACTCTTATCCTTCTTCTGGCACAACACACCCCACTGCAAAATCACTAGCATCACACATCAATTCAAAAGGTAAAGACCAATCAGGGGGCTGAATAATGGGAGCATGGCAAAGAGCATTTTTCAACTTTTCAAAAACCACAGGACAAGAATCATCAAAATCAAAGGGGACATCCTTAGCAAGCAAATGAGTAAGGGGCTTAGCAAGCCCAGAGAAATCTTTAATGAACCTTCTGTAGAACCCAGCATGACCTAAAAAACTCCTCACTCCTTTCACAGAATTAGGGGGTGGTAACTTAGCAATCACCTCAACCTTCGCTGGGTCTACCTCAATTCCCCTTGCAGACACCTTGTGCCCAAGAACAATGCCTTCTGAAGCCATAAAGTGACATTTCTCCCAATTGAGCACAAGATTCACCTCCTCACATCTGCACAGCACTCTCTCGAGATTAGAGAGACATTCACTTAATGACTTCCCATAGACAGAAAAATCATCCATGAACACCTCCATAATCTCCTCCACAAACTCTTAGAAAATGGACATCATACATCTCTGGAATGTAGCTGGTGCGTTACACAAGCCAAATGGCATAGGCTTGAAAGCATAAGTGCCATATTGACATGTGAACGTAGTCATCTCCTGATCATCTGGGTGGACAGAAATATGAAAGTAACCTGAAAAACCATCTAGAAAACAGAAATATTCATTGCAGGACATTCTCTCCAGCAACTAGTCAATGAAGGGAAGGGGGAAGTGATATTTCCTAGTAGACTTGTTCAACCTTCTATAATCAATGCACATGCGATGTCCAGTGACAAGTCTAGTAGGGATCAGCTCATTATTCTCATTCTTAACAACAGTAATACCACCATTTTTCGGAACAACATGAATAGGACTAACCCACTTGCTATCCGAAATAGGGTAGATAATATCATTATCAAGCAGTTTGACAATTTCCTTCTTAACAACATCTTTCAGATTGGGTTTAGCCTCTTGAGGGGCTCTACACTAGCCTTGGCATCATCCTCTAAATAAATTATGTGCATGCAATACTTAGGATCAATGCCAACTAAATCCGCAATCGAATACCCAATAGCCCTCCTGTGCTTTCTGAGCACAGTCAACAGTTCCTCAACTTGTTCCTCCTTTAGAGAGGAACTGATGATCACATGGCTGAGTCGAGCTGACGACTGTAAACTCAGCGCTTCATGGGAGGCTCCCCATGTTATCCTTTACTTTTCGCACTTTATTTTACTGCATTTTTCTTTTTATTTTTAGTTCGGAGTAGAGTTAGGAGTTTTTCTTTGTTTACGGGGTGTTCCTTGGGTTATTTTGGTGAGAGATTTGCACTGTTTTACTTTTGAGAGAGTGTTCGAAACAGTTTGGAAGTGTTTTGGGGAATATTTTGGACTAACTTGCAGGTGAAACCGAGCTTGGGCGCGAAACGAACAGAATTTCAAAAAGGAGGCCCAGGATCACGGCCAGGCTCACGGCCGTGACGCCTTGACGTCGATTTCCATCAGAACAGGGCATCAGAGGGCTCTAGGTCACGGGCCACATCTCGGCCGTGACCCATGCCGTGACATCCGCCATGAATTTCCAATACGTACAGGCTTCTTGAGGGCTCTGGGTCACGACCCACATCCCGACCGTGACCCTACCTGGGAGGATACACCAGAAATTCTAGTGCTGAGAGCTTAAAATAGGACTCTAGGTCACGGGCCACATCCCGGCCGTGACCTAGGCCATGAGGGTTGTCCAAAAATTCCAATACCGAACGTGCAAAAGAGAGCTCTGGGTCACGGGCCACATCCCGGCCATGACCCAGGCCGTGATGGTTCCAAGACAATTCCAGTGCTGAGAGCACTATAGAGGCCTCTGGGTCACGGGCTGTAATACCCCATATTTTATTAACATTATCCTAAGGCGTTGACATTCCTAAGTTATGATCTTCAGATATTTCAAAAGAATTTTTATAAGTGAGTATAGTTGTTATTAAGCTGCGAACCTACGTACCGGTCACGAACCATAAAAATTTTAGGAGCTGGTGTTCGGACCCGTTTGTCCTAGGAAATGAATTATTAGACACCATACTATTATTCTTGAATTTCCTATTTAATTAAATAAGCTCATAGCAGCGAAAATTTATTTTGATCGTACATCGCTAAATTTCGCGGTGTACCGAACCTTGCCCAATTTTGAGGGTTAGTCTGGAATAAATTTTTAGTTTCGGAAATTATTCTATCTGGATTATTTTCCACCGAAACCTTATCTGTTTGAACCACAACTGATAAGTTGGAAGATATTTTATTATTTTATTATTTTTTTTCCAAGCTTATCACATAAGATTGGGATCAATATAAAAGCAATTTCCCATTTCTTCAATTCTTCATTCCCATTTCGTGAGGAGAGAGAGAGATGATTCCATTTCCATCTTCTTCACAAAGCTTCAATTTCCATGGCAAATTCCTTCACATCTCTCAATTTTATTCGGTAAATCTTCGTTTTTATTCGGTAAATAGTTCTATTTTCCTTCCTAGAGCATGGATTTGAGATTAATTTCTTGAAATCTCTTGTTATGGTGTTGATTGTGATCTTAGGATTTTAAGGTGAAATTTGGGGAAATCAACTCCAAAAGTCTTCTACGAGGACTAGTAACCCGGTGGAGGTAAGGAATCCCTTAAGTTGGATTAGTCACTTGAATTTGGATAATTGATTATTTGGTTGAAATATGGTGTTTTTGAGCTTTAAAAATATTTTTGTATACATGTTCATAGCTTGGATATGCATGTATATGTTATATTTATGTCCACATAGGCTTATACTTGTGGAAATATTGAAAGAAATCAGGATAAAATATTGAAAGAAATCAGGATAGATTCTGGCAGTAACTTCCGAGATTTATTGGGAAAAATTGGTAAGGTATTTTGATCCTATTTTTTTTAGACATGTAGTTCTATAAGTTTAGAACCCGCATATAAAATTTCATAATGATCGGAGTAGTGTAAGTGGTTTTCGAATTTTTCTCCAAAACTGGTCCAGAGAGAGAAAAATTCCGGTGCCAAGGGCAAAAATGGAATTTTCTGTGTTTATTCGCGAACCAAAATGACCAAAACTTTTTATGGACATCAAGTAATATGAGTTGGGGTTCTACCATAAAAATTTCAAGTGAAAAAGAGTTCGGGAACTATTTTTACCGGCTCAATCTTTCGGACTGCGCCAAGCTGAATTACTGTCCAGAATAGGCGGAACGTGTTGGACGCGGCCCTGGACGCGCGTCCAGTGGAGTCCAGTAGGTTCGAGAGTAAGATCAAATTGTATAAGCTTTGATTATTATTATTGATGTTTAGATGATGGGGTTGTAATGAACCTAAGAGGTTATGAGAATGATGATGATGTTATAACATGTTGATCCATGGGTTATGAAATGGTGATAAAGTTAGGATGGATATTACTGATGATTGTAATGATCATAGATAGTAATTAGAGCTTAATTAAGGACTTAGTAATTAATGATGGATTAACAGTGGAGTTCAGGAGGTAATTAAGCTCTAATTATAGTGATTAAGGACTGATAATAGTTATTAAGGTTTAATGACTGGATGAATAGACGGAATGGTAATTAATATATTATCAAGGTGGGACTAATTATTTGAAGGATTATCTTTGGTGATTATTGTAAGATCTTTGTTATGGGCAATACTCTCTATTTGGTGGTTATGTTGAAAGATTGGAATTACTCCTTTAGAATTTATTTGGAGAGGTTGGAATTCTCTCTTTGGTTATTATTTTAAGAACTTGGAAGTGATTCTTATTTTTGGGGATTGTTGGTGTTTACTTGAGGATTTAAAATATCTCTTTGGTAAAGATACTATGGTTTAAAGGAATTTTGAGTGGTGATGATATTACGATGTTTATTAAGGAAATTTTTATATGGAAATATTGAGATAAAGATTGTATATGGTGAATTTTGAGGAAATAGTTGTTGAACGACTTTGGATTATGGTTAGGTAATGACTTTACCTCAAGTTACGATCTAATGGTGTTAATGCTTTCGATGGCTTGATAATGATATTATAATGTTGTTGACTTGTTGTCGATGATGGATTACAAGGTTAGTAGTTACTAATGACAATAATTAACACTTAAGAGTGATTAAGGTCAATTGTTGGATTATGGGTGACTAAGTATCGATTATGGATGTGCGATATCCTCAAGTTATGATCTAATGGTGTTGATCATGGTGGAAGTTGTTGATGTCGATAGTGACAAGGATAACTATCTATTATTAGTTAATGGTGGAACCATGATTATGGATTACCGATGATGATTGGATTGTAAGATGGACTGAAGTTCATGATAAGGAATAAGTATTGGGAATGGAGATATGTAGTGTTAGTAGAATATATAAGTATCGGATGAGTGACCAGCTTGTGTTTAGCTGTGTTTTCTTCCAATTTTTGCTCGTACTCGAGCTATGCTTGAAAAGCCTTTGGGCAAGTAAAATGTTTATGAAAACTTACGTTGAAGGACGTATGCTATACAGGTTGTCAAGACCTTATTTTTTTTGAGGGAAAAATACCACTTTTACTGAGTGGGCACTCTACGTGAGAATGATGAGAAAATGGTGTTTGAAAAGCCTGCGGGCACTGAAAGTATTTTGAAAATCCTTCAGGGGCTAATGAGGTAGCCAATTTTAAATATTGGACTCAATTGCGAAATATGTCCAAAAGAAATGATTTGAGCAAGAAAACTGAAGGAAGGAAAATGTTTTCAAACCCTTCGTTCTAGTAAAAGTGGTGAAGGACCTTGTCTTGTAGCCTACGGGATAAAGAGCTTAAAGTGCCTTTCTCGTATGGTGGTTATGTTACTGTATGACCAGTTCGTACTGTTGTGGGCGAAGTCTATTCGCCGAGTACTATATCACCCGGAAGGAAAAGGGTCTCCTGCGGGGGTGTGCACACTTAAGTATAGTAACTCTATTTTCGGGTAGGAGTCGTTCTTATGAACCTAGTGAGGCTAGCTAGGAATCATTATAACGCTCCTATAAGTCCAGGGGATCAGTATTAGACCGGGCGATGACCACTGAACCCGAGTTGAATGATCCAAGTGGTCAGTCAAAAGTGGAGAAAGAATACTCCAGAGGCTTCACACTTTCTATCTAGGACCAAGTGGATTTCGAAATATGAATGTAGTTACGCTGTAGCTACGGAAAAGAGATGGTGAAAAGTGAAAATACCCAAAGGTTGTGGGTGATCTCTCTTTGAAAAGTGAAAAGTGATGAGAATTTCCTTATGAAACTAAGGAAGTTTTAAAGCTGAGAAAGAAATGATTTTGTCTTACGAGACAGGTGGATGTTGCTTCACTAAACTCTTTTTTTATGCAAAGTCTTTATTGTTAACTTATTTGCAGGTGAAATCTCATCAATTGGGTACAAGTTACCAAAATTCTTTTATGCGTGTTTTCAAACCTTTGTCTACTTTTAAGTGACAACGGATATCCTTACTTAGCCGTCGCGCTAACTGCACTTCAATGTGTTCTTATCAGATGCAGTTTAGTGTGGACTCCTGTAGCCGATGAGCTCTAAATAGGATGGAAGTGCAGGTTGGGGTCTACTCTTTGATGTAGACAAGGATTGTTGTTAATGTTGTAAGTTTAGCCTGTGCACTTAGAGTGGAGTTTGTCAAAAAGGTGATAGAATTCACTCTAGGTGTGGCGGTAGCACCCGGTTTTCTGCTGGTTAGACGCTTCCGCAATGTATTGTATTATTAGGGATTTTGTAATAAATCCAAGTGGTGAAAATTGGGGTGTTACACGGGCCACATCCCAGCCGTGACCCAGGCCGTGATGCGAAGCCGAAAGAAAAAAATAAAAAAAAAAAAAGAATAAGGGCTCAAGGTCACGGCCCCGTTCCTGGCCGTGATGCGGACTGGGTTATAAAACCCAGTCCGCGATTCCCATCCCCTTTTTCCCCAATTTGAAACCCTAACCCTTCCTCCCCCAATTTCTCTGCACCCCCAATTTTCCTACACCATATTTGCCTCTCTTGCTTGTGATTGCTTGCATTTTCCTACTCCATCTCATCATCTTCTTCATCTAATCAAGGTTTGAATCTCAATTTCGTTACTTTCTCTTGCAAATTTCGAATTTCTTAGTGGTGTTCATAGGGTTACTTGAATCTTTACTTGAATGAATGAATATTGTTAGTTTAAGCATGTTTAGGGTTAGTATTATTGTTTCCATGTTATAGGAGCTTGCTTAGTACTTTAATGGTGTTCACATTGACGATTTGGGTGAAACTTTGAATACCAACTTCAATATGAGTTGAATGTTGATTTTGGATGAAATTTTTGCTAGTTTTAGGATTGTGGAGTAGTTGTTAACAGTTTGGCGATGATTCTTGAGCAATTTGCGATGTTTGAGCCAAAATCTAGGTTAGTCTCTAAAAAAAACAAAAAAAAAAACAAAAAGAAAACTCAGAATTTTAGAGTTTTGTTTTCCTTTTAGTTAGTCATACATTCTACTCCATAGTCCTGCAATCCATTGTGCTTACACTTTGCCTAACCCTCACCCCATGGATATATTTGGTTTGAGTTATTTGCAGATGCCTCCACGACAAAAGAAGAAATCAGTGGCACAAAGGCAACCTCCGGTTGAACAGCTGCCGGACACACCGTTCTATGACCCAAAAAATTTTGAACGTTTTAAGTTCTTCTCCGAGAGGCAGATATTCAAGCCGTGCGTCCTCTCTTTGGACGTTGCGGATAAGTTCGATATTAGGGAGGAGGTGGCAGCCATGATGGATATCCTGGAGTGGAGATACTTGTTGATGGAGTTCGCAGAGGACACACATTAGTTGGTGGCCAATGTAACACCCCGGCTCGGCTATACCGTACATCCGGAGTAGTTACCGCCACACCTAGACTAAACCCAGCCAAGACCAGACAGAGTTCACTCTAGGTGCACAGGCTAACAAGAAAACTATTTCACATCATCATCATCATTACCCAACATCTCTTCATACATATATATATAGGTGAGCAAAAGGGGTAGCTACACTAACTACCAGAATATATACAAGAGTTTAATTACAACTTACTAGCCAGCTAAGTTCATCATGGCTACAAAAGATACATGTACACAAAAAAAGGGGTTCCTCCCATAACCTTTCTAATCAGTCATCCTCTTCTAAGGGGCGGTACTCCGGTTCGGAGTACGTCCCCCATACAAGATGCCAGTTGCCCGCAACCCAGGTGAGATGATCCAGGAAGTAACTAGGAGTGTACATCATGGACCACTCATCCCAACGTTCCGAAGGAGCGAGATTCCACGGACAGGGATAAAAGACAACAAATTCTAAGGGATCACTCCCTTCCAACACCTCTACCAGAAAAGACCCAAACCTAGACCTGGCCCCATCCAGAAAATTTGGCTGGCTACTGCGAACCGGGATACGAGAGGGTGTAGTTGGGTAAGTCGGAGGAGGACTGTACGGTGGGGAAGGAATAGCAGGAACATAAGCCGGAGCTGGAGAGTCAGGAGCGAATCCAGGAGCATACGGGTCGACATCAACTAAGTACTGTACATAATCATCATGATCGTAGATAGGGAACTCCAACTCGGAAGGATCCGAGTCAGGTGGGCTACACGAGCCTACCCTAGACATCTGTTAAGAACACAACGAAGTGTAGTTAGCACGACGGCTAAGTAAGGAAATCCATTTGTCACTTAAAAGTAGACAAAGGTTTGAAAACATAGATAATCTAAAAGCTTTATAAAGTTTTACCATGATTTGAAAATCTGCCTGTAACGAAACGATTTATAGATAGTATAATAGCGTATAAACGTTAAATCATATAAAGCTTTTCTCAAATAAGAATGAAGTCATAACTTGCCACTCAAAATAATTTTCATGCCCTTTTCAGACAAGTTTGCAAAATTTCACATTTTCAGGAATTTCATCATTTGCAAATAGAACCGCAGCTCTAATATTTATAATAATCTGAACCGCAGCTCAGAGTAACAACAATTTTCATACTGCATATAGAACCGCAGCTCTATAATAATCTGAACCGCAGCCCAGAATAACAATAATTTTCATACTCAAAAATTTTCCACTTAGTTTCCCCTGAGTAAGCACTTTGAACATTTCTCAATTCTCCTTCTCAAACCTTGGGCAGTGGCATTTCCCTGCCTTCCCGTCGGTCTCCTTATCCCAACCTAGGGCCATGGCACTCCAGCCCTCCCATAGGTCCAACCTTATTCCAACCCCGGGCCGTGGCGTTTAAGCCTTCCCGAAGGTCCCCACCTTATTCCAGAAACTAAGGGTTTGAAAACATTTTTCTTTTTCTTTCCTGGAATCAAATAGTATTTTCAAAATAATTTATTTCATCCAAATATGGTTGTGACATCCCAAAATTTCGTCACTAGTTTTGTTACAAAAAAAAATTTTTTGTCAAAATTGATTTTGACAGTTTCTGTCCAGAAATTACAGTTTTGCGCAGTCCGAAAGATTGAGCCGGTAAAAATAGTTCCCGAACTCTTTTTCACTTGAAATTTTTATGGTAGAACCCTAACTCATAGTACTTGATGTTCATAAAAAGTTTTGGTCACCTAGGTTCACGAATTTACACAGAAAATTCCATTTTTGCCCTTGGCAGTGTGCTGTCCAGCATTTTTCCTTCTCTGGACCAGTTTTGGGAAAAATTCCGAAAACCATACTTATACTACTCCAAAAATTATGAAAGTTTATATGCGGCTTCTACACTTATAGAACTACATGTATAAAAAAAATTGGACCAAAATAATTTACCGATTTTTCCCAGAAATTCACGGAAGTTACTGACAGAAATCTGTCCTGATTTCCTTTCTCTATTTCCACAAGTATAAGCTTATATAGACATAAATACAACATATACAAGCATATCCAAGCTATGAACTTGTATACGAAAATATTCCCAAAGCTCCAAAAACACCATATTTCAACTAAAATCAATTATCCAAATTCAAGTGACTAATTCCAACTTAAGGGAATTCCTTACCTCACAAGTGTGTAATATCACCGTAAAAGTAGTCTTGAACCTTTATCCCCAAGTTTCACCGAAAAACCCTAGGTAGAATACACCACCATAACAACATATTTAAGAAATCTTTACCTACGATCAAGTTCTAGGAAAGAAATCAAGACTTTTTAACCGAATAAAACCGCAAACTTACCGAATAGTTGAAAACTTGTGTGGAGATTGGCTATGGAAGCTTGAAGCAAGGAAGAAGAGGATGAAGAAGATGAAAGCTCACACTCTCTCCCTCTCTTGGTATTTCGGCCAAGGCAAGACCAAAAGGACAAGGAGAATAAACATGTTTTAGACACTTAGTACTTTGAGGGGAATGTTTGCATGGAAGAATTAAAATAGAATAAAATAATGGTGTATTTTTAAACTTATCAGTTGGGGTCCAAACAGATAAAGTTTCGGTAGAAAATAATCTGGATAGAATAATTCTCGAAACCAAAAATTTATTCCAGACTAACCCTCAAAATTGGGCTAGGTTCGGTACACCGCGAAATTTTAGCGATGTACGATCAAAATAAATTTTCACTGCTATGGGCTGATTTAATTGAATAGGAAGTTCAAGAATAATAATATGGTGTCTAATAATCCATTTCCTAGGATAATCGGGTCCGAATACCAGCTCCTAAAATTTTACGGTTCGTGACCGGCACGAACGATCGCAACTTAATAACAACTATACTTCCTTAAAAAAAAAATTATTTTGAAGCATCGGTCACTTATCTTATGAATGTCATAGCTTAAAGACATATTTTCTGAACCTCAAACTTATCGAAATAGACGAGGGGTTACAGTCTACCCTCCTTAAAAAGAGTTTCGTCCCCGAAACTTCCTTCTTATACTCCACGGTCTCAAATAGATTACTGCTTACCTTCGCTTACACATAATAAAATATTAGTATGCCTAATCTTAGTACACAATTTATTTAAGCATATAGCAAGTAAATCGATCCTACACACCTGAGCCAAATAACTCTGGATAACGTTCCATCATAACGCTTTCCAACTCCCACGTGGCTTCCTCCGGGCTATGATTCGACCATTGGACTTTGACCATTTTAACTGATTTCCTTCTTGTATCTCGGGTCTTAGAGTCTAAGATTCGAATTGGCCTTTCTTCATATTCCAACGAATCATCCACCTCCAATTCCTCAGGTTCCAATACATGGGATGCATCAGGTACATACCGCTGAAGTTGAGAAACATGAAATACATTATGCACCCGGTCAAGCTCAATTGGTAGGGCCAGTCGGTAGGCTAAATTTCCTATCCTTTCCAAGATTTCATAGGGTCCTATATAGCGAGGACTCAACTTTCCTTTCTTTCCAAATCTCTTGACTCCTTTAGTTGGTGAGATTTTCAATAGCACCTTCTCTCCAACTTGATGTTCGGTGAATTGTCGTTTCAAATCGACATAGGACTTTTGACGATCCTGTGCAATTTTTATCCTTTCTCGAATCACCTTGATTGCCTCTGTAGTCTCTTGTAGGTACTGAGGTCCAAGTATAACAACGTCGCTCTTGTCATTCCAACATAGAGGACTTCGACATTTTCGCCCATACAGCGCTTCATAAGGAGCCATTCCTATACTTGCATGATAGCTGTTGTTATAGGAAAATTCGATTAAATCCAACTGCTCATCCCATGAACCTTGGAATTCAAGCACACAACCTCTGAGCATATCTTCCAATGTCTGTATCGTTCGCTCCGTTTGGCCATCAGTGGCAGGGTGAAAAGCTGTACTTAATTTGAGCTGAGTGCCCATCATCATTTGCAACGCTTCCCAGAAACGTGATAGAAATCGTGAATCTCGGTCTGAAACGATATCTTGCGCTACTCCGTGATATTTAACCACGTGTTTAATATAGGCTCTTGCCAACCTTTCCATGGACCATGTCTTGTTCATTGGAATGAACCTCGCTGTCTTNGCATAATTGTTCGGGTAATACCCAAAGAGCATGGTTTGATTTTCGACTCAAGGCATCAGCTACCTTGTTTGCTTTGCCCTCCTGGTATTGGATTTCCAAGTCATAATCTTTGATCAATTCCAACCATCTCCTTTGCCTTAGATTAAGGTCTCGCTGAGTAAAGATGTACTTTAAACTCTTGTGGTCCGTATAAATCTTGCATGAGATTCCATAGAGGTAGTGTCGCCAAATCTTGAGAGCAAATACCACGGCTGCCAGTTCTAAGTCATGCGTCGGGTAGTTAGCTTCATGAGCTTTTAATTGGCGAGAAGCATATGCTATTACCCTTCCATTTTGCATCAAAACACATCCTAGTCCCTTGTGAGATGCATCCGTGTACAACTCGTAACCTTCCGCTCCAACAGGTAAGGTCAATATTGGAGCAGTCGTCAATCTCGTCTTAAGTTCTTGGAATGCCTGCTCACATTCTTCACTCCAACTATACTTGGTCGTTTTCTTGAGCAGGTTTGTCAACGGCTTTGCTATCCTTGAGAAGTCCTGAACAAATCTTCGGTAATAACCCGCCAAACCTAAGAAACTACGGACTTCCGTAACTGATTTGGGTGCTTCCCATTCAAGTACAGCTTGTATCTTAGCTGGGTCCACTGCTATCCCTTCTTGGGTGATTACGTGTCCAAGAAAAGCAACTTCTCTTTTCCAAAATTCACACTTTGACAATTTCGCAAAAAGTTTCTTTTCCCTTAGTGTTTGTAACACTGTCCGAAGATGTCCCTTGTGATCCTCCGGTGTCTCAGAGTAGACCAAGATGTCATCTATGAAGGCGACGACGAATTTATCCAAATAGGGAAGGAAAATTCGGTTCATCAGGTCCATAAAGGTTCCTGGGGCGTTAGTCACTCCGAATGGCATAACCGTGAATTCATAGTGCCCATATCTCGTCCGAAATGCTGTCTTAGGCACATCCCCCTTCGCGACTCGCACTTGATGATACCCTGACCGTAAGTCAATCTTTGAAAACACTCCCGCTCCTTTCAACTGATCGAATAGATCATCGATCCTAGGCAACGGGTACTTGTTCTTTACTGTGACTCGGTTTAGTTCCCTGTAATCGATGCACAGTCTAAAACTCCCATCCTTCTTCTTAACGAACAGTACCGGTGCACCCCAAGGCGATACGCTTGGTCTGATAAATCCTTTCTCCAGTAATTCCGCCAATTGTGCCTTTAGTTCCTCCATCTCTTTCGGTGCCATTCGATAAGGCGCTTTCGAGGTAGGTGAGGTTCCTGGTATGAGATCAATGGTCCCAGTCCAATCCTCGAACAAACCTTCGTGCCTTACTTGCTTTTACAACAATCTCCTGAGCGAAACGCATTAGTTCCACGTACTGGTCATGATATTCTTCGATTGTTGCTCCCTTCTGTTTTAGCCGTAGAAATTCCTCGCATTTAATCCCTCTAATACGCTCGGTGTAGAACTGTCCCCTCAGTTCCTCCTTGAATTCTTCCCAACCAAACTCTGGGTCTTGTAGAAGATCAGGTCCTTCTGATGTCCACCAGTTG
>NC_044924.1:18631360-18681232 GCF_003576645.1 Ipomoea triloba
TCTGCAGCTTTCGTTAAATAATAGACCGCGGAAGGTACTCGTTGATTTGCAGGGCAATCCACTGCGTTGAGCAGTTTGTCAAACGTCCGGATCCACTCCTCTAAAATAACCGGATCTTTTTCTCCCGCATAGTGTGGTGGTTGTCGGCTTGCTATCGCCTTCGCATAATCGACTCGTGGTTGTCCTTGGTTCTGGTTCTGGGTTTGCTGAGCCATCATGAACTCAGCCATTCGCTCCATCGCTTGGGCCATACGATCAATTGCAGAGACGTTCTCGTTGCTACTGGTAGGCATGTTGCGTCTTGGAGGCATTTTCATTGGACGATAGATCCAAATTAGTATCCGAAGTATAAGAGTCCTCGAGGGTTAGCTAGTTAGGCAGTCAGTATAGCACCTACTTAAGTCCTATACAACGTCCCCTAACATTCACTTTATCATACCCGCTAAGCAGGGGTTTCTACCTCAGCATAGGGATAATTAACGCATTACGCTAGCCAGCTTACTCACAATAATCCCATGCAAGGATTAACACATGCAAAAAATCACAAACATTGATCATATTATTCAACAACCAGAATCGTAAGATTCTGTAGAGTAAAAGTAAAATACCCCCTTTTATGCTGCCGGACTTTCGTTCCAACTCTGCTCCAAAGCTTATGCTCATGATACCGTAACAACGACTTAGGTTAATCTCTACGAACCTAAGCTGACTTGAAACTTGAACTCAACCTAGGCTCGGACTTAGGCTTCGATCTAATTCCCGAAGGTTCAACCTAGGCTCTGATACCAACTTGTAACACCCCAGCTCGGCTATACCGTACATCCGGAGTAGTTACCGCCACACCTAGACTAAACCCAGCCAAGACCAGACAGAGTTCACTCTAGGTGCACAGGCTAACAAGAAAACTATTTCACATCATCATCATCATTACCCAACATCTCTTCATACATATATATATAGGTGAGCAAAAGGGTAGCTACACTAACTACCAGAATATATACAAGAGTTTAATTACAACTTACTAGCCAGCTAAGTTCATCATGGCTACAAAAGATACATGTACACAAAAAAAGGGGTTCCTCCCATAACCTTTCTAAGGGATCACTCCCTTCCAACACCTCTACCAGAAAAGACCCAAACCTAGACCTGGCCCCATCCAGAAAATTTGGCTGGCTACTGCGAACCGGGATACGAGAGGGTGTAGTTGGGTAAGTCGGAGGAGGACTGTACGGTGGGGAAGGAATAGCAGGAACATAAGCCGGAGCTGGAGAGTCAGGAGCGAATCCAGGAGCATACGGGTCGACATCAACTAAGTACTGTACATAATCATCATGATCGTAGATAGGGAACTCCAACTCGGAAGGATCCGAGTCAGGTGGGCTACACGAGCCTACCCTAGACATCTGTTAAGAACACAACAAAGTGTAGTTAGCACGACGGCTAAGTAAGGAAATCCATTTGTCACTTAAAAGTAGACAAAGGTTTGAAAACATAGATAATCTAAAAGCTTTATAAAGTTTTACCGTGATTTGAAAATCTGCCTGTAACGAACGATTTATNAGGTCCAACCTTATTCCAACCCCGGGCCGTGGCGTTTAAGCCTTCCCGAAGGTCCCCACCTTATTCCAGAAACTAAGGGTTTGAAAACATTTTTCTTTTTCTTTCCTGGAATCAAATAGTATTTTCAAAATAATTTATTTCATCCAAATATGGTTGTGACATCCCAAAATTTCGTCACTAGTTTTGTTACAAAAAAATATTTTTGTCAAAATTGGTTTTGACAGTTTCTGTCCAGAAATTACAGTTTTGCGCAGTCCGAAAGATTGAGCCGGTAAAAATAGTTCCCGAACTCTTTTTCACTTGAAATTTGTATGGTAGAACCCTAACTCATAGTACTTGATGCTCATAAAAAGTTTTGGTCACCTAGGTTCACGAATTTACACAGAAAATTCCATTTTTGCCCTTGGCAGTGTGCTGTCCAGCATTTTTCCTTCTCTGGACCAGTTTTGGGAAAAATTCCGAAAACCATACTTATACTACTCCAAAAATTATGAAAGTTTATATGCGGCTTCTACACTTATAGAACTACATGTATAAAAAAAATTGGACCAAAATAATTTACCGATTTTTCCCAGAAATTCACGGACGTTACTGACAGAAATCTGTCCCTGTCCTGATTTCCTTTCTCTATTTCCACAAGTATAAGCTTATATAGACATAAATACAACATATACAAGCATATCCAAGCTATGAACTTGTATACGAAAATATTCCCAAAGCTCCAAAAACACCATATTTCAACTAAAATCAATTATCCAAATTCAAGTGACTAATTCCAACTTAAGGGAATTCCTTACCTCACAAGTGTGTAATATCACCGTAAAAGTAGTCTTGAACCTTTATCCCCAAGTTTCACCGAAAAACCCTAGGTAGAATAAACCACCATAACAACATATTTATGAAATCTTTACCTACGATCAAGTTCTAGGGAAGAAATCAAGACTTTTTAACCGAATAAAACCGCAAACTTACCGAATAGTTGAAAACTTGTGTGGAGATTGGCTATGGAAGCTTGAAGCAAGGAAGAAGAGGATGAAGAAGATGAAAGCTCACACTCTCTCCCTCTCTTGGTATTTCAGCCAAGGCAAGACCAAAAGGACAAGGGGAATAAACATGTTTTAGACACTTAGTACTTTGAGGGGAATGTTTGCATGGAAGAATTAAAATAGAATAAAATAATGGTGTATTTTTAAACTTATCAGTTGGGGTCCAAACAGATAAAGTTTCGGTAGAAAATAATCTGGATAGAATAATTCTCGAAACCAAAAATTTATTCCAGACTAACCCTCAAAATTGGGCTAGGTTCGGTACACCGCGAAATTTTAGCGATGTACGATCAAAATAAATTTTCACTGCTATGGGCTGATTTAATTGAATAGGAAGTTCAAGAATAATAATATGGTGTCTAATAATCCATTTCCTAGGATAATCGGGTCCGAATACCAGCTCCTAAAATTTTACGGTTCGTGACCGGCACGAACGATCGCAACTTAATAACAACTATACTTCCTTAAAAAAAAAATTATTTTGAAGCATCGGTCACTTATCTTATGAATGTCATAGCTTAAAGACATATTTTCTGAACCTCAAACTTATCGAAATAGACGAGGGGTTACAGCCACAATGAAACTTCCCAAATTTGATGGCCTCACTAGCAGCGTGTGTGTACAGTTCCATATAGGCCATACGATGTTCCGGTTCAGCCCGGATAATTTGAGTGATTTGATGGGTTTCGGCCCGGTCCAGCAGCTCATAGAAGAACAGAAATTCGACCGGGTTGCCAATGTGCCAAACGTTCAACAGTTCTGGGAAGAGCTTACGGATGGCACCACGGTTTTCAAGAGCTCCCATAGCCGCTATTCTGAATTCCTCAAGAAAGAACACAAATTCATGCAGTATCTGTTGGGCCACTCCATCACCGGCCGATTCGATGCCACTAGTTCTTTTAACCATGCTGACCTGTTCTGTCTGTATGGCATGGTCAAGCATGTCAGGCTGCATATGCAAGTGGTGATTTGGAACTTAATTAAGAACCAATATTACCTTCGTGGAGTGGCTTTGTATCTTGGCCCTTATCTCACTCGGATCCTCCGTGCTACCCAGCGGGTTGTATTGGCTGAGCCTAGGGCTCCAGGCATGCAGCCTCTCACAGCTGAGGCTGTGGCGAGGATGCGTGACAAGATTGGGGCAAAGAGGGCCCGTACTGCAGAGATGGCTGATGTGTCAAATGCGAGGAGGGAGGAGGAGGCCTATGAAGCCTATCATGATGCTGCAGGTCTTGCCCATGCTGGGGCAGGCGAGGGTTCATCTTCTACTGATTTCCAGCAGCAGATACTGGCCCAGCTGGCAGCCATGAACATGAGGTTCGACCACATTGATAACCGGCTGGATGAGATGGCGGCTACAAATGCTCAGAGTCGCGCTGAGGCCCAGGCATACTATGAGTGGATGCGTGGGCATTACTCGCCTCAGGGGGGCCCTCCATTCCCACCTTATGATCCCTCCTCTATGGGATGATGTGCTTAGTGAACTTTCTACAACTCTACTCTTTTATTTTTCTGTTATTTTTGCTTTTAGTTCGTTTTTGAATTGTATGATGTTTAAGACTTGAATTCTGTTATCATATTTCCTACTTTCTAGTTCGTTTGCTTTTGTTTGAATTTCGTGGGGCCATGGTTGTCCATCAAGGACGATGTCCAGACTAAGTGTGGGGGGTGCTATTTCTGATAAAACTGGTGAAAAATTGAAATTTTTGATGAACTTTGCTTGAAGGATTCAATTTGCAGCTTAGGGTAGTATGCTTTCCTTGTGTTGTGGCTGTGACCACTGTCCTTTCTGCTGGTTTGTGGTTTGATTTGGTGGTACTTATGCAGCCTAGGTTGTCAGGGATGATTCAAGGTTGAGCTTGTGTTTAATTCAGTCTCTTGCTAATAATTGGGTTAACCTCTAACCTAAATGTTTCCCCTGTGTGTTATGCATTGCTAGTGAAGGCTTATGTGGGATTCCGGTGATACCTGTTCTGTCATAGCTTGTCTTAGTGCTCTCGTAGTGAAGTCTATAATTTGCATGCTTTGAAGTGATTTAGGCAATTGTTGTTAGCCCAAGCCTTTAAACCTACCCTGTGTTACAATTATTTTCCCTAGTTGTCCCCTTTGAGCCTTGTTTTTTGTTTAATAAGTGCAAAGTACTTAACCTCGTTCTTTGTATTGTCTTTCTTGTTTAGCCCTATCATTTAACCCTTAGCCTTTAGCCATAGATTTCCATTCACCCTTAGAGAGAATGTAGCATTTGTTCTTTAATTTAGAGGAGATTTCCCCTTTTTGAGCTTACTTTTGATAGAGTTATTCCTGTTATCTTTGTTCTAGTGTGGGGGTGTAGTGAAAGAATTGATTGGTTGGTTTGAATTGAAGGAAAGAAAGTGGGAAGAAAATTGAAAATGAAAAGAAAGTGTGTGAAATTGTTGTTTAAGAAAAGTTTGAAGAAGAAGGTTGGAAGTGAAGAAAGATTTGTGAAAAGAAAGAAAAAGATAGATGAATAAAAGCCACCCCCACTAGTTTAGAATACTCTTGTGTTTTCAAATATATTTTGCTCTCTTGATTTATATTTTCCATGTCTCCTCTAGGTTTAATTGTGAATAGGTCAAATCGGGGAGTCTCTAAAAGCGGTGGAGAATTAGGACCAAAGGTGAGAGAAAATTAAAAGCCTCTCCGGGGCATGACAACAAGACTCTCGAACCACTTCCTAACTTCTCTACATGTTAGAGATTACTTGAGACTTAGCAGGAACATAACCATAAATCTATTCAAAACCTTCAACTGAAAACTTAGAAACTCATGATATTTTGCAAACTGGGAAATTTATATTTCAAACTGCGATATGTTACAAAGCAAACTGAACCTCCTTTTATAGGGATCAAGGATGGTTCTCGAAATATAATACAGCTGTTTACAATTATTACAATACATGTGGCCGACAAAGTGTGATGGCCTTCTTGACATAAAGTAAAGCTACCTTTTAATAAAGTTGTCTAATAATTCATACAACACGCCAAACTGATAAGATAACGCTGACATGACCTTGTCAGGACGGGGATCTTATCTTTGAAGATAAGATTTTTTGTTGCAGATGAGATTTGCTTTGCTGGGGCTTTGCTGGAGAGATAAGATCAAATCTTATCCTTCACTCATGAATCTCTTTCCTTTCCAGTTTTGTGGGTTCCAATCTGGTTGCTTTGTCTTCATGACCATCCATTCTCCATGAAATTGAAGATCCATTACGGAGTCTTCGTCTGATGTTGTGTCGCTTTCTGTGGAGTAGCCAGAGTTGCTGGGGTAACCCATGTAGTTAACCCATTCTTGCCTATCCATACCAGATTGCCTTCTCTTCGTCCTCCAAACATCTTTGTTCCACTGGCTCTTGTGTTCTGGCCTTTTCTTTTGAGACTTTTGAGCATAAGCTTTCTCAATCCTTTCAACTTCTTCAAGCACTGAATCTATATCATCAAAGTTCCAAGGGTCTTGTGACCAGATATCTTCCTTCTGGGTCTGGTGTAGCTCATAGTAGTACTGGTTTTTTGCTGACTTGATCCTTTCATGGTAGATCTCATCATCTTGTCTCACATCTGGCTGAATCCTTTCTCTGGGCCAAATTTCTTTTGGAATGACCTTGTTCTGGGCGAAAATGTACCTCTGAAATTCTGGATAGTCTTCTTCTCGAACTATGATAGATTCCATGTGCTGCTCATAAATCTTCATAAATGGTTCTGCATGTCCTTCTAAAAATCTGGATACCCATGCTGTGACTTCCCTATGCAGATGAACTGTGAAGAATTTTGGACCATCTTGGCATAACTTCTTCCAGTATTTTAATGGATAAAACCAAGTTAAGAATTTTATTAAATCTTTCTCAACAGAAAGATCTAACTCTTTTCTTAAGCTAGGCCTGTGGAACTCCATTAAAATATGATATTCATGGCATAAATACCAAAATATCCAATTTAACTCTTCTGGCCAATCTTGAACTTGAGCAATAAAGATTTGAGCAAATGGATATTTAGGGTGAATACCATATGGTTGTAGCATATGACCTCCATAGTATCTGAACAATCTGACTTCCCAATCTGTTATTCTTTCTTCAAGGTATTCATGGCTCCATGGGAACTGGTTGACATCAATGTCTGGTGGAAAATCTGCATTTGATGAAGTGCTCTGGCTGGAACTTCCTTCATTGAACATATAGACTTCACAGAGCTTGGACTGGAACTGGAGTTGAGGAACTTGCTGTGGTCTGGATAAAAAGTCTGCAACCACATTCTTCTTTCCTGGAATATGGCGAACATCATAGTTGTATCTAGAAAACCATTGTTGCCATCTTAGAGCTTGAGCTTGTGGAATTTCTTTCCTCTTGAACTGCAACATTTTTGGAAAAGCTGACATGTCTAACTCAATAAGAAACTTATAACCGATCAAATGAAAATTAAATTTTTTAATTCCATTTTTCACGGCTAAAATCTCTTTATAAGTGGAGTGGTAATGAAGTTCTGCATCTTTGAATCTAACACTGGAGTAGCCGCAAACAAGCCTTTTTCCTTTGACTTCCTGTAGGAGTATTGCTCCCCAATAGTAATCACCGGCATCTGTTTGTAGAATTCTGAGTCCTTCACCTGCTGGAATGTGCAATGGTGGTAATTCCTTGGTGTGCTCCTTCATCCATCGGATTGCCTTGGTTTGTTCTATGCTCCATTTTGGTGGTGACTTCTTCAACACTTGGTGAGAGTGCTAACATGAGGGGCTATGTTGGGAACAAAATCTCGGATATAATTAATTATACCAAGAAATTGTTGAACTTGCTGCTTTGTGAGGTTTTCATCAGGAAATTTGAGTAACTCCTGAGCAATATGCCTTCCTGGTTGAAACTTTCCCTGGTCAATATCCATGCCTAAAAACTGGATCTTCTGCTGGGCTAGTAACATCTTCTTTTCAGATAACATGATTCCAAATTTTTGGCATATCTCCATGAATTGTTTGATCAGCTGGATGTGTTCCTCCATGGTCTTACTGAATAGTAAGATATCATCGATGTAAATGAGGGCTTTGTCAAGAATTGGCTCAAAGATCTTGGTCATCACTTTCTGGAATTCACTGGGTGCAATTTTGAGACCAAAAGGCATTACCTTCCATTCAAGATGATATCCTGGGATACAAAAAGCTGTCTTGTATCTTTCTTCTGGCTTGATTCCTATCTGCCAAAATCCTGCTTTGAGATCGAACTTTGAAAACCATTGGGCTCCTGGGAGATATGAGAACATCATAGATCTTCTTGGTAATGGAAATTTGACATCTTTGAGACATTGATTCAAGGGTTGATAGTTGATAACAAGTCGTAACTTTCCCCTTGCTTGTTCTGCTCACTTGTTCACATAGAATGCTTCACATGCCCATGAGGACTTGGATTCTGTGATTAATCCTAACTTCTGCAACTCCTTACACTCTTGAACCGCCATTTTGAGATGTTGAGGATTCATTCCTGAGTGGCTGGCTTTGGTGGGGTTGATCACCTTTCCTTCTTTGAATGGAAGTTCAATAAAGAATTCTTCCCTGGTCCATAGGGGCTTACTGTGTTTCTTCATGAATTCGTCATGAGAGTCTGCACATAATTGCTCCACCAATTGTTGCTTGATTTGGGTGATGGTATCCATGAAGTTGAGTTGCCACATTCTGTAATCTTCTTTATAGGTCTTGAAGTAGAGGCCTTTGCTAATTCCTCGTGATTGAACCAATACCTTCATCATCTTGAAAGCATCAAATCTTAATAGCAAATCCCTTCTTGGAAGGCCACATCCAAGAACATGAATTTGGATCTTGCAGTTAGGAAGTATGCTAATCTCCAATGGTTCCTTCGTCTCTAATCCTGCATCAAAATCATCTCCAGATGCTGATGTAAGACGTTTCTGGGATGGTCTCCATGCCTCTTGAGGTAACAGCTTTGGGTTCATCATTGAGAACTGAGCTCCAGTATCAACAAGGGCTATGGCATCGAATGGCTTGCTTAACCGGTGCTTGATCTGTACTTTCACATGGGGTGCCTTGAACTCTTCATCTTCTTTTATCCCAAAATTGTATGAGATAAAATCCTCTTCTGGAACTTCATCTTCTATGGAAAAGATTGTTTCTGTTGAAGGTTCGTCTTCTGGGCTGAGATAGCCATCCAGGTCTTCTTCGGCGATATCGTCATCAATAAGAGACATGACTTCCGATATCATTTTAGCCGCTTGCTTCTCCTTGCAATCTTTGGCGTAGTGTCCTAGCTTTCCACAAACAAAGCATTTGTTAGATGCTTTATTTCCTCTCTTTTTTGGTTGTGCTTTCTGGTTCTGGGATTTTCTAAAATATCTCCTCCTTGGCTTCCATCCGATTCTCCTGGTGTTTTGAGAATTCTTCCTGAAGCGAGTGAAATTTCTCCTTCTTACTCTGGGTTTGTCTCCACACACTCCATTGCATGAGGATCCTATTATGAGGTTTGGCTTCTGGCATGCTTTGGAAAGAATTGATTCATGCTTTCTCAAGGTCTGGAACTTGTTGTGGATCTGGCAAATATTGTCTAGGCTTTCAAATATTGCTTGCCTAATCTACCCAGTTGAAAGATGTGTTATGGATCCATGATTCTTTTTGATAAGTTGATCTGTACTGTCTGCCAGCAGGGGTGGTAAGGATGAAACAAAAGCTTGCTTGAGATTGTTGTCAAATCCCAGAAAATAGAAAACTTTTGTCATCCTTTTGAAGTGTTCCTCTAAGTGCCTTTTCTCATAAGACAGGCACTTCATTCTGAAAAACTCCGTTCTCTTCTGTTCTACTTCATCTTCATGTTTACCCAGAAATATGAAGTAAATCATTGAAACGGCTTCCTGGAGAGGTAGTCTTAAGAACATCATCTTGAATGCTCCATCTGCTTTAGACCACCAATCTTTAAGAATTCCGGTGAACTTTGCTGTAAATTCCATCAGGATTTTGAAAGTATCTCGTTCTACTAGATTCCTGGTAGTCATCCATGTGTGGAACTCAGCAAACTTCTCTCCCCACTTTTCTGGTGATAAATCATCAATTGTAAAGAATTGATAATTTACTCCTTTGTGCATCACCATTTCCGTGGCATTTTCAACACCAAAGTATTCTTCCTCTGTATGACCCATTGGTTGATCAGCAGGTTGTTGAGTTGTGTATCCACCAGTTGATGATTCTGCCGGATCTGCCATAAATGCAGGGTTTTCTGAGTCCTGATTAGAAATAGAAAAGGATTCTTCTCCTTCTGGATCTGTATATCCTTCTGATTCTGACTGAGTTGTTTCAGATTGGTAGCCAGATTCTTCTGATATTTTTCCAGCACTATAAGCTTCCATGACTGGTAGGTTTCTCTCAGGTGGATCTGGACCTTTGATAACAGAATCAAAAAGATCCTTATCTGTGATTGTTTCATGGAGCATCATTTGGGTCGTATTTGGGGTTGTATTTGGTGGAGGGTACAGGTCATTTGATTTTGAGGATATAATTGGCTGGGATGGAGTGGTAGTTTGTTCTGAAATGGTGAAAGGTCTAAAAACTTGCTGGTGTAAAGGGTGAGATGGATTTCTAATTTTCCAAGCAGAGAACAATCTTGTTTGAGAATCAAGTTGGGCTTGAGATGTGGGTAAAGGCAAAGTTGGTTGTGGTGGGGGTTGTGGATACTTTTGTTTAGGCTTACTTCTCCTATGGTACTCATCTAGAATGGAAGACTCTGTAGGAGGAAACATAGGGTTTCCAGACTGGAACGACGAACTTGTTAAGGAACTGGTTTGGTAAAATGGTGTTGGAGTAGAGGTAGCTGGGTATTTTTGGGGTGTTTCAAACAAATTGGGTTGGTAAGGTTGTTTGGGCCTGATCTCGGATCTCAACTGATCTATCATGCTCCGGATAGAAGCAGTTTCGTTGGCTTGGTACTGAAAATGGGCTTGAAGGGATTGACCATAAGAAGGTCTCTCAAAAGGGATCTGCTCCAATCTTTTCTCCAAAATCTGGATCCTTGAGTCAATCTTTGAATAGTATTCTCCAGATTTGTGGCTTAGCTCAACNTTTAGGCTTACTTCTCCTATGGTACTCATCTAGAATGGAAGACTCTGTAGGAGGAAACATAGGGTTTCCAGACTGGAACGACGAACTTGTTAAGGAACTGGTTTGGTAAAATGGTGTTGGAGTAGAGGTAGTTGGGTATTTTTGGGGTGTTTCAAACAAATTGGGTTGGTAAGGTTGTTTGGGCCTGATCTCGGATCTCAACTGATCTATCATGCTCCGGATAGAAGCAGTTTCGTTGGCTTGGTACTGAAAATGGGCTTGAAGGGATTGACCATAAGAAGGTCTCTCAAAAGGGATCTGCTCCAATCTTTTCTCCAAAATCTGGATCCTTGAGTCAATCTTTGAATAGTATTCTCCAGATTTGTGGCTTAGCTCAACAAGATTGTTGGAAATTGATTTGAGGGTGCGGTTTTGAGCTAAGGCGTTCTCCGTTTGCCAATTTAAAGTCTGCTCAATGGATGGTTGTCCTCTTAACTGGCCTGTTGGTAATACTTCATTAGGAGCTGGGATCTTTGGTGCATGCATAGAACCTCCTCGCTAAAAACTTTCCAAAGGGGGAAAGTCCTCCTTATAGGATTCTGAGATCACCATTGCTGGGATAGCTGGTGAAGCTGGAACTATTGTGGGCTCCTTTCTTAAGTACTCTTGCTTATAGCACTTAAGAGCTTTCTTTTTTCTTTGCAGGGGCACAGGTGGTGGTGACGGCGGATCTTCATCATCACTATCATCCTTACTTCTGGATCTTCTCCTTCTAGAGGGCTTGCAGCTGGGTCTCCTCTGTGGCTCCTTTGTTGGGTAGCATTGCTTACAATCATCTTCACANTCTTAAGTACTCTTGCTCATAGCACTTAAGAGCTTTCTTTTTTCTTTGCAGGGGCACAGGTGGTGGTGACGGCGGATCTTCATCATCACTATCATCCTTCCTTCTGGATCTTCTCTTTCTAGGGGGCTTGCAGCTGGGTCTCCTCTGTGGCTCCTTTGTTGGGTAGCATTGCTTACAATCATCTTCACACAAATCGAAGAAACAGTGATTTGAGATGGGATCCTTAAACTAGAAAACTGGTTTACCAAGTTGGTCGAACGAATGAACAATTTCACTCATTCCTGTTTTTCCGTAACCAAGGAAGACTGGTTCTGCATCATCATCGTCTGGGTCATAGTCAAGGATCTCCTGGACATGCTCCTCTTGTCTTGCTCCTCTTGTCTTTCTCTAGTCTCTTCTACCATATTGATGGATGGTAGAAATTCTGTTCTTTTTAGATGAGCATGATTGAATGAGATTCCAACGGTACCATCTTTTCGCCTGCTGATGGTAGCCTCGTTGGATTCGATTGGCCTTCTGTTCTGGTGCAGCTTCTCATAGTTGGATATCCAAGTGTCAGGGATAACTTGGATCAACTCCTCTTTTGTACATCTCCTGGGAACCTTAGTGCAGGTAACATTTCTCTGTTCATCAGTGACTAGGATGAGAGCTTCTCCTCCTCCTGGAATTTTCATATCGAAAGCATGATCTTGCAATCGATAAGACATCTGGTAGTGGACAGTGGCTTCAATAGCATCTTGCTCAGCATGCTTAGCTCCAACAATATGGACTTGAATTTTAAACATATCTAGAAGATGTGGATCTTCTAAGGATACGTTAAAATTTGGGTAAACAGTAGCACAGACAGTGCCAGAATCAAGTGTGACTTCCATAGTGGCTATCAATGCATGTTGGTACTCTAAGTACCTGGAATCAAGGAGACATAGCTTGGCAACTACGGGTTGACCCTTTCTGCCATGATAGGTTATGGCAAAGCGCATTGCTCCAAAGTGGATATGAGTATATCCTTCTCTCCTCCAAATGGCCGGGAATTCATCAGGGATTTCAAGAGCAATGAACTGTTCTTGGTGGGTGGAATATATGGGACATCTGCTCATGGCTGAGGCTGAGATGTATTCTTTGGGAACTAAAGACCGTTTCTGGTAAATAGCTTTAAGGGATTTAACCAGAAGATTGGATTGGTTTCTTTTATTGAAAGCAGAGTATGGATTCAGAAGGAGCAGGTGGGTTTCTTCTATTTTTTGGTCCTCTTTAAGATAATTTATCTCATAGAGATAATCCATCTTAGAAGAGAGAGATTTTTTGAAATGAGGTTTTTCTAATGAAAAAGAAGAACGGCTAGGTACAATAGATGTGGATGTAGAAGCTGAAGAGGAAGACATATTTAAGAAATATGAAGGTTTTGAATAAAGAGATATGGATGGCTCTGATACCAAATCGGGGAGTCTCTAAAAGCGGTGGAGAATTAGGTCCAAAGGTGAGAGAAAATTAAAAGCCTCTCCGAGGCATGACAACAAGACTCTCGAACCACTTCCTAACTTCTCTACATGTTAGAGATTACTTGAGACTTAGCAGGAACATAACCATAAATCTATTCAAAACCTTCAACTGAAAACTTAGAAACTCATGATATTTTGTGCATTTTTCCGTACCCCTTCTTTGTTTAGCCACTCACCCTTAGCCCCATTACAAGCCAAATAAAGACCTAATTGACCTTAACATGCAGTTTTAGAGTGATCTATGTGAGTATGAAAGGCATGTCTATGGGAGTTCATCTTAAGGAAAGTCTTGCAAAATCTCAACTGAGTACATGTGTATACAGGGTCCTAATCTACCTAATTTCGAGTGCCCGGTTATTGGCTTGATAGGGGAACTCACTTGTGATTCTGAGATGATTTTTGAAGTAGGTTAGGATGTACAAGTTGGTTGGTGAAATGATTGGTTGAGCAAGAAGGAAGTGTGATCAGTTATAGTGCTTGGAGGGTAGATTATCCTAGGTAATTGCTTGAGGACAAGCAAAAGTTCTAGTGTGGGGGAGGTAATACACATGATTTTATACGTTTGTTTGCCCCACGATTCAGNTGGTAGTGGTGACGGCGGATCTTCATCATCACTATCATCCTTCCTTCTGGATCTTCTCTTTCTAGGGGGCTTGCAGCTGGGTCTCCTCTGTGGCTCCTTTGTTGGGTAGCATTGCTTACAATCATCTTCACACAAATCGAAGAAACAGTGATTTGAGATGGGATCCTTAAACTAGAAAACTGGTTTACCAAGTTGGTCGAACGAATGAACAATTTCACTCATTCCTGTTTTTCCGTAACCAAGGAAGACTGGTTCTGCATCATCATCGTCTGGGTCATAGTCAAGGATCTCCTGGACATGCTCCTCTTGTCTTGCTCCTCTTGTCTTTCTCTAGTCTCTTCTACCATATTGATGGATGGTAGAAATTCTGTTCTTTTTAGATGAGCATGATTGAATGAGATTCCAACGGTACCATCTTTTCGCCTGCTGATGGTAGCCTCGTTGGATTCGATTGGCCTTCTGTTCTGGTGCAGCTTCTCATAGTTGGATATCCAAGTGTCAGGGATAACTTGGATCAACTCCTCTTTTGTACATCTCCTGGGAACCTTAGTGCAGGTAACATTTCTCTGTTCATCAGTGACTAGGATGAGAGCTTCTCCTCCTCCTGGAATTTTCATATCGAAAGCATGATCTTGCAATCGATAAGACATCTGGTAGTGGACAGTGGCTTCAATAGCATCTTGCTCAGCATGCTTAGCTCCAACAATATGGACTTGAATTTTAAACATATCTAGAAGATGTGGATCTTCTAAGGATACGTTAAAATTTGGGTAAACAGTAGCACAGACAGTGCCAGAATCAAGTGTGACTTCCATAGTGGCTATCAATGCATGTTGGTACTCTAAGTACCTGGAATCAAGGAGACATAGCTTGGCAACTACGGGTTGACCCTTTCTGCCATGATAGGTTATGGCAAAGCGCATTGCTCCAAAGTGGATATGAGTATATCCTTCTCTCCTCCAAATGGCCGGGAATTCATCAGGGATTTCAAGAGCAATGAACTGTTCTTGGTGGGTGGAATATATGGGACATCTGCTCATGGCTGAGGCTGAGATGTATTCTTTGGGAACTAAAGACCGTTTCTGGTAAATAGCTTTAAGGGATTTAACCAGAAGATTGGATTGGTTTCTTTTATTGAAAGCAGAGTATGGATTCAGAAGGAGCAGGTGGGTTTCTTCTATTTTTTGGTCCTCTTTAAGATAATTTATCTCATAGAGATAATCCATCTTAGAAGAGAGAGATTTTTTGAAATGAGGTTTTTCTAATGAAAAAGAAGAACGGCTAGGTACAATAGATGTGGATGTAGAAGCTGAAGAGGAAGACATATTTAAGAAATATGAAGGTTTTGAATAAAGAGATATGGATGGCTCTGATACCAAATCGGGGAGTCTCTAAAAGCGGTGGAGAATTAGGTCCAAAGGTGAGAGAAAATTAAAAGCCTCTCCGAGGCATGACAACAAGACTCTCGAACCACTTCCTAACTTCTCTACATGTTAGAGATTACTTGAGACTTAGCAGGAACATAACCATAAATCTATTCAAAACCTTCAACTGAAAACTTAGAAACTCATGATATTTTGTGCATTTTTCCGTACCCCTTCTTTGTTTAGCCACTCACCCTTAGCCCCATTACAAGCCAAATAAAGACCTAATTGACCTTAACATGCAGTTTTAGAGTGATCTATGTGAGTATGAAAGGCATGTCTATGGGAGTTCATCTTAAGGAAAGTCTTGCAAAATCTCAACTGAGTACATGTGTATACAGGGTCCTAATCTACCTAATTTCGAGTGCCCGGTTATTGGCTTGATAGGGGAACTCACTTGTGATTCTGAGATGATTTTTGAAGTAGGTTAGGATGTACAAGTTGGTTGGTGAAATGATTGGTTGAGCAAGAAGGAAGTGTGATCAGTTATAGTGCTTGGAGGGTAGATTATCCTAGGTAATTGCTTGAGGACAAGCAAAAGTTCTAGTGTGGGGGAGGTAATACACATGATTTTATACGTTTGTTTGCCCCACGATTCAGGAGTTTCTGTTGCTTAATTCCTTTACCTTGATACATTTAAGGCTCGTTTGTGTGTTACATTTGATCAATCTTAGTTTATTCACAAATGAGGAGCAAAGGAAGGATTTTCGGTCATATCTCAGACTAGTTTTCGAGACATAAGGAACCTATGCCGGGACGGAAAGGAGCAACGAAGCACGAAAGGAGTCAGAAGAGGACCAGGGGGCCGCATCACGGCCAGCCTCACGGCCGTGATGTCGGCCGTGATCCCCACCGCGGACAGCAGCTAGCCACGCCACATCACGGCCCCGATCCCGGCCGTGATGGTGGCCGTGACTCGGCTGCTGTCCAGTATTTATTTCGCGTTTTTCCTGTATTTTGGGTATTCCGAGCCCTAGTTTAGTTTAGTGCAATTTTTCCCTTCTTTAGAGTTTTCCATTGTAGAGAATAGAGCAGATTTACATCATTGAATTCGGTTTCAAGCTTGGAATCATTGTTTGGATTGGAATTGCTCTCAAGAATTGTTAGTAAAGTTTTCCCTTTTATTCTTTAATTTTGCAGCTATGATTTCAATCTTTAATTCTTGTTTTGCTGTGTTTACTTCAATCATGCGTGAGTAATTCGCATATGGGTTTGGATTAGGGGTTCATTGTTAATCTTGATGTTCAATTTGTGATTATTGCGTAAAGGGATTGAATCTTTTACCTAGGGTTTATGTTGATTTGGGGATTTGCTTTCTACTTATTTGTAACACCCCCAGATTTTCCATCATACTAAAAGGCATAATTAATCATAATTACTAATTTCCCAAAACGGAAGCGCATAAAATCCAGAGGTGCTACTCCACACCTAAGTTTATTACAACTTAGATGCTAAGGTAGTCTTTACATCTACTATCCTTATTAATACATACTATTACTGCCTTACATCCCAGTAATATACAACTCAAAAACCATAGTGATCTCTATCATCAAGAGTAGATCCATTTTCTCTTCTATCGCTCTCGGATATCAAGATCTATTCCATACCTGAAATTCATTTGGAAAACAGAATTAGCACATAGTGCTAAGTAATCCCTACTCCACCGTGTAAAATCATGGTTTTGGAAAATAGTTTTATTCTTTGTTTTCGAAAAACAGTTCATTTCACATGATAACCCATTTTCAACAAGATTTCTCATATAAGAGATATTCATTTCCTCATTATTGTTTCAAAGAAAATATGTGCCAATAATCACAATTTCCACCTGTATACACAATATCATACTCATAATCATACCCATACTCATACTCGTACTCATAATCATATAAACATTTAAATAGAAATAACAAGCTTTTACCATAATAACGTTAAAGATATTCCGATTAACACCACAATTTCCTTCTCGTTTCCACCACCTCACCACAACCTAGTTATTCCAACTAGGGGAAGCAGATCTAGGACCTTTAGTGTGCACACCCCTTGTCGGGATTCCAAGCCCGCAGGTTAGTCACTAGCTCTAGTAACCCTGGATCTGTTTCTACAAGGTTATTCAACGTGGTTAACACCAATCACTTCAGGGCCCAATGTTTGTGAATCCATTGTGAATGTTAAAAGGAATAGTCTCCAACCTCACACCATAATTTCATTTTATCTCATTCTTTACTTTCTCACATAACACACTTTAAATAGTATAAACCTACCTTCGTGTATGGTGTTGTCTCTCAAAACATTTTGCTCAACACATTTCCCATCATCACACTACACATATGTATATATGCATTTAACATAACATTTTCCACATTTATGCATACTCACATAAAGTACACATACCGCACATATATACAGAGATACAACCTTTATTTAATTATACATATATACTCATATATGTACATATATATATATAGTTTAAACACACACACATCACACGTGTATATATATATATATATACTACACACATAAATATATATACTACACGTATATACATAGGTTTCATATACATAATACCACCTCCTTATAAGAAAATTTCAGCTTGGCGCAGTCTGAAAGATTGAGCCGGTAAAGATAGTTCCCGAACTCTTTTTCACTTGAAATTTTTATGGTAGAACCCTAACTCATAGTACTTGATGTCCATAAAAAGTTTTGGTCATTTTGGTTCACGAATTAACACAGAAAATTCCATTTTTGCCCTTGGCAGTGTGCTGTCCGGAATTTTCTTCTCTCTGGACCAGTTTTGGAAAATAATTCGGAAACCATACTTATACTACTCCAAAAATTATGAAATTTTATATGTAGGTTCTACACTTATAAAACTACATGTATAAAAAAATATTGGATCAAAATACTTTACCGATTTTTCCCAGAAATTCTCGGAAGTTACAGCCAGAAATCTGTCTTAGTTTCTTGTCAATATTTTCACAAGTGTAATAATAATATTACACGTATATATGTATATATATAAGATTCTACATATTTATACAAGTCTTCTTCATATATTCACCACAACATATCATACCCATATCTACACATATACTCTTGCTATACCACAATCACACCAAATTTCATCTACTAAAATCTTTATATCCATACTTTATCAAGAAATTCATGAATATCATGGTGGAAAAAGGTTTTGGTGGACATAAAGATTACCTTATCTTCTTGAAAATGTTACTAACTTCCTCTAGATGCTCACTCTTCCACTTCCTTTGGTTCTTCTACACAATCCATAAATTATCCACAACATACATAATATTAGATCCTTGAGAACACTAACTATACTAAAATAATCAGTAAAATAGGATTTTCTTACCTCAAAATTTTCCTACAAATCCTAGGAAGTATATAACATCATAACCACATATTTTAAGAAAACTATACTTGGATTCAAGATCTAGGACGGAGGACAAAACTTTTGAACCGATTAAAATAGAAATTTACCGAACAAAGATGATCTTGATATGGAAAACCCTAGTTGTTGAAGCTTGAACTCAAGAATGAAGATGAAATATTCTCTCTTGTTTTCCTCTTGGAAATTTCGAATTTTTGAGGGGAAAATGGATAAAATTGAAGACTTAAGCTAGTTATATCAACTCTAAAATAATATAATAATAATACATGGTGAAAATTAGTGACATGTGTCACTTTCTAGTGGTAAGTAGAATAAATATCTTAGCTTATACTGACCGGGATTGAAACAGATGAATTCTCAGTAGAAAATAATCTAAATCCAAAAATTTTGAAACCAAAAATTTTATCTCAAACTAAACCTCAAAATTGGGCTAAGTTCGGTACACCGCGAAATTTAGCGATGTACGATCAAAATAAATTTTCGCTACTATGAGCTGATTTAATTAAATAGGAAATTCAAGAATAATAGTATGGTGTCTAATAATTCATTTCCTAGGACAAACGGGTCCGAACACAAGCTTCCAAAAATTTTACGGTTCGTGACCGGTACGTACGATCGCAGCGTATTGGGAATATTTATTAAAATAATAATGTTAGGAAAATACGGGGTATTACATTATTATTGATTGATGGCCACAATTAATTGCTAGTCTATTAGAGGGATTCATTACAACGAAAGTTGGATGGAGACCTCGAGCCTTACCAATTTCAACCTAATTTTCCTACTATGAGAATAGGGGTAATTTTGGGGGATTACAATGCTTAGGTGCTCAAGGTTATGATTGATGCATCATGACAGTGGGGCAATCTTAGCCTAATTCCGTTTATTGATTACGAAAGTAGCTGAATTGAATTCTTATGTGCATTGCCCGTAAATCCCTAGGTTAATTATTCTCTCCCTAATTCTGAGATTGTTAGAACATCAAGATTACAATTCCCCTAATCTGACCTATTCCCTTATCATACAGTTAAGTCATTAGCAAATTTATTTATTTTAATTTTCATCATTCAGTTGTTAGTTGCTTGGATTCTACTTGATTCACATACTCTAGTGCCTAGTATTCTTAATTCATACAATTACGTGCCATAGCCCCAATCCTCAGCGGAACGACATTCACACCCATCTTTTACACTCCCATTTATACTTATCAGTGGACAACACCCCCATTACCCTTCCTTTACTTATTATTACCCTCCCCCACCATATATCATTACCCACCTCCATCACCATACCACACTCATGAGCCATACTCACATTCCAATCCTTACATGACTAGCCCCTATCTACCTTCCCCTTATCATTACCCACCACAACAACCTCGATATTATGATGAAAGAGCTTATGCCACACACCATTACAAACCCCCACCAAATCCATATCCAAATGAACTATGCAATCATTCATACTTTGAGGAAGCATGCCATAATAATCCCCCACTACACTCTTTTGATGAGATTGATTGCCTAGAAATGAAGTTGCAAGAGTTTGTACGAGATGCTAAGGAGGACACGACTAACCTCAAAGTCAAGGTCATGAAAGAGATTCAAGAAGATTTTATTACCCTCCGGGGTGATACCTTGCAACCACAGAAGAAAATGGAGGAACAATTGGCATTCTTGATAGGAGAAATAAAAAGAACAAGCCAAGAAAATGCTCCCATGCTAGATGGAACCCCCGTGCTTGAAAAGATTCCAACTCATGAGTTGGAAAATCAAAAGGGGTTTGAGATTGAAGGTGAAAATGATGAGGACATTCAGATAGCGTGGGAGGAAGAAGAGCCAAATGGTGACACCATTGGGTCTATATGTGGTAACACTCTTGATCCTACTTGTGTCACTATTCTTGAAAATACATGTGCTCAAACCTTTGATGATAATACTTGTGATTCTTGTGTGGAAGACTCCCTTGCCTCTTGCAATAATTCTTTTGATGTTTGTGATAATACTTGTCTTAACTCTTGGGAGGATGATTCCTTGGATTTTTGTAATAATGATCCTATTGATGATTGTGGGGATGATTCTACGGATATTTGTGTTGGGTCTTGTGATGATAATATTTGTGTTTCTTATGAGGATGACCTCCTTGAACCATGCAATGATCCTCTTGATGGTTTTGCTCAGAATTTTCTTGATGGTGGGGAGGATGATTCCTTACACACTTGTGATAATGATTTTGGGGATTCCATGGGTGATTGTGATGATGTTTCTTTCAATTCTTGTGAGGATGTGTGTGATGATTGTGAGAATCTCGATGGTGGGGATGAGGAAACGGTAGATGGTGATAGTGAGGGTGCTATGCAAATTGATGAAGTTGTCTCTTTTGGCAACAACATTGAGGGCAATTTGAGTGAAAAGGAAATGGTTAAAGAGAAGAGGGAGGAGGAGAAAGTGTTCACAAGTGTGCGTTGAGTGACAAAAAATATGGAGGATGGAAGAGAGAAGAAAATGAAAAAGAAAGTTCAAGATATACTTGAGGGGGCAAGAAGAATGCATAATGTTATTCTGTGGTTGATGATACAAATTGTACTTCCCACATTGGTGCTTGAGTTTGAGGGTGTCTGACATCTTTGGGCATACCTCAAAGCGAAGATAGATGGGACGCATGGTGTGGTATTGTTGTTCCAATCTTGATGTGTTTTGTTGGATGACAATCATTACATTCTAGCCAAGGACGTTAAACATGGTGCTTCTTGGGAGGCAACCCAAGGTTTTCTTATGAATAGCATAATTGTTTCCTTTGTTTTCTTTTTGTTTTTGTTGTATGGTCCCATTTGAGCTAACATTGCAGGTGATCTTGGTGGGGCACCATCCACGATTTTGAACAGGAAATAGAAACTTATACGCCACCATCCATGAAAGTGAAGCAAAAATGGATTGGAAACAAAAGCATCCACGACCCAATCCACGATCGTGGACAGGGTCGTGGACGGGGATCTGAACAAGGATCATCCAAGTTCTTTGCTTCTTTTTTTTTCGTCCAATCTTTGAGAGCTCCCAAGTTTAGCCGTGCCAAGAATCATCTCCCATCTTGTTTTACATTTCTTTGTTTTTCCTTTATTATAGTTATTGCTTTATTCTAGAGTTTTTAGTACCTTTATTATTATATATTTTAGTTTCATTCAATATTTATATTGTTGCACTTCATTTCGTTTTTAATATTACATTTGAGTCGGGCTAAAGACGTTGAACGTGGCGCTCTAGGATGCACCCCAAGCATTCCAAAAAAAAGTATATAGTAGGAGTGGTTTTCTACTCCATTGCACTTCTAATCTTTGGTTGTCCATATGCACTAAAAGTTTTGATGACGGCGACAAGGATCTCTTTGAAGCTATAGTGTGGAAAAAGAGGGACGCTCTTCATTTGGTTATAATTTATATCCCTTTTCAATTTAAGCCCCATTTTCAATTCTAAAGTGTGAAAACAAAAAGGAGAAAAAGAGTTTTTATACGCATTCATTACACACATGATAAGCACATTTCATTTATTCATCCACAAAGGGTTATGTTTTGACACCCGAAATCCCGGAAACACTTCTAAAGTGTGGAAAGGGACATCCACCTAGTCCTTAAGGCATCATCGAGGACGATGCTAGGTTTAAAGTGTGGAAATGACACAGTTTGTGTTGATAGCTTTAGCTAAATATTTATCCCGGTCAATCTCATCCTCAGACTCTTCCTCTTCAGACTCCTCCTCGGACTCGTCGTCCTCCTCATCATTACCCGCCGGCTCGGCCTGCTGAGGCGCGACCAACCCTCTCAGCTTCTTGTGGGGAATGTGGAAACGCTCTATGAGCTCTCTACTCTCATCTGCTGGCATCCTGCTCAACTCGTGGGCCGTGACGTATTCATTCCCGCCCACTCGGAACAAACCACAATAATGAAGATTCGGAGCATTGAACACACTATGAACTGGCTGCCTAGCGAGCTCCCCTGTCACATTCACCCTCTTCTTCTGAAAGATCCAACTCAAAATCATCCCATAAGGTCGGTTGCGACGCTTGGCCGTCTTGCAGAACTCCATGTGAGAAATCATCAAGCTGGGCAAATCAAACTTAACCCAATGCTTCAGAAAGTACGCAAAAGTACACTCCAATCCAGCTACCTCCTTACCGTTGTTCCTATTTGGCAACAAACTTTCTCCTACAAGCAAAGTCAAAATCCTCTACTCCCCAGTCAAGTCGTGCTTAATGGGCCTGGCATCCAATGTGATGCCCTCTTCTCGCCCCAACATATACTGCAGATAGTCTCGAAAGTCCACCTCCTTCGTCTCAATCCAATAGTGACGCTCATACTGATTCACACCCCCTAACGGCAAACTGAGTAATCTAGAAAGCTTAGGAGGGTCCAAGGTAATCTTCACACCCTTCACTATCGAAGTGAGAACGGGCACCTGGTTAACCTTCTTAACCTTCATATTCTGATAAAATTCATAGACCAAATTGGGGTAGACTACGTTCTCAATGAGCAAAAATTGCTCCAACAGGCCTTGAAAATTCAACATGTTCTCAAGCTCGGGTGAAAAATGTAGAGGGTCGAGAGCTTTACCATCAAGAATGGAGTACCGAATGTTTCCTTGGCCTTCTCTCATGTTGTTCAGACTTGCTTCAATGTTGATTCCAAGCTTACTGGCTGTTCACGTAGAATGCACCAAAATAGAGGAGACGTGCACGGGAACCTCACTACCGCCGGTGTGCTACGCTTATTGCTCCTACGAATCGACTTCACGGAGCCCTGGCTGCGGTGTTGCTACGGGGAAGAAAAGAAAAGAGACGGAAAGGGGAAAGGGATCCGATAGGCTAACAAAAAGAGAAGAGGTAGGGTTTTAATCTGAGTGGAAAGGGGAAAGTACGCATGTGCCCTTTGAACTGGCAGTACACTCTCGCGGAACGCCCACCCCCGCTACCCTATTTCGTTCCCACCCGCGGAACTCCTACACGGAAGGCCATGCTCTTTTCCGCCATTCCGCAAGACCACGGGGAACACCCCGCGGAGGGACCTGCTCCGCGTTTCCTCTCTGCACTGCTACGCCCTCTCTAGGTGGAGATAAAAATCAAGTCTTTCGCCCTTAAACTAATGAGCTAACGTGGTCGAGTGGCCCAATCTTCCGTTTCTTCCGTAACGTTCCAGGTTTGAGTTTCCATGCTGGCACTTTGCTGATTCTTGATCCCTTTTTGAGCGTCCCAAACTCCCACACTAATCTTATGGCTCTCTAAGGGTTCAAGATTCAAGGATAACGTCGACTAAAAATAGAATCAAAGGTTACAACTTAGGAAAATAAGGTTGTCATCTCACACCAGATATTTTCAAGAAGCAAACAATAGCAACGTTTGGAAGGATGAAAATGATTTCTCAATAAAAAGAGAATGTCAAGTTCTTTAAGGAAAAGAGAAGAACTCGACTTCGAAAGAAGATAAGGATGAGGTTCGAAGAGGCCAAAAGAATTTCCCAATCCAAGGGAATATCAAGTTCTTTGAAGAAAGGAAAAGAAATGGAAAGAACTTGGCTTTGAGAACAGATAAGCACGAGGTTTTGAAAACACCGAAAGAGTTTAGCAACGATAGGGTATTCAGATTTCCAAAGAAAAGAAATGAATTAGGTTCTGAGAAGAATTAAAAACGAGGTTGGGCAAGACAAAAATGATTCCTCAACGATAGGGTAGGGAATTCTTCCAAGGAAAAGAAAGGAATTCGTTTCGAGAGAAGATAAGAATGCGATTCAGAGTGGATAGATGGGATGTCTCAACGAGAGAGTATACAAGCTTCTAAGGAAAGAAATGAAATTCAGTTTCAAGGGAAGATATCAATGAGGTCTAGAATTGATAGGAGGGATGTTTCAACAAAAGGCATTTGGAGTCTCAAGAAACAAAGAAGAATTTAGTTTCCAACAAGAGGTAGGAATGATGTTTAGAACAGATAAAAGGGATTTCTCAACGAAAGGATAATCGGGAATACCAGGATCAAAGAGAAATTCGTCTATAAGAAAGGTACGATGCCTCTCAACTCTAAGCGATTTTCACGGCTTGACGATTCGATCTTCTAATAGCTTGTTCAGCTACTCTTTATTCCTTCCTTGCCACTGGGTTTCCTTCCTTAAGCCTTTACCGTTCCTTGATAGCCGAGGGTCTTCGAGTCTTCAGTCTTCAAGTTCCTTTTGCTTTCTTCATCTTGCGTCGAACTTCAGCTGCACGGGATTTATACTTCAAGTCTTGAGGTTAGCGAAGATGTTGCAGACGATGCTACACGCGCGAAGACGCCAATCCCAGGGAATGTAGACCGCTGCCGTTGACTCCAAGCTTCGAGTAGGTTAATCTCCTTCAACGAGCCGCCCGATCTTCTGATTGCTTAGGCGCATACGGTGCTATCCATCGTTTCGCATCAACTAACTACTTATTCTTAATCTAAAGCAGGCTCCTAGGCAATTCTAAAACGAAGCAAGTTAACTAAAAATGATTAAGAACTTACCCGGAAGACGCGCCCGCAAGCTGCAAACAACAAGGTTAACTAGGCACAGATAATATAAACAAATAAGGCGTGTCCTCACCGCGATTCCTAGAATTCACACATCCTAGGATTCTCAAACATCTTAATTCCTACTGATCAAGTCCTAGAGTCTCAAAACTTCAACCCTAGAATCTCTATTCAGACCTCAACACAGGCTCTGATAACAACTGTGACACCCCAACTTTTCACAAGCCGAGATAGCTAAACTTTAACACAAAAGCTGCCTATCTCAACTCTCAAACATAACATAGCGGAAGCGATTTAAAACCTAAGGGGTATCATACCACATCTAGGTAAGAAAACACGGCCTAGATGCACAGGCTAACCAAAAACTGAACTTCATAAATATAAATCCTCAATCATTGTCAAAACAACTAGAATCTAAACAAGAGTATATAAAATCTCAACATTGGCACACAAGCCCAAACATAAAGTCTAAAACAACATCAACTATGTCTAAGCCGCCTCATAAAGATAAGCTCTAACACGTTCTCGCTTAGACTTATTCCATACCTGGAAAACATACAAGAAACCATTAGCAAAAGACTGCTAAGCAACCACCACTCACACCCGCAAGGAAATACATATATATATATATATATATATATATATATATATATTGTAACCCCTCGGCTTTTCCGTAAGACTAAGGTTCGAAAAATATTTCCTTAGGCTATGACATTCATGAAATGGTCCCTCGAGGCTTCAAAAGAATTTTTTTTATAAGGAAGTATAGTGGTTATTAAGTTGCGATCGTTCGTGCCGGTCACGAACCGTAAAATTTTAGGAATTAGTATTCGGACCCGACTATCCTAGGAAATGGATTATTAGACACCATATTATTATTCTTGAATTTCCTATTCAATTAAATCAGCTCATAGCAGCGAAAATTTATTTTGATCGTAGCATCGCAGAATTTCGCGGTGTACCGAACCTAGCCCAATTTCAAGTTTCAGTCTGGGATAAATTTTCGGTTTCAAAATTATTCCTGTTTAAATTATTTTCTACCGAAACTTTATCTGTTTGGACCCCAACTGATAAGTTTAAAAATACTTTATTATTTTATTCCATTTCTTCTTCCCATAAGAACATTTGCCTCAAAAGTGATAATGTCCCAAAGCACGTTATTCCTCTTGTTCCATTCTTGTCTTCCTTGGCTGATTTCACACGAGAGAGAAAGGGAGAGAGCAACTTCATCTCCTTCACCATTTTCCTCCATTAAAACCATAGCCAAGCTTGTACACAACTCTCCAATTTGTTCGGTAAGATTTCAATATTATTCGGTAGAAAGCTTTGTATTCCTTCCTAGATCATGAATCTAAGCTTAGTTTCTTTGTATTTGTTGTTATGGTGTTGATTTTGACCCTAGGATTTTAAGGTGAATTTGGGGAAAGATCCAAGAGTTGCTTCTACGGTATTAGTACACTCCCGAAAGGTAAGAAATCCCTTAAGTCNTTCTCTCTTTGGTTATTATTTTAAGAACTTGGAAGTGATTCTTTTGATTTGGGGATTGTTGATGTTTACTTGAGGATTTAAAATATCTCTTTGGTAAATATACTATGGTTTAAAGGAAGTTTGAGTGGTGATGATATTACGATGTTTATTAAGGAAATTGTTATATGGAAATATTGAGATAAAGATTGTATATGGTGAATTTTGAGGAAATAGTTGTTGAACGACTTTGGATTATGGTTAGGTAATGACTTTACCTCAAGTTACGAACTAATGGTATTAATGCTTTCGAGGACTTGATAATGATGTTATAATGTTGTTGACTTGTTGTCGATGATGGATTACAAGGTTAGTAGTTACTAATGACAATAATTAATGTTTAAGAGTGATTAAGGTCAATTGTTGGATTATGGGTGACTAAGTATCGATTATGGAGGTGCGATATCCTCAAGTTATGATCTAATGGTGTTGATCATGGTAGAAGTTGTTGATGTCGATAGTGACAAGGATAACTATCTATTATTAGTTAATTGTCGAACCATGATTATGGATTACCGATGATGATTGGATTGTACGATGAACTGAGATTCATGATAAGGAATAAGGTTAAGGATGTGAATATTAACGGCGCTATGAATCGATTGATTCATAAATGATTGACTATGGGTTCATACTATTATTATAATATTAGTGGAAATGGATATATGTAGTGTTAGTAGAATATACAAGTGTATAACTAGCGGGATTGATTTCAAGTATGGGACTTGAATATGAAGTATATCCAAGAATATCCTAGTATTGTATATGATGAAGTATCCGATGAGTGACCAGCTTGTGTCCAATTATGCTTTCTTCGAATCTTTGCTCGTGCTTGAGCTATGCTTGAAAAGCCTTTCGGCAAGTAAAAATGTTTATAAAACTTACGTTGCAGAACGTATGCTATTTTGGTAAACGGGTTGTCAAAACCTTATTTTTGGGGAAAATACCACTTTTGTAAGTGTGTACTTTACATGAGAGTGATGAGGAAATGATGTTTGAAAAGCCTGCGGGCACTGAAAGTATTTTGAAAATCCTTCAGGGGCTAATGAGGTAACCAATTTTAAGTATTGGACTCAATTGTGAAATATGTCCAAAAGAAATGATTTAAGAAAGAAAAACTGAAGGAAGGAAAATGTTTTCAAACCCTTAGTTTCTGGAACAAGGTGGGGACCTTCGGGAAGGCTTAAATGCACGACCCGGGGTTGGAATAAGGGTGGACCTACGGGAGGGCTGGAGTGCCATGGCCCTAGGTTGGGATAAGGAGACCGACGGGAAGGCAGGGAAATGCCACTGCCCAAGGTTTGAGAAGGAGAATTGAGAAATGTTCAAAGTGCTTACTCAGGGGAAACTAAGTGGAATTTTTGGCTATGAAAATTATTGTTACTCTGGGCTGCGGTTCAGATTATTATAGAGCTGCGGTTCTATTTGCAAATGAAAATTGTTGTTACTCTGGGCTGCGGTTCAGATTATTATAAGCATTAGAGCTGCGGTTCTATTGCAAATGATGGAATTCCTGGAAATGTAAAATTTTGCAAACTTGTCCAAAAAGGGCATGAAAATGATTTTGAGCAGCAAGTTATGCCATTATTCTTATTTGAGAAGAGCTTTACAAGATTTAAGGTTTATACGCTTTTATGCTATTCATAAATCGTTTGGTTGCAGGTAGATTTTCAAATCATGGGTAAAACTTTATAAAACTTTCAGATTATCTATGTTTTCAAACCTTTGTCTACTCTAAAGTGACAATGGATTTTCTTACTTAGCCGTCGCGCTAACTGCACTTCATTGTGCCCTTTATCAGATGCAGTTTAGTGAGTACCTCTGTGGCCAATGAGCTCAGAATAGAAGAGAAGTGCAGGTTGAGGCCTACTATGATGTTGTTGTAGTATGTTGGTGTTGTAAGTTTAGCCTGTGCACTTAGAGTGGAGTTTGTCAAAGAGGTGATAGAATTCACTCTAGGTGTGGCGGTAGCACCCAGTTTTCTGCTGATAAGATGTAAGCTTCCGCTGATGTATTATTACGGATTTGTAATAAATGTAAGAGTGAAAATTGGGGTGTTACATATATATTAAGTTTGTAAATAGGTATACACACCCATATAGAATATATACACCAACGAACTGTTCAGTATTTAAAACGGATCACTAGTACAGAATAGAGCAAAAAAATAGGACCAGCTGCGTAGTATTTTAAATTTTCAATTATTGTACTTGTGCCTTTAAGTTGTAGCTCAAATAAACTAATTCATTTATCATATTATAAATGTTTGTGTGACAATAGGAGATATGGATCGGAGTTGGATGTATCAGAAACGTAATACACTTGAATATGTCAATGGGGTTCTAGACTTTGTACAAATTGCCGAGGAATATGCAAGTAAAATTGGTGAAAAATATATAGTGTGTCCTGTTGTGATTGTAGAAATCTAAAAAAGTTTCATGGGATTGACGAAATTAAGAGTCATTTGATACGTCGTGGTTTTAAAGAAGGATATGACCCGTGGATATGGCATGGTGAGAATGTACCTTTTAGTACAGATGATGTCGGATTAGATGTAGAGAAAGATAAACGTAAAGAAGATACTGTTAGAACAGATGAAGACAATGACCGGCTAGATGAATTGATGCGTGATATGCAAGGGGATTTGAATGAACTGCCTCAAGAGTTTGAAACTTTTTCTGAAAATTTTGGAAAACCTTTGTTTTCTGGATGTAGTAAATTTACAAAGTTATCATCAATGCTTAAATTGTATAACTTAAAAGCAAAGAATAGGTGGAGTGATAAGAGTTTCACGGAGTTTTTGAAACTTTTAAAGGGCATGCTTCCTGATGATAACGAACTTCCTTGTTCAACTTATGAGGCAAAGAAAATGTTATGTCTGTTGAGTATGGACATTGAAAGGATCCATACATGTCCAAACGATTGTATTTTGTATTGGAAACAATACAAAGACTTGCATGTGTGTCCGAAGTGTGGAGCATCACGTTATAAACGGAAAGGATACGATGATGCATGTGAGAAGAAGAAAGGTGCTCCTGCGAAGGTGTTGTGGTATCTACCGGTGATTCCAAGGTTCAAGCGTTTGTTTGCAAATCCAAATGATGCAAACAATTTGCAATGGCATGCTGTTGGTAGAAAAGAAGATGGAAAGTTGAGACATCCCGCCGATTCTCCTCAATGGAAGAACATTAATATGAAGTTTCCTGAATTCGGTTCCGAAAACCGAAATCTTAGGCTTGGACTATGCATAGATGGAATGAATCCTCATGGTAACATGAGCAGTCGCCATAGCACTTGGCTGGTTCTTTTAACAGTTTACAATCTTCCTCCTTGGTTATGCATGAAGCGTAAATACATCATGTTATCTTTGTTAATATCTGGGCCTAAACAACTAGGAAACGACATAGATGTGTACTTGACACCGCTTATTGAAGATTTAAAGATACTGTGGAATGAAGGTGTGGCGGTGTTTGATACTCATAGCCAAACCAACTTCACCTTGCGAGCCATGTTGTTCTGCACAATCAATGACTTCCCAGCATATGGTAACTTGTCAGGATACACTACTAAAGGGGCTAAGGCATGCCCTATTTGTGAAGATGAAACAGATGATCTTTGGCTAAACAATAGTAAGAAAAATGTGTTCATGAGTCATCGAACCTTTCTACCCATTGACCATCCTTATAGAAAGAAGAAAAAAGTTTTCAATGGAAAATCTGAGACTAGAGTGGCTCGCTCACCATTATCAGGGGATGTCGTTTATGAAAGAGTAAAAAACATTGATATTGTGTTTGGAAAAACTTCAAAAACAAGTCAGAAGGGTATTTGGAAAAAGAGGTCTATATTCTGGGATTTACCATATTGGGAGCACTTATCTGTTAGACATTGTCTTGATGTAATGCATGTAGAGAAAAATATTTGTGATAGCATTATCGGGACATTGTTTAATATTCCAGGTAAGACGAAAGATGGTATAAAAGCTAGAAAAGATATGGTTGAAATGGGGATAAGGGATCAGTTAGCACCACAACACTCGGGAAAGAGNGCGTAGTATTTTAAATTTTCAATTATTGTACTTGTGCCTTTAAGTTGTAGCTCAAATAAACTAATTCATTTATCATATTATAAATGTTTGTGTGACAATAGGAGATATGGATCGGAGTTGGATGTATCAGAAACGTAATACACTTGAATATGTCAATGGGGTTCTAGACTTTGTACAAATTGCCGAGGAATATGCAAGTAAAATTGGTGAAAAATATATAGTGTGTCCTGTTGTGATTGTAGAAATCTAAAAAAGTTTCATGGGATTGACGAAATTAAGAGTCATTTGATACGTCGTGGTTTTAAAGAAGGATATGACCCGTGGATATGGCATGGTGAGAATGTACCTTTTAGTACAGATGATGTCGGATTAGATGTAGAGAAAGATAAACGTAAAGAAGATACTGTTAGAACAGATGAAGACAATGACCGGCTAGATGAATTGATGCGTGATATGCAAGGGGATTTGAATGAACTGCCTCAAGAGTTTGAAACTTTTTCTGAAAATTTTGGAAAACCTTTGTTTTCTGGATGTAGTAAATTTACAAAGTTATCATCAATGCTTAAATTGTATAACTTAAAAGCAAAGAATAGGTGGAGTGATAAGAGTTTCACGGAGTTTTTGAAACTTTTAAAGGGCATGCTTCCTGATGATAACGAACTTCCTTGTTCAACTTATGAGGCAAAGAAAATGTTATGTCTGTTGAGTATGGACATTGAAAGGATCCATACATGTCCAAACGATTGTATTTTGTATTGGAAACAATACAAAGACTTGCATGTGTGTCCGAAGTGTGGAGCATCACGTTATAAACGGAAAGGATACGATGATGCATGTGAGAAGAAGAAAGGTGCTCCTGCGAAGGTGTTGTGGTATCTACCGGTGATTCCAAGGTTCAAGCGTTTGTTTGCAAATCCAAATGATGCAAACAATTTGCAATGGCATGCTGTTGGTAGAAAAGAAGATGGAAAGTTGAGACATCCCGCCGATTCTCCTCAATGGAAGAACATTAATATGAAGTTTCCTGAATTCGGTTCCGAAAACCGAAATCTTAGGCTTGGACTATGCATAGATGGAATGAATCCTCATGGTAACATGAGCAGTCGCCATAGCACTTGGCTGGTTCTTTTAACAGTTTACAATCTTCCTCCTTGGTTATGCATGAAGCGTAAATACATCATGTTATCTTTGTTAATATCTGGGCCTAAACAACTAGGAAACGACATAGATGTGTACTTGACACCGCTTATTGAAGATTTAAAGATACTGTGGAATGAAGGTGTGGCGGTGTTTGATACTCATAGCCAAACCAACTTCACCTTGCGAGCCATGTTGTTCTGCACAATCAATGACTTCCCAGCATATGGTAACTTGTCAGGATACACTACTAAAGGGGCTAAGGCATGCCCTATTTGTGAAGATGAAACAGATGATCTTTGGCTAAACAATAGTAAGAAAAATGTGTTCATGAGTCATCGAACCTTTCTACCCATTGACCATCCTTATAGAAAGAAGAAAAAAGTTTTCAATGGAAAATCTGAGACTAGAGTGGCTCGCTCACCATTATCAGGGGATGTCGTTTATGAAAGAGTAAAAAACATTGATATTGTGTTTGGAAAAACTTCAAAAACAAGTCAGAAGGGTATTTGGAAAAAGAGGTCTATATTCTGGGATTTACCATATTGGGAGCACTTATCTGTTAGACATTGTCTTGATGTAATGCATGTAGAGAAAAATATTTGTGATAGCATTATCGGGACATTGTTTAATATTCCAGGTAAGACGAAAGATGGTATAAAAGCTAGAAAAGATATGGTTGAAATGGGGATAAGGGATCAGTTAGCACCACAACACTCGGGAAAGATGGGGATAAGGGATCAGTTAGCACCACAACACTCGGGAAAGAGGGCATACTTACCTCCAGCTTGTTAACAACACTCGGGAAAGAGGGCATACTTACCTCCAGCTTGTTATACTTTGTCTAAAAAGGAGAAAACAAGTTTTTGTAGCTGTCTGAATGGTATTAAGGTTCCGAAAACAAGTTTTTGTAGCTGTCTGAATGGTATTAAGGTTCCTTAAACAAGTTTTTGTAGCTGTCTGAATGGTATTAAGGTTCCTTTCGGCTATTCATCTAATATTAAAAAACTTGTTTCAATGAAGGACCTTAAATTGGTTGGTATGAAATCTCATGATTGCCATGTGTTAATGCAACATATGTTACCTGTTGCTATTAGAGGCATATTACCAAACCATGTTAGACAAACNGAAATGGGGATAAGGGATCAGTTAGCACCACAACACTCGGGAAAGAGGGCATACTTACCTCCAGCTTGTTATACTTTGTCTAAAAAGGAGAAAACAAGTTTTTGTAGCTGTCTGAATGGTATTAAGGTTCCTTTCGGCTATTCATCTAATATTAAAAAACTTGTTTCAATGAAGGACCTTAAATTGGTTGGTATGAAATCTCATGATTGCCATGTGTTAATGCAACATATGTTCCCTGTTGCTATTAGAGGCATATTACCAAACCATGTTAGACAAACAATTACCAAGCTTTTTTACTTTTTCAATGGCATTAGTAGTAAAGTTGTTGATCCAGATGTGTTAGATTCGTTGTAAGCTGATGTGATAGTAACTTTATGCCAATCTGAAATGTATTTGCCCCCATCATTTTTTGATGTTATGGTGCATTTAACAGTTCACTTGGTGTGGGAAATTAAAATGTGTGGTCCTATATTTTTAAGGTATATGTATCCATTTGAGAGATACATGGGAATTTTGAAAGGATATGTGAGAAATCGATACCAGCCAGAAGGGAATATAATTGAAACTTATGGCGCTGAAGAAGTCATTGATTTTTGTACTGATTATTTGTCTAATGTTGAGTCGATTGGTGTTTCTAAATCACATCATGAAGGAAGACTCACAGGAAAAGGTACCATTGGGTATAAAACTATTCTACCAAATGCAAAAATGCGAAATCAGGCTCATCATCTCGTACTAGAGCACCTTTCTGAGGTTCATCCATACTTGGATCAACACATGTCTATTCTGAGGAAACAAAATCCTTCTAAGGGTGAAAGATGGAAATGAACACAATAACACTTTTATCAGCTGGTTCAAAGATACAGTGTTCCAAGATTTATCTCAAGTGTCCAATAATATCAGTGAAACCATTCGATGGTTAGCATGGGGCCCTAGTGTTCTTGTGGACTCTTATGAAGGATATGATATTAATGGGTATACGTTTTACACAAAATGTCGAGATGAAAAAAGTGTGGTGCAAAACAGTGGAGTAAAATGTCGAGATGAAAAAAGTGTGGTGCAAAACAGTGGAGTGACATTAGTAGCACAAAAAAGTGTGGTGCAAAACAGTGGAGTGACATTAGTAGCACAATCAAGAGACTATTCTAGTGCTAAAGATACTAACCCGGTAGATGCTGCTTTGACATACTATGGAGTCATTGAAGAAATTTGGGAACTTGATTATAAGGTGTTTAAGATTCCTCTATTCCGATGTTCTTGGGTTGATAACAGACGGGGTGTCCGAGTAGATGATATGAGTTTTACCTTAGTTGATCTTGGTCGACTGGGATATCGTGATGAACCGTTTATACTTGCATCTCAAGCTAAACAAGTCTTCTATGTTTCTGATCCAATTGATAGTAAGTGGTCAATTGTCTTGCAAGGGAAAAGAAGTATTGTTGGTGTTGGTGATGAAATCCCACCATTTTCTATTGGTATTTAATCTGTGGCTTTAGGTGAAGATAACATTGATACCAGTTACATGCGTACTAATCATGGAGAAGGATTGTGGGTTGACCATCCTATAGTATAATTTCTAAAATGTATGCTAATCTTATTTGTTTTATATATATAGATGTTTTTATAACAATATAATTTCTAATAATTTTGTTATCTTATGAATGTGCAGGTATATAAATATCCATGGCCGACCCTACAGAGCCCACACAGCCCACACAGCCCACAAAGCCTGTTAGAACAAGAGGACCTACAGTTGGTGCGAAAATGAGAAAGAAAAAGCCAGTTGAGGGGCTTTATGAGATTGAGTTTGATGTAAACGGTAGGCCTACTGGCCCAAATGCAAAGTATTTCTCAAACTACTAGGGCAGTTTAGTTCGTCATCATGTGGATATTAATATCACAGATTGGCCTCACGTCCCCAATAAAGTTAAAGAACAAATTTGGCATGCTCTTAAGGTAATAAGCATTAACTTTATTTAATTGATATATCGATCATTACTTATATATATATATATATATATATATATATATATATATATGAAAAATCTAATTGCTTGCTTTTTTTGTTGTCTCTAAATTCACAGAAAGATTTTAATCTACCAGATGAAGTGCTAAAGAAAAATATTCTGAGGATTGCGGGGTTGCGTTGGAAAGATTTCAAGACAAGGTTGGTGCGGGACTTCATCAACAAAAAGCATCATAAGTATAACTCTCCCATTGAGTTATATAATTTCTTGGAGGAAGAAAAATGGAACATATTTCTTGAAAATCATCAAACTGAGGAATTCCAGGTAAACTTGATAATCATGTTTTGTTAGTTTTAATGCTTTATTACTATTAACATGCTATTATTTAAAACCAAATTGTATTTTAGGCCATAAGTCAGAAGTATAGGGAGTTGCAAGCTCGAAATGAGCATCCCCACTACTTAGGGTCCTGAGGTTATATTGGAAAGCAGTCTTACTGGATGCTGTCTGACCCATTGTCTTTACAATCTTCTTGCGCTTCTATTACATCGAAAATAGGAGCAAATGATCGTAGCTTGGATTGGGTTCGAGCGAGGTCTAAAACATCCGAAGATGGAAGTTATTACATTCCCAACGAAAAAACAATGGAAGTGTTTGGTAAAATTGTAAGTAATACAAATACTTTAAATATATATATATATATATATATATATATATATATATATATATATATATATATATATATCGAGAAGGGTGAAGAGATGTCTCAAGGATCATTCCAACAAGCCCGTCAAAATGATATATTATCAGCAGCTCTGGGCACCAATTAGCACGGTGGCTATGTGAGAGGCGTTGGAGTGTATAGCAAGATTCGGGATGTGTTTGGTATGCCTAGCCGTGGGAAATCATCTGGGGGTGTTTCAGGGGTTGATCTTGAGGCTATGGAGAAAAATCTGTATGATAAATTGGCTGACAAAATAAGAAGAGAAACAATGGAAGAAATGGAGCAAAAGTTTAAGGATATGCAATCTCAGCTGCTTCAATCTTTTATGAAGAATGCACAAGCTAGTCCAAGGGTAGGCACACCGCTTTAGAGTAGTTGTCAGTCTGTTGATCCAGTGAACGAGTTTCAGGTAATATTGAATATCTTTAATATCTTGTTCAATTTCATATCTTCTAATTGTTGTTAAGCTTTTAAATTTTCTTGGCACGTAGGAAATTCCAAAAGCTCAAAATATGAGGAATTTTCAAAGTGATGATCAATATGCCATAGAGTTACAACCCGCGATTGTGTCTGAAGATGTGTTGGAGCACTTGGGAGATGAATCCAAGAAGATGGTTTCATATCTACGACACTTGCCAGCCAATTTGGACTATGTTGAGATGGAGGTAGAGGAGGTGTTGGACATATTCCATCATTCAAATAAGTCTGGTGTCGTGATGTTTGACGACATTAAAGACTTGCTGACAATGCAATGGCTCGATGTGTCCATAATACATGCCTTTATAGTGTAAGTATTTTGTTTCTTTTGTCTTTAGTGTTTTATCTTTTATCATTTGATTTACTAATTATTTACATTTTAGATGTCTTTATCGGCTATGCAAGAAAATTGGAGTGTCATCAATTGGATTTGTATGCCCAAGGAAGATTTCACAAGATAGTCTCAAAAATAATTACAACGCGGTCGTTTCTTATGTCATGCGTGCGATTGAGAAAGAGAAGGACCGTAGATTTATTTTGGCTCCATACCATCAAGAGTAAGAAAACTAAATTTATATTCTTTGTTATTTAAATAAATTAATTGACTTATTTTTAAATTGCGTTAACATATTTGTTTTTGAATAATGTAGAAGTCATTGGTTGCTTTTGGTCATTTGCTTGAAATCATATGTGGTCTATGTATTAGACCCACTGCCATGTAACCGCGATCTAGAGATTAAGGCCCCATTGAGTGTGNTGCTTGCTTTTTTTGTTGTCTCTAAATTCACAGAAAGATTTTAATCTACCAGATGAAGTGCTAAAGAAAAATATTCTGAGGATTGCGGGGTTGCGTTGGAAAGATTTCAAGACAAGGTTGGTGCGGGACTTCATCAACAAAAAGCATCATAAGTATAACTCTCCCATTGAGTTATATAATTTCTTGGAGGAAGAAAAATGGAACATATTTCTTGAAAATCATCAAACTGAGGAATTCCAGGTAAACTTGATAATCATGTTTTGTTAGTTTTAATGCTTTATTACTATTAACATGCTATTATTTAAAACCAAATTGTATTTTAGGCCATAAGTCAGAAGTATAGGGAGTTGCAAGCTCGAAATGAGCATCCCCACTACTTAGGGTCCTGAGGTTATATTGGAAAGCAGTCTTACTGGATGCTGTCTGACCCATTGTCTTTACAATCTTCTTGCGCTTCTATTACATCGAAAATAGGAGCAAATGATCGTAGCTTGGATTGGGTTCGAGCGAGGTCTAAAACATCCGAAGATGGAAGTTATTACATTCCCAACGAAAAAACAATGGAAGTGTTTGGTAAAATTGTAAGTAATACAAATACTTTAAATATATATATATATATATATATATATATATATATATATATATATATATATATATATATCGAGAAGGGTGAAGAGATGTCTCAAGGATCATTCCAACAAGCCCGTCAAAATGATATATTATCAGCAGCTCTGGGCACCAATTAGCACGGTGGCTATGTGAGAGGCGTTGGAGTGTATAGCAAGATTCGGGATGTGTTTGGTATGCCTAGCCGTGGGAAATCATCTGGGGGTGTTTCAGGGGTTGATCTTGAGGCTATGGAGAAAAATCTGTATGATAAATTGGCTGACAAAATAAGAAGAGAAACAATGGAAGAAATGGAGCAAAAGTTTAAGGATATGCAATCTCAGCTGCTTCAATCTTTTATGAAGAATGCACAAGCTAGTCCAAGGGTAGGCACACCGCTTTAGAGTAGTTGTCAGTCTGTTGATCCAGTGAACGAGTTTCAGGTAATATTGAATATCTTTAATATCTTGTTCAATTTCATATCTTCTAATTGTTGTTAAGCTTTTAAATTTTCTTGGCACGTAGGAAATTCCAAAAGCTCAAAATATGAGGAATTTTCAAAGTGATGATCAATATGCCATAGAGTTACAACCCGCGATTGTGTCTGAAGATGTGTTGGAGCACTTGGGAGATGAATCCAAGAAGATGGTTTCATATCTACGACACTTGCCAGCCAATTTGGACTATGTTGAGATGGAGGTAGAGGAGGTGTTGGACATATTCCATCATTCAAATAAGTCTGGTGTCGTGATGTTTGACGACATTAAAGACTTGCTGACAATGCAATGGCTCGATGTGTCCATAATACATGCCTTTATAGTGTAAGTATTTTGTTTCTTTTGTCTTTAGTGTTTTATCTTTTATCATTTGATTTACTAATTATTTACATTTTAGATGTCTTTATCGGCTATGCAAGAAAATTGGAGTGTCATCAATTGGATTTGTATGCCCAAGGAAGATTTCACAAGATAGTCTCAAAAATAATTACAACGCGGTCGTTTCTTATGTCATGCGTGCGATTGAGAAAGAGAAGGACCGTAGATTTATTTTGGCTCCATACCATCAAGAGTAAGAAAACTAAATTTATATTCTTTGTTATTTAAATAAATTAATTGACTTATTTTTAAATTGCGTTAACATATTTGTTTTTGAATAATGTAGAAGTCATTGGTTGCTTTTGGTCATTTGCTTGAAATCATATGTGGTCTATGTATTAGACCCACTGCCATGTAACCGCGATCTAGAGATCTATGTATTAGACCCACTGCCATGTAACCGCGATCTAGAGATTAAGGCCCCATTGAGTGTGTAAGGTAACCGCGATCTAGAGATTAAGGCCCCATTGAGTGTGTAAGTAAACCGCGATCTAGAGATTAAGGCCCCATTGAGTGTGTAAGTAAATCCTAATAATATTTATTTATTATTATTAACTATTATTATTCTTTTGAATTCACCTTATGAGAGTATATTATAGGGCATTTAGGTCGGCAACAAATTTGAAAGGACAAAGAGCTAAAAATTTGTTAAAATGGAGGGAAATTAAGGTATATATCAAAATTGTTTTATATATTTTATAAGGTTATTAGTAGTGTCATATACAACCCGGTAGTGTGGAGTGCAGATATTATGTCTTGCGATATATGTTTGAGATATGCACTCAATACTATGAGTATGAAGATTTATCATCGGTAAGTAAAATTTAATAAAACTAAAGAATTTTAAATTATATTTTATTATTGTTAAAACTAATAATTTGATAATTTCTAAATTTTTGTAGGCATTTGCGGGGTCAAAGTCCTACACGGAGAATCAAATCAATGAAATTCGTGAAATTTGGGCTAAATACTTTTGTGAAGAATGCTTATGACATTTTGTGTAGGTAAAGTGTTGTAATGATGTAATGACTTATGTTTTATGATATTGTAATTATGTATGTGTTAAGTATTTGGTATGTGATAAAATTATGTCATTACTATTAACATTATATGTTTACTTATTATGTTTTATTTGGTATGCGTTAAGTATTTTGGTAACTTAGTTTTACTTTGAATTGGTGAGAAATATTAAGATTTGGAGTAGCTAGTGTTGAAGTTGATTTATTTATTGTTGAAGTTTTAAAAACTTTGAAGTAGCTTTGAAGTGTTGAAGTGTTGGATAAGTGTGGTTTGATGTTTGGTGTATGGTTTTGATGTATGTGGTGTGGTTTGATGTTGAACTTGTTGGACAGATAGATGTTGAAATTGGTATGTTTTGATGTGTATGTGTTGAGAACTGGACAGGAATTATATTGTAAATGCTACAGAAAATTGTTGGGGGTGCACAGCAAATAAATAGCATATTAAAAAATTTAAAAAAAATGTCAACTGTGTCCGGAACTGGGCAGTTTCGAACGCAACAGATATTTAATAAAAAAAAACAAAAATCAGCTGCGTCCGGAACTAGGCAGTTCCGGACGCAACTGGTATATTATAAAAAATAATAATAATACAACTGCGTCCGGAACTGGGCAGTTCCGGACGCAGCTAATAGCTATCTGCGTCTGGGGCAACTCCGGACGCAGATAGTCGATGGCAACTGCGTCTCCGGCATATGCGTCCAGAGTACTCCGGACGCAGATAGTCCATAACTCCGGACGCAGATGCCTGTTTCTGTACTAGTGGATACTCAACAACAATACGCTGAATGAATATATAAACCAAGGACTTTCCAACAATACCAATATCCAACTAAATCATGAATACAATGGAATACTCATGAGAAACAACCAAACAATAATACATCCAAGAATAATCAACAACCAACGAGATACGATATAACTCAAGAATCAAGTAAGAGACCAAACAGACCTCAACGTAAGGATAACACCAACCCTTACCCTCCAACCAACTTACCAATCCTCATACCAATCATCAAATCCAAACTTAGTTCACAAAGGAAAATAATGCCCAAATCATAGAGGCAAATGGTGCCCAAAATATACACAGAGGCAAATGGTGCCCAAAATATACACGGAGGCAAATCGTGCCCGAATACATAGAGGCAAATAGTCTTCAAATACACGGAGGCAAATGGTGCCCAAATACATAGAGGCAAATAGTGCCCAAATACACAAAGGCAAATAGTGCCCAATAACCCCAAAGATACTCAAAGATCCACCATCCACATCCAACCTCAACCTCAGGCCAAGAACAACCACTCAGAGTGTTCATCTCAGATTATGAACACAAACCAACTCCCAGGTAGTATAATCAAGGATTCAACTAACCAAGAGACTCAAAAGATGGACCGAGAGATATGAATAAAAGTCCAAAGACATGGTAGAATACCCAACAAAATACTCCAACAATGTCCAGACCAAAAAGGGAAACAATCAGACAATAGATCACAAAACAGGTTACTGGAATCAGAATGCCATCAGAACTGGCGGAACACACCAACGGAACACCTAGCTCCGCCACACTCCTCCGCAAGAAAGAGGTGGACAACCTTGGCAGAAGACCTCCCACCGCCATCCCCCACCGTTACACACTTGCGGAAGGCACCAACAGGGCACATTATTCCGTTAGGGTCCTCCGTAAGTGTGATCCAACCCTTCCCAGAACAGATCAGACAAAATACACAAAGTTAATTTCCAGAATACAAAAATAAGATTATATTGCTCAGATTACAACTCCTAGAAGCCAAATAAACATGGAATCCATACCAATAAATGTCCGTAGACATCAAGATGCAAAGGATCAAGAACACAAGTTCATAAATCTACCAAAATAACTCACAGACCAACAAAGAATAGGCTAAGCAGTAAAGAATTCCACAGGATACCAATACACCAAATAATGTTCATAGATCAAGAGTGTAAAATAGGTTTTAGTGGACATGATGGTTGTTGGTCCCAAGGGGATGGGGTACAAGTCTAGAGGGGGGGGGGGTGAATAGACTTGTATAGGATTTTGCAAATCTTTTTCGACTTCTCGTGTGTATTGGACTTAGGATGTTTAGGTCCGATACCTCACAAGATGAAGACAAAGTTTTATGCGCAGCGGAAAGGTTATCCCCTTTTAGTTAACACGAGTTTGAGTTAGTTCGAGAGGTGCGGTTATATGCAGTGCAGTTCGATAGTTAGATAGCGAGAGATAAAAGCAGAAAGTAAATGCGAGAGAGATTTTTAAGTGGTTCGGCCAACCCGCCTACATCCACTATTCTTCCAGAAACTCCCTAGAAGGATTGCACTAAAACTTCCCTTTTTAGTACAATATCGAGCGCTTGAGCTTTGATCACGAAGCCCGCCTCAAGCCTCAGGTTTTTCGCCCCGCTTCTTGTTACTCCACCTATCGAGCACTTGAGCTTTGATCACCAAGCCCGCCTCAAGCCTCAGGATCTTCACAAGACAGCTCCCAGGTTACTCCGCCTCTCCTCAGGTTTTTCTCCCCGCTTCCAGTTACTCCACCTCTCGAGCACTTGAGCTTTGATCACCAAGCCCGCCTCAAGCCTCAGGATCTTCACTAGACAGCTGCCAGGTTACTCCGCCTCTTCTTGCTTAATCCAAAGCAAGGACCTTTGGTTGTCACAGCTGAGTGTAACAAGCTCCAATCTGACCAAAAGCTATCGTTGAATCAACTTCGATGTGGAGCTGCTTCGGTCACCTTCTAGATGTATAGCAGTTTAAGCTTTGTAACTCTCTCAAACACTAAGATGTGTTCTCTCGCTATTTTGAATATCAGGATGATATTCCGGATTGAGCTCAGGTACTTGAACGTTTGAAATAGACACCTCTTAAGATTTTCAGAATGAACTCACTTCTTCTGACCAAGACTTCCCCATTTTAACTTGTGTCTTCACGTCCTTTTTATATGAGAGTTAAGGAATAATTCCGTTGGAGGGAAAATTATTCCGTTTGAAATTTGTCTCCCATGCTGTGTATGGGTCTTGCATCTTTTCAGCATTTTTCATGGAGTGGTGGTCTTGTAACTTGAACCTTTTGTTTGGTAGTGGATATTCCATAATCCACTTTCTTGAGTCCATGCTCCACTTGCTACTTTTGGTAAAAGTTACTCTTTTTAAATTCCCATTGATCCTCGTTCTAGGGAATAAGACCGACTTTGGATTAGTGCACCTTCTATCCGTTTGTTGTGGAATTCTGATGTGGCATTCACTTCTGGCACCTCCTTAATATTTTATCTCCATGATATTCTTCTTCTCCAAACTTTATTCATGCTTCCTGACCGTCATTCAGCCTTTTGGAGAAATGTCAGTTTATCGAGACCAAAGTTGATGTCTCCATTGTTTGATGTCTTGATCCCCATGTATCGAGAGATCTATCTCTCGAACTCTGCTTATGTCTCGAATTGGGTTGTTGTATCGAGAGATCCTATCTCTTGGACTCTGCTTATGTCTCGAGACTTAGTTGATGTCTCGCAGACCCTTATTCCTCCAGTGTTGTCCCGTGCCTTCTTCTGATCTATCTATAAGATTACAACACGAGACTTTCTAAGATGTTCACACAAGTTTACCTCAAGCTCAAATATTTTCCGAGTTGAGCTCAAGTTACCCGGTTGTATTTTCGCTCTTAGTTACTTGTCGAACTTACATTGATTCCTATCTTTCGAGACTTTAGGGGATTCTAAAATACATTTTGGTATCATCAAAACCTAACACATTATGTTCCTAACAATTTCCCCCTTTTTGATGATGCCAACACTTATACTTACTCGTATGACTGATTAGCAAGAAAAGAACATTGATTTTATTTTCAGCGCATACGGTAAGTTTGACAAGCGAGCTAATCTGCTAAAGCATGAAGTAAGAACTCACGCAACACCCCAGCAAAAGATATATATATATAAACATAACGGGAATGTTTTACAAGACTTTAGCAGAAAAGATAAAATAGAAGAAGGCAAAAGAGATCAAGAACAATCAGAGATGATCAAGAAAGAGTTATGGACTACGAGAGCTTACTTCTTGTTTGCTAGAATCTTCTTTTTGATTGCTTCTCGTGTCTTGATGGGGTTTTTTGTGTCTACCAAGCTCAGATAGTCATCTGTGACATGGAAGAATAGGTAGTTTCTGAAAGCCTCCCCAACAAACTCACCTTCAATTACTTCATTCTTCCACCAGTAGATACATTCTTCTGGAGACATGTTGCTGTGAAGAGACATTCCAACATACTTCACCAGATTGAAGATCTGATGGACGAGACTTTGCTCGGTGTCTTCTCTATTTCCGAACTTGAAGGCGATCATCTTTTGTTCATCTTTTCTTTCTTTCTCTATTTGTTGTTCTTGCCTTTTCCTTTTTCTTTCTCTGTCTTCTTCTCTTCGCTTCTCTAATTCTTTTGTGCGCTGAACCCTTAGATCCTCCTTCCTCTTGGCTTCCTCCACTGTCTTTGGGACTTTTGGAGGAGGTCCAGCTGGTTCATTTGCTGCCCTTTTCTTCTTGCTAGTTGTTGATGTCCTTTCCTGAGTATTTTCCCCCTTGGTGGCATCATCTGTGCGGGAAAGGAGGGTGGACAAGCCTTCGAAGAGTGCTTGAAGTTGGGCAGGCACTTGGTTCGACAGATCATCGAGTAGTGCTTTCATCACTAGAATATTGGAAGGCTCGAAGCTCTGCTCGTATCTCAGCTAATTCAGCTCTCGCACCTGCAGCCTCTGCTCGAGCTACAGCAGCTTCATCTGCAGCTTTCCGTGCTGCATCCTCAGCCCATACTGCCTGTTCGAGAAGTTCGTCATGACGGCCTTGGGATTCACTTGTGCCAGCAGCAGGCATTGCAGCATTGCGGACAACAGCGAGTATCCTCTCGAGCTGAGCCATCTTCTGAGATTGATCAGCCATGAATTGACGCACTTCGCCAATGAAGGCTTCTTCGGCCTGTTGATCATAGTCAGAAGTAGAAGAAGAGAAGTGAGAAGTACCTTTTATCGGAGGGGACTTGGGTGCTTCCAGATTTCCACCCATGACTTGCAGTTGCGAGTCCACCTCTCGATTGAGTGTCTGAGGGGTCGCAGGGACAATGGGTTCAGAGCGCGAAGGTAGCTCCATGTCAGGCGCTTCCCGGTTTCCACCTGAGGGATGGATCACTTCTTGCTCTTCACCTCTCGATCCTGGAGCCTCAGCTTCAGCGACTATTGAGATTGGATCAGCCAGGGAGGGTTCTTCGGTATTGGACGCTTCCCGGTTTCCATCCAATAGAAGTTCCCCCTCGGCGTCACCTCTCGAACCAGTGCTGGGAACTTAGTCATCTGCTGGTGGGGTTGGAGACGAAGTGTCGACAGGTGCTTCCCTGTTTCCACCTTCGATGGTCGCATCGTCCTCCTCAGTACCTCTCGAACCAGCAGGACTTGGGACATTTTGCTCTCGTTGCTCATCATATTGTACCTCAGCTTGCTCAGGTGAGTCAGGAATCACTATTGTTTCAGGAGCAGCTGGTGCACTCTACCTTTCTCTTTCCATATCGATGGGAAAACCTAGGAGTTGGAGTAACGGTATTTCACCCTCTCGAATTGTCTGCGCTTCATCGGTGTCATTCGAGGGTGTGGACTCAGGTGGTGGCAAAAGAAGAACAGTGTTAGGAGCCACCTCAAGTGCTTCAGAGGTCTCGGATTCACCTCTTGAAGCTGCTACCTGTTCGTCCAGAGCAGAGAAATTTACTTGGGACAAGGGGATTGCGGCTGTTGGTATTGGGTTCTCAGAATCATCTCGAGCAATCCAGAGGTCTCTCCTGGACCTCTCGTATCCTCTACTTGATGTCCCAAGGATAATGCAGTGGCGAGCCTGATATCTTCTTGAAATTGAGCTTCTAATTCAGGATCCACTACAGGCTCGGCTTCAGCTTCTTGCGCATCAACAGCTATGCCCTTTCCCTTGTCAGATCGACCAAGATTTCTCCTGGTTACGTGCATCTCATGGGCAAGATTCAGAAGTTCACTGGCTGGGAGTTCTGTGAGGTTCAACCAGTTCAACGCGAACATCTCCTCAGCCTCCATATCTGCTGCTTGTGCAATCAGTTGATCAAAAGGGCCTGTTCTCCAGTTTATCCATCGAAGAACCCTGGAGAAGTCACTTAGGCTTGTTGCATCTTCATCTCGGCGATCTAACTGAGTAGTAGCATCATCATTGAAGTCATGAGATCCAGCAGATAGGATTTCTGTTGCCGATGCAGCTTCCACTGTTACCTCTCGAACCACCTCTCGTGGTTNAATTTGGTCTGTTTACAACGTTGACATGCCTCACAAATCTTGTCTTTTCGAAACGTAACTTTGGGCAGTCCTTCCACAAGGTTCCTCTTAGTAAGCTTGTTGATAGTTTTGAAGTTCAGATGGCTAAGCTTACTGTGCTAATTCCAGCATAAGTCTTCCTTGCTCCTTGCCAGCATACATAGGGATGGTTTGGCAGAACTCCAATCCACTATGTACATGTTTCCTTTCCTTGCTGCTTCCAGGACGACTTCGAGAGATTCCTCTTGCATGATTTGGCACTTGCTTTTGGTGAAGATCACTCTGTAGGCTTTGTCACAGAACTGGCTTGTGCTAAGGAGGTTGAATTTGAGTCCCTCAACGTAGGATACTCCCTTGATCACCAATTCATTCTTATGAATTTCACCAACAGCCTTTGTGCGACCTTTCTTCTCGTTGTCTCCAAATGTCACCAGGGGACCTTCGATAGGATGGATGTTCTCTAGCAGTGTTGAGTTTCCCGTCATATGTCTCGAACATCCACTGTCAATGAACCATGTGTCCCTGGTGTCCTGCAAGCGGATCAAGCAGATTTAGGTACCCAAACTTTGGGTCCTGGTTGGTTAGTAAGTTTAGGCATCCATTTATACCTTGGACCCATTACTCCAGGCCTAGGTGCAATGTAGCCATTATACGTTTGATAATCATAAGGAATGCTAGCAAAGGTTTTGGGCCTCTTTGGTGCATAAATCAACTTAGGTATAGACTTTTCGATCGGCTTATGCGCCATGCCTTTCATACGCTGTTTGGTCATGTGAAATTGCTGGAAGTGAGGTTTCTTCCAGAAATTATGATTCGATGACCAATTCTCACTAGATGGATAGAGTCTGCCTTTCTCCATCCGTGAGTTCCTAACTTTGTGGATCTCAGACCTTCCATATTTGCCTTGAAGCGCATTATATGGAATGTAGCTCCTTTTGTACTTGGAATGGCCTTGCGAGAGATAGCAAGGTGATCTCTCGATATTGTTTACCCGGCCATTCTTCGTAGCTTTCCTATACTTTCCATTGCTGGTGTATAGGGACGGTTTATGAATAGCTACTCTGGTATTTTCTGTTGGTCTTTTATGACCTTTGTTTGGTTTGGGTTGAGATCCTCCATTATTTGAAGTTCCCAAACCATTGGTCTGTTTATCTCTCGAGAGACAGTCTTGACGGAACCCTAGACCGGTTCTATCACTAGTAGGTCTGTGATCATTTACCATTTTCTCCATAGCTTTGGAGGAATTCGTGTATGATGCTATGACCTTTCTAAGATTAAGCTCTCTGGTCTCTCGAGCTTTGCACTCTTCAGCCATTAGGATTACTTTGGCTTGTAACTCACTTACTTTGAGAGTTAGCTCAGAATTCTCTTTCGAGACATTCTTAAGCATATCTCTTTCAGCAGTTAGCTTGCTGTTTTCTTCCCGGATTTTGGCATGAGTGCTGTTAGCGATACCGAGATCCCTTTTAAGTGTTTTAAGCATCTCAAAGGGATCTTCATCGCTTCCGAACGAAGAACAACGAGAGGTAGAGGTAGAGCAGCGAGATGTGGAAGTAGAGGTTACCTCATTGTCAATGGCCATTAGACATTGATCCTCTTCTTCCTCGGTGTATAAGCAGATGAGTCCCCTCTCATCTTCTGAGTTGCTGCTGCCTTCACTGGAGCTCGATGTCTCGGACTCCTCGATTGCTCTCTCGAGTTCCTCAGCAACAAGCGCCTTTCTGCGCAGATGTTTCCTTGAATCTCCCTTGAAGCCACTTTGTGCTGGCTTTTCTTTGGATTCCTCCTTTCTCATGGAGTCCCTGCCTTCTTGGCCTTGATACTTACTTACCATAGGGTAAGGGCACTCGGCTTTGAAGTGTCCTGGTCTCCTGCAGTTGTAGCAGAGACCCTGATTTTCCTCCTCTATCCTTCTGGATGAATGTTTCCCATTGTTCCTTCTTGAGGAGGAAGGTGAACTTGTGTTGCTCTCCGTTGACTTCCTCATGAATTTCCTGAATTTCCTCATGAAGAGAGCAAACTGTTCGTCAGATAACATATTAGTGTGATTAGGATCTGACCTTGAAGAGGTGGATGGTTGATCAGCAACCAGTGCCACATTCCGTCTGTCCACCACGTCCTCATCTCTCGGAAGCATCTCAAATTCGAAGGCTTTGAGATCTCTGAAAAGTTGGTCGGTTGTGGTGTTCTTCAAATCCCTGTGATCACCTTCATTTCCCACTCCTTGGTAAGGCCTCGTAAGACCTTCAGGTTTAGCTCCTTTTGTGGAATCTCCTTCTCGAGATCACTTATCTCGATTGATAGCTTCATGAATCGAGATTCCATGCTGTCGATGCTCTCCCCTGGCTTCATCTTGAAGTCCTCGAACTTCTTCATGGCCACGGTGAGCTTGTTCTCCTTTTCCTGTTCGTCACCTTCACCAATTAACATCAAAGTATCCCATACCTCTTTTGCCGTTTTGCACTTTCTCACTTTTGGGAAGATGGTTTCGTCTATAGCTCCGAAGAGAATGTCCTTGGCAATATTGTCCAGGTTGTTTCTCTTCCTATCATCACTTGTCCATTCTTCCCTAGGTTTTGGGATGTACTTTTGTGTGTCTTGGGTTTGAGCTGCAGCAGTATTGACCATTAAGATTTTNGCGCATTATATGGAATGTAGCTCCTTTTGTACTTGGAATGGCCTTGCGAGAGATAGCAAGGTGATCTCTCGATATTGTTTACCCGGCCATTCTTCGTAGCTTTCCTATACTTTCCATTGCTGGTGTATAGGGACGGTTTATGAATAGCTACTCTGGTATTTTCTGTTGGTCTTTTATGACCTTTGTTTGGTTTGGGTTGAGATCCTCCATTATTTGAAGTTCCCAAACCATTGGTCTGTTTATCTCTCGAGAGACAGTCTTGACGGAACCCTAGACCGGTTCTATCACTAGTAGGTCTGTGATCATTTACCATTTTCTCCATAGCTTTGGAGGAATTCGTGTATGATGCTATGACCTTTCTAAGATTAAGCTCTCTGGTCTCTCGAGCTTTGCACTCTTCAGCCATTAGGATTACTTTGGCTTGTAACTCACTTACTTTGAGAGTTAGCTCAGAATTCTCTTTCGAGACATTCTTAAGCATATCTCTTTCAGCAGTTAGCTTGCTGTTTTCTTCCCGGATTTTGGCATGAGTGCTGTTAGCGATACCGAGATCCCTTTTAAGTGTTTTAAGCATCTCAAAGGGATCTTCATCGCTTCCGAACGAAGAACAACGAGAGGTAGAGGTAGAGCAGCGAGATGTGGAAGTAGAGGTTACCTCATTGTCAATGGCCATTAGACATTGATCCTCTTCTTCCTCGGTGTATAAGCAGATGAGTCCCCTCTCATCTTCTGAGTTGCTGCTGCCTTCACTGGAGCTCGATGTCTCGGACTCCTCGATTGCTCTCTCGAGTTCCTCAGCAACAAGCGCCTTTCTGCGCAGATGTTTCCTTGAATCTCCCTTGAAGCCACTTTGTGCTGGCTTTTCTTTGGATTCCTCCTTTCTCATGGAGTCCCTGCCTTCTTGGCCTTGATACTTACTTACCATAGGGTAAGGGCACTCGGCTTTGAAGTGTCCTGGTCTCCTGCAGTTGTAGCAGAGACCCTGATTTTCCTCCTCTATCCTTCTGGATGAATGTTTCCCATTGTTCCTTCTTGAGGAGGAAGGTGAACTTGTGTTGCTCTCCGTTGACTTCCTCATGAATTTCCTGAATTTCCTCATGAAGAGAGCAAACTGTTCGTCAGATAACATATTAGTGTGATTAGGATCTGACCTTGAAGAGGTGGATGGTTGATCAGCAACCAGTGCCACATTCCGTCTGTCCACCACGTCCTCATCTCTCGGAAGCATCTCAAATTCGAAGGCTTTGAGATCTCTGAAAAGTTGGTCGGTTGTGGTGTTCTTCAAATCCCTGTGATCACCTTCATTTCCCACTCCTTGGTAAGGCCTCGTAAGACCTTCAGGTTTAGCTCCTTTTGTGGAATCTCCTTCTCGAGATCACTTATCTCGATTGATAGCTTCATGAATCGAGATTCCATGCTGTCGATGCTCTCCCCTGGCTTCATCTTGAAGTCCTCGAACTTCTTCATGGCCACGGTGAGCTTGTTCTCCTTTTCCTGTTCGTCACCTTCACCAATTAACATCAAAGTATCCCATACCTCTTTTGCCGTTTTGCACTTTCTCACTTTTGGGAAGATGGTTTCGTCTATAGCTCCGAAGAGAATGTCCTTGGCAATATTGTCCAGGTTGTTTCTCTTCCTATCATCACTTGTCCATTCTTCCCTAGGTTTTGGGATGTACTTTTGTGTGTCTTGGGTTTGAGCTGCAGCAGTATTGACCATTAAGATTTTGACT
>NC_044924.1:18681358-18681941 GCF_003576645.1 Ipomoea triloba
TCCTTGGCAATGTTGTCCAAGTTGTTTCTCTTCCTATCATCACTTGTCCATTCTTCCCTAGGTTTGGGGACATACTTTGGTGTATCTCTGGTTTGCTCAGCAGTCGTGTTTACCATCATGATCTTGACTGGTCCAGATGTTATAACCTCGGCCATTTCATCATGGAGGGCTGATAGGTACGCAAGCATGCGTGTTTTCCAGTCATCGAACCTGCTAAGATCAAAAAGAAGATGTCTCGACAACATGCTATCCATTTTAAAAAATATCTCGTGCTTTGAAAGATTTTTTTTTTTAAAGGATTTTTCAAAGAAGGATCTCTAGGCAATATAAACAAAGGTTTATATCGATCAGAGAACTTGCTCTGATACCAATTGTTGGTCCCAAGGGGATGGGGTACAAGTCTAGAGTGGGGGTGAATAGACTTGTATAGGATTTTGCAAATCTTTTTCAACTTCTCGTGTGTATTGGACTTAGGATGTTTAGATCCGATACCTCACAAGATGAAGACAAAGTTTTATGCGCAGCGGAAAGGTTATCCCCTTTTAGTTAGCACGAGTTTGAGTTAGTTCGAGAGGTGCGGTTA
>NC_044924.1:18682180-18692244 GCF_003576645.1 Ipomoea triloba
AGAGAGATTTTTAAGTGGTTCGGCCAACCCGCCTACATCCACTCTTCTTCCAGAAACTCCTTGCAAGGATTGCCCTAAAACTTCCCTTTTTAGTATAATATCGAGCGCTTGAGCTTTGATCACGAAGCCCGCCTCAAGCCTCAGGTTTTTCGCCCCGCTTCTTGTTACTCCACCTATCGAGCACTTGAGCTTTGATCACCAAGCCCGCCTCAAGCCTCAGGATCTTCACAAGACAGCTCCCAGGTTACTCCGCCTCTCCTCAGGTTTTTCTCCCCGCTTCCAGTTACTCCACCTCTCGAGCACTTGAGCTTTGATCACCAAGCCCGCCTCAAGCCTCAGGATCTTCACTAGACAGCTGCCAGGTTACTCCGCCTCTTCTTGCTTAATCCAAAGCAAGGACCTTTGGTTGTCACAGTTGAGTGTAACAAGCTCCAATCTGACCAAAAGCTATCGTTGAATCAACTTCGATGTGGAGCTGCTTCGGTCACCTTCTAGATGTATAGCAGTTTAAGCTTTGTAACTCTCTCAAACACTAAGATGTGTTCTCTCGCTATTTTGAATATCAGGATGATATTCCGGATTGAGCTCAGGCACTTGAACGTTTGAAATAAACACCTCTTAAGATTTTCAGAATGAACTCACTTCTTCTGACCAAGACTTCCCCATTTTAACTTGTGTCTTCACGTCCTTTTTATATGAGAGTTAAGGAATAATTCCGTTGGAGGGAAAATTATTCCGTTTGAAATTTGTCTCCCATGCTGTGTATGGGTCTTGCATCTTTTCAGCATTTTTCATGGAGTGGTGGTCTTGTAACTTGAACCTTTTGTTTGGTAGTGGATATTCCATAATCCACTTTCTTGAGTCCATGCTCCACTTGCTACTTTTGGTAAAAGTTACTCTTTTTAAATTCCCATTGATCCTCGTTCTAGGGAATAAGACCGACTTTGGATTAGTGCACCTTCTATCCGTTTGTTGTGGAATTCTGATGTGGCATTCACTTCTGGCACCTCCTTAATATTTTATCTCCATGATATTCTTCTTCTCCAAACTTTATTCATGCTTCCTGACCGTCATTCAGCCTTTTGGAGAAATGTTAGTTTATCGAGACCAAAGTTGATGTCTCGATTGTTTGATGTCTTGATCGCCATGTATCGAGAGATCTATCTCTCGAACTCTGCTTATGTCTCGAACTGGGTTGTTGTATCGAGAGATCCTATCTCTCGGACTCTGCTTATGTCTCGAGACTTAGTTGATGTCTCGCAGACCCTTATTCCTCCAGTGTTGTCCCGTGCCTTCTTTTGATCTATCTATAAGATTACAACACGAGACTTTCTAAGATGTTCACACAAGTTTACCTCAAGCTCAAATATTTTCCGAGTTGAGCTCAAGTTACCCGGTTGTATTTTCGCTCTTAGTTTACTTGTCGAACTTACATTGATTCCTATCTTTCGAGACTTTAGGGAATTCTAAAATACATTTTGGTATCATCAAAACCTAACACATTATGTTACTAACAATGGTTACCTCTTGAAGCACACTTCACCCAAGAAAACCTCAAAACACCTCACAAGGCACCACCTCCATCTTGATCATCTTTTTCCCAAAATATCCCCAAAAAGAATAACATAAGAACTTGTATAAAGATCATGAAAATAAGATGATACAAGGTATATTCCTAGAGATAGACACTTACCCAAGCCTTAACAATCCTAAAAGAGCAATCTTGGTCATGAATCTTGAAGATGAAAGGATAATGTATATTGTAGGGTTCTTAGGAAAGATAGTGTAGGAAGAGTTATTCTTGGTAGGAGAAATGAAAAAGGGTAGGAAGAATTAATACAAGCCCTTTTATATGGATAGGAGAAATCATTACATACATAGTGTATGTATCATATTAGGGTAAGACATGAAATAATGGGCCCTTATAAAATGGGTCTCACATTATTTATTATACTACTAGTTTGTAAGGAATTAATCTTTCAAGAATAAATATATATTGGGCCATTATAATAATACTCTTACTTATAAGAATTGTAAGGATCCAAATTTGAATAAATCCCTTACAAGAATTAAATCAAGAATTGGGCTTTAGAATAAATAATTAATTCCGGATTCAAGGAATATATACATACATATATATATATAGCACAGCTCGCTGGTAAATATATTTATTTTGTACACCATTGAAGTGTTAACCCTGTAGGTTACAAATGGTGTTTCTATGAAAGAGAAATAAGAATGATGAAATGGTGTGATATAAAGCGAGTTTGTAGCACAAGGGTTCACGCAGAAACCCTAAAATTGTTTTATACTCTCCCATAATGAATATTATTAAGTTTCGTTACATAATTGACAGAATAATCATAAAATTAGATATGTAGTTGATGAACGTCATGACCAAATTAATTATGGATCATTATACACTAATCCTTAGTTAAGAGAATCATATATGGATTTTTAGAATGAAAGAAAGTTTAAATATCACAACATATTTGTTGTTGAAGTACAAAAGTTTTACTTAACTTAAAATAGTAAAGCAAATTAATTGAGTAATTTCCTCCTGATGTAGGAAAATGTAAAAAATGAATATGTACCATTAGGTACTTATCAAGGGACTACTAATGGAATTATTTATTATCTCAACCTATATTGGTGTTATAAACATCATAAAGAGCTTAATGATGTTAGCTCATGTTCCAAAGACGAATTTTTGTAAATAAAAGACTTGGAAAACCAAGTATTATTTTGACTTACATATTGAGTATTTCCTTGAAAGGAATTGTATACACCAATTAGTTTATTTTTAGAAAAATGTCTGTAACGCATTTAATATGGATAAGTATCACTGGCTTATCACACTAACGGGTTGTCCAATAATAACGTGAAGTAAATCAAAGGACAATTTAGACTCAAAGAAGATAATGAGGACATTTTGGGACTTGAAGTCCATTACTTCATTGCTATTGGAGCACTACTATAGAACCGGAAGTTCCATGAGCGCATTAGGACTGACATTGTCCTTACAATGAAATTACTAATAACTCCTAGTGCTTCTCCTACAATTAAGTATTCAAAATACAATCTAGTATCTTCGATTTATAAATTTATGCGATAGACCAATGTGTACTTTTCATAGACCACTTGATATTGACTCCTTTTGATCTCTATGATGCTAAATTTCAAACTAGTTATGTTTGTTTTACCTCCACTGTCTTATGTAAGGATAATAAAAGTTTGTTTTAAGTGGGTGTGGTTATTAAGGAATATTAGAAATGTTATATAAATATTCAACCTACATAAGTTCCAGTAGAGTGACGAGATCATTGTATAAAATGTTAACTTATAGTGACAATCTTGAATATTCTAACATATCATCTTCTCTACACCTTTTGAAACAATAATTTTATCATGTAGAACTTGAAGATTGTCATCTTCAGGAGAAGATGGAGATTACATTTACTCGAATCAATCTTGAAGAATTGAACTTAAAATCCTGAAGATTGGGTCTTAAAAGACTAACGGTTGTACTTTTTCAAAATATGAATATAGACATACCATGTATTATTTTCCTCACTAGGTTTTTCTCATTGGATTTTTTTAGTGTGGTTTTTAACGAGGCATAAGTATGATATAATAATATCGATGGAGAATGTTGCAAATAAATACTTAAATAGACAAACCCCAAATTTTGAAGAAGTTCGAGGACTTCAAGATAAAGCCAGGGGAAAGCATCGACAGCATGGAATCTCGTTTCATGAAGCTATCAATAGAGATCAATGATCTCGAGAAGGAGATTCCACAAAAGGAGCTAAATCTGAAGGTCTTACGAGGCCTTACCAAGGAGTGGGAAATGAAGGTGATCACAATGCGTGATCACAGGGATTTGAAGAACACCACAACCGACCAACTATTCAGAGATCTCAAAGCCTTCGAATTTGAGATGTTTCCGAGAGATGAGGACGTGGTGGACAGACGGAATGTGGCACTGGTTGCGGACCAACCAACCACCTCCTCAAGGTCAGATTCTAATCCCACTGATTTTTTATCTGATGAACAGTTTGCTTTCTTCATAAGAAAATTCAGGAAGTTTATGAAGAAGACACCGGAAAGCAATACAAGTTCACCTTCCTCCTCAAGAAGGAAAAATGAGAAATACACATCCAGAGGAATGGAGGAAGAAGATCAAGGTCTATGCTACAACTGTAGGAGACCGGGGCACTTCAAGGCTGACTGTCCTTACCCTAAGGTAAGCAAGTATCAAGGCCTAGAAGGTAGGAACTCCAGAAGAAAGGAAGAACCTAAAGAGAAGCCAGCACAAAGTGGCTTCAAGGGCAACGGTTTGGGAACTTCAAGAAATGGAGGATCTCAACCCAAACTAAATAAAGGTCATAAAGGACCAACAGAAAAGACCAGGGTAGCTATTCATAAACCGTCCCTATACACCAGCAATGGAAAGTATAGGAAAGCTACGAAGAGTGGCCGGGTAAACAATATCGAGAGATCACCTTGCTATCTCTCGCAAGGCCATTCCAAGTACAAAAAGAGCTACATTCCATATAATGCGCCTCAAGGCAAATATGGAAGGTCTGAGATCCACATAGTTATGAACTCACGGATGGAGAAAGGCAGACTCTATCCATCTAGTGAGAATTGGTCATCGAATCACAACTTCTGGAAGAAAACTCACTTTCAGCAATTTCACATGACCAAACAGCTTATGAAAGGCATGGTGCATAAGCCGATCGAAAAGNATAGTAAAGCAAATTAATTGAGTAATTTCCTCCTGATGTAGGAAAATGTAAAAAATGAATATGTACCATTAGGTACTTATCAAGGGACTACTAATGGAATTATTTATTATCTCAACCTATATTGGTGTTATAAACATCATAAAGAGCTTAATGATGTTAGCTCATGTTCCAAAGACGAATTTTTGTAAATAAAAGACTTGGAAAACCAAGTATTATTTTGACTTACATATTGAGTATTTCCTTGAAAGGAATTGTATACACCAATTAGTTTATTTTTAGAAAAATGTCTGTAACGCATTTAATATGGATAAGTATCACTGGCTTATCACACTAACGGGTTGTCCAATAATAACGTGAAGTAAATCAAAGGACAATTTAGACTCAAAGAAGATAATGAGGACATTTTGGGACTTGAAGTCCATTACTTCATTGCTATTGGAGCACTACTATAGAACCGGAAGTTCCATGAGCGCATTAGGACTGACATTGTCCTTACAATGAAATTACTAATAACTCCTAGTGCTTCTCCTACAATTAAGTATTCAAAATACAATCTAGTATCTTCGATTTATAAATTTATGCGATAGACCAATGTGTACTTTTCATAGACCACTTGATATTGACTCCTTTTGATCTCTATGATGCTAAATTTCAAACTAGTTATGTTTGTTTTACCTCCACTGTCTTATGTAAGGATAATAAAAGTTTGTTTTAAGTGGGTGTGGTTATTAAGGAATATTAGAAATGTTATATAAATATTCAACCTACATAAGTTCCAGTAGAGTGACGAGATCATTGTATAAAATGTTAACTTATAGTGACAATCTTGAATATTCTAACATATCATCTTCTCTACACCTTTTGAAACAATAATTTTATCATGTAGAACTTGAAGATTGTCATCTTCAGGAGAAGATGGAGATTACATTTACTCGAATCAATCTTGAAGAATTGAACTTAAAATCCTGAAGATTGGGTCTTAAAAGACTAACGGTTGTACTTTTTCAAAATATGAATATAGACATACCATGTATTATTTTCCTCACTAGGTTTTTCTCATTGGATTTTTTTAGTGTGGTTTTTAACGAGGCATAAGTATGATATAATAATATCGATGGAGAATGTTGCAAATAAATACTTAAATAGACAAACCCCAAATTTTGAAGAAGTTCGAGGACTTCAAGATAAAGCCAGGGGAAAGCATCGACAGCATGGAATCTCGTTTCATGAAGCTATCAATAGAGATCAATGATCTCGAGAAGGAGATTCCACAAAAGGAGCTAAATCTGAAGGTCTTACGAGGCCTTACCAAGGAGTGGGAAATGAAGGTGATCACAATGCGTGATCACAGGGATTTGAAGAACACCACAACCGACCAACTATTCAGAGATCTCAAAGCCTTCGAATTTGAGATGTTTCCGAGAGATGAGGACGTGGTGGACAGACGGAATGTGGCACTGGTTGCGGACCAACCAACCACCTCCTCAAGGTCAGATTCTAATCCCACTGATTTTTTATCTGATGAACAGTTTGCTTTCTTCATAAGAAAATTCAGGAAGTTTATGAAGAAGACACCGGAAAGCAATACAAGTTCACCTTCCTCCTCAAGAAGGAAAAATGAGAAATACACATCCAGAGGAATGGAGGAAGAAGATCAAGGTCTATGCTACAACTGTAGGAGACCGGGGCACTTCAAGGCTGACTGTCCTTACCCTAAGGTAAGCAAGTATCAAGGCCTAGAAGGTAGGAACTCCAGAAGAAAGGAAGAACCTAAAGAGAAGCCAGCACAAAGTGGCTTCAAGGGCAACGGTTTGGGAACTTCAAGAAATGGAGGATCTCAACCCAAACTAAATAAAGGTCATAAAGGACCAACAGAAAAGACCAGGGTAGCTATTCATAAACCGTCCCTATACACCAGCAATGGAAAGTATAGGAAAGCTACGAAGAGTGGCCGGGTAAACAATATCGAGAGATCACCTTGCTATCTCTCGCAAGGCCATTCCAAGTACAAAAAGAGCTACATTCCATATAATGCGCCTCAAGGCAAATATGGAAGGTCTGAGATCCACATAGTTATGAACTCACGGATGGAGAAAGGCAGACTCTATCCATCTAGTGAGAATTGGTCATCGAATCACAACTTCTGGAAGAAAACTCACTTTCAGCAATTTCACATGACCAAACAGCGTATGAAAGGCATGGTGCATAAGCCGGTCGAAAAGTCTCTACCTAAGTTGATTTATGCCCCAAAGAGGCCTAAAACATTTGCTAGCATTCCTTATGATTATCAAACGTACAATGGCTACATTGCGCCTAGGCCTGGAATATTGGGCATAAGGTATAAATGGATGCCTAAACTCACTAACCCACCAGGACCCAAAGTTTGGGTACCTAAACTTGCTTAATTTCCTTGCAGGACACCAGGGACGTGTGGTTCATTGACAGTGGATGTTCGAGACATATGACAGGAAATCTAACACTGCTAGAGAACATCCAACCTATCGAAGGTCCCTTGGTGACATTTGGCGACAACGAGAAGAAGGGACGCACAAAAGCTGTTGGTGAAATTCAAAAGAATGAGCTGGTTATTAAGGGAGTATCCTACGTTGAAGGGCTCAAGTTCAATCTCCTTAGTACAAGCCAGTTCTGTGACAAGGGCTACAAAGTTATCTTCACCAAAAGCAAATGTCAGATTATGAGCGAGGAATCTCTCGAAGTCGTCTTGGAAGCAGCAAGGAAAGGAAACATGTACATAGTGGATTGGAGGTCTGCAAAACCATCCTTATGTATGCTAGCAAGGAGCAAGGAAGATTTATGCTGGGATTGGCATAGTAAGCTTAGTCATCTGAACTTCAAGACTATCAACAAGCTTACTAAGAGGAACCTAGTGGAAGGACTGCCCAAAGTGACGTTTCGAAAGGATAAAATTTGTGAGGCATGTCAACGTTGCAAACAGATCAAATCCTCTTTCAAGAGCAAAGCCGAGACATCATCCACTAGACCGTTAAGTCTTCTTCACATGGACTTATTTGGCCCAGTGGATCCACCCAGCATAAAGGGAAAGAAGTACACTCTTGTGGTAGTAGATGACTACACATGATTCACATGGACCGTGTTCCTAACCAAGAAAAGTGAGACAAAAATTGCCCTGCCAAATCTCTTGAAGCAAGTTCAAGTTGAAAAGGATGTCTCGATACTAAAGATCCGGTCAGATCAAGGTGGAGAGTTCATTAATCAAGTAATCGAGAGCTACTGCAACGAGAACGGGATTCATCATCAACTATCAGCTGCTCGAACGCCTCAACAAAACGGGGTTGCTGAAAGAAGGAACAGAACTCTCAAAGAAGCCGCAAGGACCATGCTCTCGCAAGCCAACATATCACAAGGATTTTGGGCAGAAGCAATCAACACAGCGTGCTATACCCAAAATCGGTCCTTGATCGTGAAAGGAGTTGGAAAGACTCCATATGAGTTGTGGAATGAAAGAAAACCGAATGTGAGCCACTTCCACACATTCGGGTGCAAATGCTATATCCACAACAATGGGAAGGCTCAACGAAGAACTTTTGAAGAAAAGGCAGATGATGGAGTATTTCTGGGATACTCATCGACAAGCAAAGCATTCAGAGTCTTCAACAAGCGGAGTTTGGTGGTTGAAGAGTCCATACATGTTACCTTTGATGAAAGGGCATCGACAGATCAACCATCAAAGACAACGGAAGCAGCTGAGGAAGTTCAGCCACAGTCTATCGAGAGATCAAACTTACCTCTCGAAGACAAGCAGTCGATAGTTCGAGACGTAGCAGAACTCCAGTCAGATTCAGATGATGAAGAATCTACCAAGAAGAAAGCACATGACTCAGTTGATCCAATCCAGATCATAGATGCTCAAACCACATCTCAACCTTCAATGGAAGTATCAACTGAGGAGCCACAACCCGACCTAAGATGGCTGAGAAGTCACCCTGCTGATCAAGTGATTGGAGATGTACGTGACAGAGTTCGAACCAGATCAGCATACAGAGAAAGCATGTTTGCTTGTTTTCTATCTCAAATAGAGCCTAAGATGATCGAAGAGGCTCTATGTGATCCAGATTGGGTGCAAGCCATGCAAGAGGAACTTCATCAGTTTGAAAGGAACGATGTTTGGGAACTAGTTCCGAGTCATCAGTTTGAAAGGAACGATGTTTGGGAACTAGTTCCGAGACCTCAGTTTGAAAGGAACGATGTTTGGGAACTAGTTCCGAGACCTCAGCATCAGAATGTCATTGGTACAAAGTGGGTTTTCAGAAACAAGATGAATGAGGATGGAGTTATTGTTAGGAACAAGGCCAGACTTGTTGCCAAAGGCTACTGTCAGGAGGAAGGAATAGATTTTGATGAAACCTTCGCTCCAGTGGCACGTCTCGAAGCCATACGCATCTTTCTCGCATATGCCGCCTTCAAAGACTTTAAGGTATATCAAATGGATGTCAAGAGCGCTTTTCTGAACGGACTTCTCGAAGAAGAGGTGTACGTTGAACAACCTCCGGGTTTCTTGAAGGACGTGGGAGCTGACAAAGTATACAAATTAAAGAAGGCACTTTACGGCTTAAAACAAGCTCCGAGAGCTTGGTATGATACCTTATCCTCTTTTCTACTTCAGTGTGGGTTCACCAAAGGCCTAGTAGACAAAACATTGTTTAGAATTAAGGACGGGGATCACATCTTATTGGTGCAAATCTATGTGGACGATATCATTTTTGGAAGCACCAATCCAGACTTGTGCGAGAAGTTCTCCAGGTTGATGAAAGGGAAGTTCGAGATGAGCATGATGGGAGAACTAAACTACTTCCTTGGATTACAAGTGAGACAGCTTAAGGAAGGCATCTTCATCAATCAGGAGAAATACACCAAGGATCTGCTCAGAAAATACAATATAGAAGGGAAATCCTCAGTCAAAGTACCCATGGGAACCTCTCTACGTATCGATGTCGACAGTGAAGGTCGAGAGGTCGATCAGACTACTTATCGAGGTATCATCGGATCTCTTCTCTATTTAACTGCTAGTAGACCAGATATATCCTTTGCAGTAGGTGTATGTGCCAGGTTTCAGGCAAGTCCTAAGGAAAGTCACTTAAATGCATCTAAAAAGATTCTTAGATATCTCAAAGGTATGCAAAGTGTTGGACTTTGGTATTCGAGAGGTGGATCTTTCGAACTTATGGGTTATTCAGATGCGGACTTTGCCGGCTGTAAGATAGATCGAAAAAGCACATCAGGGACATGTCAGTTTCTAGGTGGAAGACTTGTCTCATGGTTTAGCAAGAAACA
>NC_044924.1:18693015-18693773 GCF_003576645.1 Ipomoea triloba
TTAAGAGGATTAGCGATGAAGATGGTCACTCCCAACTACAGTAAGCAGCTCCGGAGAGAAGAACAAGAAAAGGGAATAGCCACCCCTAGTTCTGTTATTAGAAAAATAGGACTTTAGATGGCTAGTTCCTGCTTTAACGATAGATTCTTATTAGGCTGACCAAGGCCAAACAAAAGTTTCTAAGGAATCTAATAGGATATTGATTCATATGTAATGTATCTGGAAATCACTAAATGAACTTAAGGATATGTTCCAAGTGATATCTTTTAGATGAATCAAACTTGTTTCTCTCGCAATCTGTGTTCGAAAGGTAGTTCGAGAGGTCACCCGATCAGTTTGTCTATATACGTTATGTCTCGAAGAAGGGTAGTTCGAGAGGTCACTTCGAAAGATAACAAACTGATATCTCTGAACGGAGGAATAAGGAGGGTTAGGGATCAATCACTCAGGGGGAAGATCCTTAACCAAATCAAGACGGAGGAATAAGGAGGTTTAGGGATCAATCACTCAGGGGGAAGATCCTTAAACTCATGTGGAAGACAATTCACCTTCGAGAGGTGAATCCGATAAGTTCAACGAATATATGAGGGGAAACGGCTAACTTTGGATATTAATGCTAGCCATGTGGGCACCGGTTACTGACGGTTTTCCATATTTAAAATCTTCTCGTGATAAGTGGGAGCATGCTCATATAGTTACTATTCTTTAATACCCCACTATCCTGAACCTAAAACCGCTCTGTTAAATTACCAAAAATA
>NC_044924.1:18694120-18705572 GCF_003576645.1 Ipomoea triloba
ATCCTGAACCTAAAACCGCTCTGTTAAATTACCAAAAATACCTTTTTTTTTTTTCATATACGCTGACCGTTACTAGGGGTATTTCTGACCTTTTACTTCTTTAAAGAAAACCGGTATCCTTCCTTGGGTCAAGCTCTCAACCCTACCCATATATCCAACCCGAATCTACACGATATAAAAGCCAAATCCTTCTTCTTTACCCGGATTCAAGCTAAAATCGTTTACCCAAAATCCCCAAATCCTAAACGCAGTACACATTCCCTCCAAAACATCTAACCTTCATCAATGGCGTCCCAATCCTCTACATCAACCTCATCTTCCGACGCATATCAGAGGGAGTTGCTACACATTCGCTCTCAGATCAAACAAGTCAAGGCGGGAAGTATCCTTGACAGAAATGGCTTCATTACCAACTCTCCTAATCCAAAAATGGCGAAAAAGGTCCTGAAGAAGTTTGAGAAAGCAGGACTGATGAAATACATGACGCACGACTACCGAACCATTCACGCCCTCGACTTCACAGAATGGTTCGCAAATGCCAAGGTCACGAAGGGTAAAATCGAAAGCCGCTTTAATGATTTTCCCATCACAACATCTGTAGGTGACCTCAGAGCGGCATTTGATTTCGCGTCATCGGAGGAAGCAGTCAAGCATCTATCGGATTACGACTTGGACAAGCAAGCCTTCTGGGAGAAAATCCGACTACCGACTGCACCACCCAGAGCATCCTCTGCCCTCCGCAAGTACCACCTAAAGGAGAGGTTTGCTCTCGCTGCCGACCTAATCATGAAGTTTGTGCTCGGCAAGGTGTCCGGAACTGACGAGGTTAGTCTAGACCTCCTCAAAATCCTCCATGCCATTTGGAACAACAACAAGCTGGACTGGGCACATATTATCTTCAACTTCCTCCAACAGCAAGTGATACGCTCAGTCTCCAACACCAACCTGTCGATCAGTAAAAAGGTTGGTTTCGGCTTTGTTGTGCAATTTCTCCTAAGCCTGAAGGGCTTCGAACTGAGGGAGGGAAAAGAGATTCATCGAAATACCTATATGGGTAGGACGAAATCTCTAGTCCCCAAAACTAAAGGTGTTAAGGCTGCACCTTCTCCCTCACAGCCAAAAGGAAGGGGCAAAAGGAAAGCCCAAACCGAGGAAAAGAATTCTGATGATGAACCTCTAGATGTACTGATACAAAGGGTTCATCTACCAAAGAGGGCTAAGAAAGCCAAAACTGCTGTTGTCACCCAGATCCGAGAGGTAATACCCTCTGTTGTTCAAGTACCGTTTGAGGACAGGGCACAAGCCCAGGGGGAACCTCAGGCTACACTGGCCACTGAGGTTGAGAGAGTGCCCCCTACCAGGTCCCTGTCAAGAGATTTGTGTGTTAATGATGATATTACTGCTGAGGGTACTGGTAACTCTGTTGGTTTATCTCGAGAGATGGCTCGAGAGGTTGAAGGTACTGGGATCAGTGATCCAGTACAAGGGGATGCAGAAGAACCATGTGAGATGGTTCGAGAGACAGACTACACAGTCAGGGTGGGAGATGATCTCTTGGAGCATAGTCGAGAGATCACAGCTCAGATAGACGAAGCAATTTCTGCCACTGAAATCATCTCTGATGGGCGGGATGACTTATATGAAGAAGTTTCCACTCAGTTGGCAGTGGAAGCACCCACTCTTGATGACTTCTCCAGGGTGATCAGGTGGATCAACTGGAGAACCAGTTCTTTCACTCAATTGATGAGTCAAGCAGCTGAAATGGAGGCAGAAGAGCAGTTTGCACTCCAGTGGTTGGGCATCTCCGAGATCCCAGCTCAACAACTGATGGATCTTGCCCACGAAACACAAGTAATGAAGCTGAACAGTGAAAGAACTGATAAAGGGAACGGCATAGCAGTTGATGCACCAGAAGTTGAAGCTGAGCCTGAAGAAGATCCTGAAACAGAAGCTCGATTTCAAGAAGAAATAAGGCTGGCCACTGCCATCTCCTTGGGACAAAACATTGAATTCACGAGAGGTCCAGGAGAGACCTCTGGGGTTGCTCACGATGATATCGCAACAGCCGCAATCCCACTGTCCCAAGTCAGCAACTCTGCTCTGGACGAACAGGTAGAAGCTTCGAGAGGTGAATCCGAGACCTCTGAAGCACTTCAAGTGGCACCCAACACCGTTCTACTTTTGCCACCACCTGCGTCCACACCCTCAAACTCTACAGATGAAGCACAGACAATTCGAGAGGGTGAAGTTCCGTTGCTCACACTGCCAGGTTTTCCTACTGCTCCTGAAATAATCATCATCCCAGACTCATCGGAGCAGACCGAAGAGCAGCACAATGAGCAACATGAGCAGAATGTTCCAAGTTCTGCTGGTTCGAGAAGTGCTGAGGAGGACGATGCAACTATCGAAGGTGGAAACAGGGAAGCACCTATCGAAACCTCGTCTCCAATTCCACCAGCAGATGACCAAGTTCCCAGCACTAGTTCGAGAAGTGATGCCGAAAGGGAATTTCTATTGGATGGAAACCGGGAAGCGTCCAATACCGAAGAACCCTCTCCGGCTGATCCTATCCCCACAGTTGCTGAAGCTGAGGCTCCAGGTTCGAGAGGTGAGGAGCAAGAAGTGATCCATCCCTCAGGTGGAAACCGGGAAGCGCCTGACATGGAGCTACCTTCGAGCTCTGAACCCGGTGTCCCTGTGACCCCTCAGAGACTCCTTCGAGAGGTGGACTCGCAACTGCAAGTCATGGGTGGAAATCTGGAAGCACCCAAGTCCCCACCAACGAAAGGTACCTATCGATCCTCTTCTCCTTCTACTTCTGATCATGATCAACAGGCCGCGCAAGAGTTCTTTGGCGAAGTACGTCAATTTATGGCTGATCAAACTCAAAAGATGGCTCGCTTTGAGCGCGTACTAGCCATTGTTCGAAATGCTGCACTACCCGTGGCTGGCACAACCGAGTCTCAGGCCAATCATAAAGAACTACTCGAACAGGCAGTATGGGCTGAGACTGCAGCACAGAACGCTGCCGATGAGGCTGCTCTCGCTCGAGCAGAGGCTGCAAGTGCGAAAGCTGAACTAGCTGAGTTACGAGCAGAGCTGCGAGCCTTCCAATATTCCAGTGAACTTCGACAGGATGTGATGAAGGCCATACTCGATGACCTGTCGAACCAAGTGCCTGCCCAACTTCAAGCAATCTTCGAAGGTATGTCCATCCTCCTCTCCCGTGCTGATGATGCCAACAAGGGGGAAAATAAAGGGAAAAGAAGGGGGATACAACGGGCAGCAAGTGAACCAGCTGGACCACCTCCAAAAATACCAAGAATCATGAGTAAAGCAATGGAGGATGCTAAAAAGGCGGAAAACCTAAGGGTCTAGCGCACACTGGAAATGGAGAGAAGGAGAGAAGAGGACAGAGAAAGAAGAAGAAAAAGACAAGAACAACAGTCAGAAGAAGAAAGGAAGATAGATCTTATCATGACAAGTTTTAAGTTTGGGAACAGAGAAGACACTGAACAAATTCTGACCCTGGAGATATTCAAGCTGCTGAAAACCACTGGGATATCTACACACAGCAATATGTCTCAAGAAGAATGCATTGCCTGGTGGAAAGATGGAGTAATTGATGGTGAGTTCGTGGGGGAAGCCTACAGGAACTACAGGCATCTAGATGTCACAGATGAATACTTAAGCCTGGTAAATCCGAAAGACCCCATCAAGACACGAGAAGCCATTAACAAGAAAAGGAAAGCCAACAAGAAGTAAGCTCTCGTAGTCCAAACTCCACCTTATCTCAATGTATTGATGTTTATGTTGTTCTTGGTCTTATTTCTTTTAAACCTTTCTACTAAACTCTGCTCCCTTATATAATCATATATATATCTTTTGCTGGGGGAGTTGCGTGAGTTCTATTATTCATGTTTTAGTAGAGTATTTGTCAAACTTACCATATGCGCTGAAAAATAAAATCTATGTTAATTCTTTCTATCAAATCAGCCATATAGAGTAAGTATAAGTGTTGGCATCATCAAAAAGGGGGAAATTGTTAGGAACATCATGTAATAGGTTTTGATGATACCAACTGATAAGTAGAAATCCCCAAGTCTCGATACATAAGTCTCGATACATAGGCAAAACGTTGTAAGTTCGGCAAGTAAACCAAGAGTGAAAATACAACCGAGTAACTTTGAGCTCAACTCGGAAAATATTTTTTGTTTGAACATCTTAGAAGTCTCGTGTATTGTAATCATATAGACAGATCAGAAGAAGGCATGGGACAACACTGGAGGAATAAGGGTCTGCGAGACATCAACTAAGTCTCGAGACATAAGCAGAGTTCGAGAGATAGTACCTCTCGATACAACCATCCAGTTCGAGACATAAGCAGAGTTCGAGAGGTAGAGCTCTCGATGCTTGGGTTCGAGACATCAAATAATCGAGACATCAACCTTGGTCTCGATAAACTGACACTTCTCCAGTAATGTTGAATGACGGTAAGGAAGCATACTTAAAGTTTGGAGAAGAAGAATATCATGGAGATAGAGGTGCCGAACGTGAAGATTTCACAATGGGCGGAAATGGTAGAGGTGCCGAACGTGAAGATTTCACAATGGGCGGAAATGGAAGAGGTGCCGAACGTGAAGATTTCACAATGGGCGGAAATGGAGGACACGTCAGATTTCCACCACAAACGGTCATAAGGTGCACCAATGCTGAAGTGGTCTGATTCCCTACAAACAAGGAACAATGGGAATATAAAAAGAGTAACTTTTACCAAAAGACGAAAGTGGAGCATGGACTCAAGAAAGTGACCTATGGAATATTCACTACAAGACAAAGAGGTTCAAGTTACAAGATCACCACTCCATGAAATATGCTGAAAATATGCAAGACCCATGATCAGCATGGGAGACAAATTTCAAACGGAATAGTTTTCCCTCCAACGGAATTATTCCTCTACTCTCATATATAAGGACGTAAAGACACAGAAGCAAGCAAAAAGGGGGAAGGAGTTAAAAAGTTCAGGGTAAACAAGTTACAAAATTCGAAAGAGGTGTCTGACTAAAACGTTCAAGTGCAAGTGCTTGTATTGGAATATCATTCTGATATTCAAAACAGCGAGAAAACACATCTTAGTGTTTAAGAGAGTTACAAAGCTTAAACTGTTATACATCTAGAAAGTGACCGAAGCTGCTCTACATCGAAGTTGATTCAACGATAGCTTGTGGTCAGATTGGAGTCTGTTACATTCAACTGTGACAACCAAAAACACCTTGCTTTGGATTAAGCAAGAGAGGTGGAGTAACCTGGCAGCTGTCTGAGTGAAAGAAACCTGAGGCTTGACGCGGGCTTGNTATACATATACATATATATACATGTATACATACATGTATATATATGTATATGTATATATACATATATATATATACACATATATACATATATATATATACACATATATAAATATATACATACACATATATAAATATATACATACACATATATACATATATACATACACATATATACATATACATATATACATACATATATATATACATATATATATATATGTATATATATATATATATATATATATATATAGTTAGGATCATATGAGATCACTTATTTAGGTAAGATCGTAAGATCAGATCTTGTGCATCCATTTAACAATTTAATGGTCTAGATTGATTTAAGATGTTAAGTTGAAGCGTGTGCGAACGGTAATAAAATGTGTGCGAATGGTGATTAAGTGTGTGCGGACGGTGATTAAATGTGTGCGAACGGTGATTGATGTACAAGATCTCAAATTTTTTTAATGGTCTAGATTGATTAAGATTTCAAGTTGAAGTGTGTGCAAACGGTGATTAAATGTGTGCGAAAGAAGTGTGTGTGTGTCAATCAATCTAGACCATTAAAAAGTATTGCAGGGATGCACAAGATGTGATCTCACGATTTACCTAAGCAAGTGGTCTCACTGGAACTCTACCCAATATATATATATATATATATATATATATATATATATATATATCCTTTATAATATGTACATTTTTTGGATTGAATGAGACTATGATTCTTCTCCCTATCTCTGTTTTATAATTCACCGGTTATGAGCTAATAAGCCAACGGGTACAATTACAACAGTTAGGAGATATTTAAATATGAAAAATGCTTCTCATTATTACAATTACCACTATCTATTAATACTCTCAAATTAAAAAATAAAAAATATTTATTTTCATTGATAATGGCTGTCATAAAATGATTAATAAAGAATGATAATTGTAGATGTTTTTAATATCGTCTATATAAATACTTTTGTGACTTATGAGTTAATGAATCACAAAATTTTATTTGAGGTACGTCGATCTCCAGGCCAGAAACAAAATTTTACATACTTTTGCCACTCATCTCTAGTGGAGTCAATTCGTGTGGATACTATGTATAGTAAGAAAGACGTTTCCAGGCCAGAAACATACACACATGCTTGAAGAAAATGGCACTATGAGTGGAATATGATTGAATTGAAGCAGCCTTTGCCATTTGTCCACGGAAAGGACTTGTACATTATCCCATTATATCATCCAAATGGCCGACTATTGCTTCTTGCCCTACAAAGTGCGCAACATATGGCACATCATCACCGTTTATGTCTGTAATATATAATATATATATATATATATATATATATATATATATTTATATACACACACACATTTACGATAGGTGCGAAGGAGTTCACAGGTGAAAAATGTGCATAAATCTCAGTCATTGATTTAGTAGTCAAGATCAACTGTCTTTAAAAAAATTGACACTTTTAATCTTAAAAAATATGCATTAGAAGACACAAAGCCTGGAGCTACTCCGGAAGAGCCTCACGTTCTCAAGCTTGAAATTGAATGGAATGACGCTGAAATGACAGCGGCCGGCTATAATAACAAAGTACTTGATATTATTTTCTCACTAATGCATGAAAGTCAATTTACTTTAGTGATAGGTTGCAATTCAGCAAAAGCTGCATGGGACATTTTCGAAACCACTTATGAAGGCACCAACTCTGTCAAGCAATCAAAACTTCAATTAGCTTAGACTGACTTCGAGGACCTCCGAATGCGTGACAATGAGAACATTGCAAGTTTCAATGAAAGGGTTCAAGAACTTGCAAATCGAGCAGTTGTACTTGGTGAACCATTTTCTGAACAAAAGCTTATAAAGAATGTTCTACAATCTCTGCCACAACGCTTCAGAATGAAGGTAACAACTATTCAAGAAAATGTAGGTCGGGAAAATCAAACTTTAGCTCAATTGATGGGCAGTCTCAAAACCTATGAAATGGAAATTCTCACTCATCATTCCAAAAGGCATAAAAGTGTTGCTTTCACGACTAGCGAACAGGACTGCGCCTTTAATCCAGATGAAACTAGCGATGATCCAATAGTGTTTTTGACTAAACAATTTTCTAAGATTCTGAAACAGGTAAAGGAAAAGAATAATCCATGTAATGGTAAGTTTCAAAGTCAGTCAAAAGAATGTGTCAAGGGCTGGAGTTTCTAGCAACAAACCTCCAAATTCATGACGATATCAACCTAAAGAAAAAACAAGCAGCGAAGGCATTCGTTGCTATGAATGCGAAGGATATGTCCACGTTCAAGCTAAGTGCCCTCACTTACCTGAGGAGAAAGAAATCCGTGTCAGCTTTGACTTGGAGCAATAATGAACCTGAGTCAGAAGTTGCTGGATCTGATTCAGAAGATATTTCTAAAAATTTCTTACTCTTCACAGCTACAACTGACGTTGATCTAGAATATGAAGATATTGATGACTTAGGAGGCGGTGAATACAACTTAGTAGAAGATGTCGAGCTACCTCCTTTTTCGTATGAAGTAAAATATAAAAAGTTGTACTCCAAATGTGAGATTTTACTTAAAGCAAATTGTTTATTGTCTTGTCAGGTAGGGTTATTTTATAATGCAAGAAAAGTGTACAAAAATCAGGTTGGTGATAGAGATATCCTCTTGAAAGCCTGTCTTGAACGTGAAGAGAAGCTTAAACAAGAGCTGGAAACTCTGAAGAGAGGTATCAAGATGATGAACAACACATCAACTCTTGATCAAATTCTTGATTCAGGAAGACAGACAACTATCAAGTTCAGCCTTGGGTTCATTGGCGGTAAAAACAAAGATAATATTGTCTTTGTTAAAGCTTTTGGACCAGATCCAAACATCCCTAAATTAAGCTCAGCACGACAAGGCTATGGTAAAATATTGAACTCAAAACCTATTCTTAAGCTCTATAACCATATTTGTCACTATTGTAGGGTTCGTGACCACACAAGACCTGAATGTTTTTATTTTTATAAAGATCAGAGGGTTGATGTAACCCCTCGGTTTTCCGACAAAGTTAGGGTTCGAAAATATTTTTTTTAAGCTATGAAATTTATGAGAAGATCTCTCGGTATCTCAAAAGAATTTTTTTTAGACTAGTTATTAATAAGCTGCGATCTACGTACCGGTCACGAACCGTAAAATTTTAAAGGATGCATATACAGTTCGAATCTTTCCTAGAAGATTGGATTGTTAAGTATGATACGGTTAAGCCTGAACTTTCTATTTACTTCAAGTGAAAATTTAAACGGACTGTAAGGGTGAAATTGTTACGGACCTTCGTACCTAGAATTCGCGAGATATCGAAAAATTCCCAATTTTAGCGGTTAATGACGGGATTATTTTTAGAATAATTTTGGTGTTAGAATTTTCCCGAATTAAGTTATAATCCTCCGAACCTTTATCTGATTTGATCCCAAACTGGCAAAATAAATTCTACTCTTCAAGATCTACCATGGGGATTTGACAAGTGTCACTCTTAATTACCACATGGTAAATTCATTAATGGACTGTCATAAGAAGTATGGGATGATCATACTTGTTTCTTAATCTTCAAGCCAACTTCCCATCACACACTCTCTCTCCCTCTCTCTCTCTCCCATTTTCGAAATTTTAGAAGGAAAAAGAACAGGAAGAAAACCTCATTCTTCTACATTGTGATCCAAGAACTCCCTAGCTTTCTCTTCAACACAAGTGCTCCATAATAGGTAAAAACTTTGGTTTTGTTCGGTTAATATGACTAGAATCCTTCCTAGAACTTAAGTTTAAACTAAGGGTTCATGAAAATGTTGTTATTATGGTGATTTTGTTTAGGATCTTCGGTGAAAAGTTTGGAGGAGGAGATCATCACCTTTCTACGGTTCTAAAAATCTACTTGGGAGGTAAGGAATCCCTTAAGTTGGTTTAGTCACTTGAAGGTGAACAAATGCTAGTAAATTATGTGACTAGGAATTTTATGTGAAAATTATGTATTAAGTTTATGGATCTACAAGTTGGCTCAAAAGACTACACTTTGATTTTTGGTAATTTTTGTATGCATGTTCATAGTTAATTTATGCATGTATATGTTGTGTTTAAGTCCATATAGGCTTATACTTGTGAAAATAGTGGAAAATCGGGACGTTACAACCCCGTTTTTGCTGCCCGAAGTGGGCAGAATCGGATGGACGCGGCAGTGGACGCGCGTCCACCGCACGTCCATCGTGTATAATATTTCGGTGTCACGGCCGAAAGGCCGGACGCTACCACGGACGCGCGCGTCCGTGGGTGCCCAGATTTCGGCGTCATGCCGAACGTGCGGACGCGGCTCGGACGCACGCGTCCGCCGTGCGTCCGTCACCGCGGACAACCGCGAGTCCGCGCAACGCGAACCCGTTTTCAACCGAACTTTTCCCCGATGTTCTTGCTCCCGAGTGTTATGATGTTTGGAAGGCCTACGGGCAACCGAGTCAATTTTTGAAAGCTCAAATATTATTTTGTAAATTATGTTCATCAATTTGGGGAAAATTTGTGTTTTTAAGAAACAAGTGTGACCCTTGTCACTTGGAAATTTCATGTTGCAAATTCCTTGACAAATATGTGTATTTTGGAAATATATTTGGATGAGAATGATCGTTTTGAGTCATCACGTGAATGTACTAATTAAACCCAAGGAAAGAGAGAATGTTTTGAAAATCATAGTTTCTGGCTAGAGTTGTTGAAATGTTTGACTTTACGGGAGGCCTGCGGGAGCCGTGGCCCGGAAGTTATTGAAATGTTTGACTTTGCGGGAGGCTTGTGAGCCGTGGCCCCAAAGTTATTGAGATGTTGACCTGCGGGAGGCATGAGTGCCGCGGCCCGAGGTACTTGAAAGTATTCCAAGTATGCCTTACACTTATCCAGGGGTAAACTAAGTAAAATTTTACTAACTATAAAAATCTAGTTACTCCGTAACTAGATCGCAGAATAAAATGTCATGGGTTCTGAACAGTAAAGAGTGTGTGTTGTTAAACTCACTTTTTGAATTAAATGTTGGAATTCTCAGAAATGAAAGTATTATATGCTGATGTCTCTCATATACTATGCTATACTTTCTTTTGTTGATAATCTGATTGTAGGTAGATTGCAACTGATGGGTAAAGTTTACGGTTTCTGAGTATTATGTTATTTTGAAACCTTTGTTTACTTTCGAGTGACAATGGATTTCCTTACTTAGCCGTCGTGCTAACTACACTTCATTGTGTCCTTTATCAGATGGAATCTAGTGTGGGCTCATGCAGCCCAACGGACTCCGATCCATCGAAGTTTGAGTTTCCGGTCTTAGATTACGACAACTACGCACAGTATATACTTGATGGTGACCCGTATGCACCCGGCTATGCTCTAGACCCTCCAGTCCTGACTGTTGGTCCCAAGGGGATGGGGTACAAGTCTAGAGGGGGGGTGAATAGACTTGTATAAGATTTTGCAAATCTTTTTCGACTTCTCGTGTGTATTGGACTTAGGATGTTTAGGTCCGATACCTCACAAGATGAAGACAAAGTTTTATGCGCAGCGGAAAAGTTATCCCCTTTTAGTTAGCACGAGTTTGAGTTAGTTCGAGAGGTGTCGTTATATGCAGTGCAGTTCGAGAGTTAGATCGAGAGATAAAGACAGAAAGTAAATGCGAGAGAGATTTTTAAGTGGTTCGGCCAACCCGCCTACATCCACTCTTCTTCCAGAAACTCCCTAGAAGGATTGCACTAAAACTTCCCTTTTTAGTACAATATCGAGCGCTTGAGCTTTGATCACGAAGCCCGCCTCAAGCCTCAGGTTTTTCGCCCCGCTTCTTGTTACTCCACCTATCGAGCAATTGAGCTTTGATCACCAAGCCCGCCTCAAGCCTCAGGATCTTCACAAGACAGCTCCCAGTTACTCCGCCTCTCCTCAGGTTTTTCTCTCCGCTTCCAGTTACTCCACCTCTCGAGCACTTGAGCTTTGATCACCAAGCCCGCCTCAAGCCTCAGGGATCTTCACTAGACAGCTGCCAGGTTACTCCGCCTCTTCTTGCTTAATCCAAAGCAAGGACCTTTGGTTGTCACAGTTGA
>NC_044924.1:18706491-18711056 GCF_003576645.1 Ipomoea triloba
ATTGCTCATCTCTCTTCTCTTTGGCCGTTTGTTGTTCTTGTCTTTTTCTTCTCCTTTCTCTGTCTTCTTGTCTCCTTCTTTCCATTTCCAGTGTATGCTGGACCCTTAAGATTTCTGCTCTTTTCGCTTCCTCCAGTTGTTTGCTCAATGACTTTGGAACTTTTGGAGGAGGTCCAGCTGGTTCACTTGCTGCCCTTTTCTTGCTAGTTGTTGATGTCCTTCCCTGAGTATTATTTTCCCCCTTGGTGGCATCATCGGCTCGGGAAAGGAGGGTGGACATGCCTTCGAAGAGTGCTTGAAGTTGGGCAGGCACTTGGTTCGACAGATCATCGAGTAGTGCTTTCATCACGTCCTGTCGAAGTTCACTGGAATATTGGAAGGCTCGAAGCTCTGCTCGTATCTCAGCTAATTCAGCTCTCGCACCTGCAGCCTCTGCTCGAGCTACAGCAGCTTCATCTGCAGCTTTCCATGCTGCATCCTCAGCCCATACTGCCTGTTCGAGAAGTTCGTCATGGCTGGCTTGAGATTCACTTGTGCCAGCCGCAGGCATTGCAGCGTTGCGAACAATGGTCAGTATGCGCTCGATTTGAGCCATCTTCTGAGAGTGATCGGCCATGAATTGACGCACCTCGCCAATGAAAGCTTGTTCGGCCGTTTGATCATAATCAGAAGTTGAAGGAGAAGAAGTACCTTTAGTTGGAGGGGACTTGGGTGCTTCCAGATTTCCACCCATGATTTGCATTTGCGAGTCCACCTCTCGATTGAGTTTCTGAGGGCCAGCAGGGACATAGGGATCAGAGCTCGAAGGTAGCTCCATATCATGTGCTTCCCGGTTTCCACCTGAGGGATGGATCACTTCTTGCTCTTCACCTTTCGAACCTGGAGCCTTAGCTTCAACAACTGTTGGGATTGGATCAGCCAGGGAGGGATTTTCGGTATTGGACGCTTCCCGGTTTCCATCCAATGAAGGTTCCCCCTCAGCGTCACCTCTCGAACCGGTGCTGGGAACTTGGTCATCTGCTAGTGAGGTTTGAGATGAAGTTTCGACAGGTGCTTCCTTGTTTCCACCTTTGATGGTTGCATCGTCCTCTTCAGTACTTCTCGAACCAGCAGGACTTTGTACATTCTGCTCTCGTTGCTCATCAGATCGCACCTCAGCTTGCTCAGGTGAGTCAGGAATTACTATTGTTTCAGGAGCAGCTGGTGCACTCCACCTTTCTCTTTCGACCATCCTAGCTGCAAAGGTTGATGCTGTGTCATCTGGTAGTAGGAATGGTGAAGGCAGTTCCATAGCGATGGGAAAGCCTGGGAGTTGGAGCAACGGAATATCACCCTCTCGAACTATCTGTGCTTCATCGGTGTCATTCGAGGGTGTGGACTCAGGTGGTGGAAACAGAAGAACAGTGTTAGGGGCCACCTCAAGTGCTTCAGAGGTCTCGGATTCACCTCTCGAAGCTGCTACCTGTTCGTCCAGAGCAGAGAAATTTACTTGGGACAAGGGGATTGCGGCTGTTGGTATTGGGTTCTCAGAATCATCTCGAGCAATCCCAGAGGTCTCTCCTGGACCTCTCGTATCCTCTACTTGATGTCCCAAGGATAATGCAGTGGCGAGCCTGATATCTTCTTGAAATTGAGCTTCTAATTCAGGATCCACTACAGGCTCGGCTTTAGCTTCTTGCGCATCAACAGCTATGCCCTTTCCTTTGTCAGATCGACCAAGATTTCTTCTGGTCACGTGCATCTCATGGGCAAGATTCAGAAGTTCATTGGCTGGGATTGCAGTGAGGTTTAACCAATTTAAAGCAAAGTCTTCCTCAGCCACCATATCTGCTGCTCTCGAAACCAGTTGATCAATCGGATCTATTCTCCAGTTGATCCATCGAAGCACTCTGGAGAAGTCATCTAAACTAGACATATTTTCAGTACTTTGATCCAACTGAGAAGTGATTTCAGCATTCAGCTCATCAGAGTTAGCAGACAGGATTTCTGTTGCCGATGCAGCTTCCACTGTTATCTCTCGAACCACCTCTCGTGGTTCCTCAACATCTATGTGTACTGGATCACTGATCCCAGTACCTTCAATCTCTCGAGCTTCCTCTCGAGGTAAAGCCAAGGATTCATCAGCAAAGCCAGCACCATCATCAGCATGTAGATCAACACAGAAAGCTCCTGACAGGGACCTGGTAGGGGGCATTCTCTCAACCTCAGTGGTCAGTGTAGCCTGAGGTTCCCCCTGGGCTTGTCTTCGAATGGTACTTGGATTGCTGAAGGTGTTACCTCTCGAATTTGAGTGATAGTTTTGGCCTTTTTAGCCCTCTTTGGCAAGGCAACCTTCTTGATCAGGGTATCCAGAGGCTCACCATCAGATTCCTTCTCCTTAGCTGGGGCTTTCCTTTTACCCCTTCCTTTAGGCTTTGAGGGAGAAGGTGTAACCTTAACACCGTTAGCCTTTGGAGCTTGAGATTTCGTCCTACCCATATAGGTATTCCGATGAACCTCTCGCCCTTCCCTCAGTTCTAAGCCCTTCAGACTTAAAAGGTATTGAACAACAAAACCGAAACCAACCTTTTTACTGATCGTCAGGTTGGTGTTGGAGACTGAGCTCTGCACTTGCTGTTGAAGGAAATTGAAGATGATATGTGCCCAGTCCATTTTGTTGTTGTTCCAGATGGCGTGGAGGATTTTGAGGATGTCCAGATTAATCTCATCAGTTCCAGACACCTTGCCGAGCACGAATTTCATGATAAGGTCGGCAGCAAGAGCAAACCTCTCCTTTAGGTGGAACTTGCGTAGGGCAGAGGATGCTCTGGGCGGTGCAGTCTCCAGTCGGATTTTATCCCAAAAAGCTTGCTTGTCCAAGTCGTAATCCGAGAGGTGCTGGACTGCTTCCTCCGACGTCGCGAAGTCGAATGCCGCTCTGAGGTCACCAAAAGAGGTCGTGATATGGATCTCATTGAACCGACTCTCTATTTTGCCCTTCGTGACCTTGGCATTCGCGAACCATTCAGTGAAGTCGAGTTCATGAATGGTTTGGTAGTCGTGTGTCATGTATTTCATAAGTCCTGCTTTTTCGAACTTCTTCAGGACTTTCTCCGCCATCGTTGGGTTCGTCGAGTGAGCAACGAAACCATCTCTGTCAAGGATACTCCCCGCCTTGACTTGTTTTATCTGAGAGCGTATGTGTTCCAGCTCCCTCTGGTATGCATCGGAAGATGATGATGATGATTCAGACGCCATTGTTTGAGGTGATGGAGGGATTGTGTACAGTGTTTAGGATTTGGGGGTTTTGGGTATTCGGTTTGAGCTTGAATCCGGGTGAGGAAGAAGAAATTGACTTTTATATCATGTGGATTCGGGTTGGATATATGGGTAGGGTTAAGAGCTTGACCCGAAAAAGGGATCCCGGTTAATTTAAAAGAATTGAAAGGTCAGAAATACCCTTTTATAACGGTTATGTATGTAAGGTATGGTAAGGGTATTTTGGTAAGATATAATACGGTTTTGGATAATGGGATATAAAGAGATGATATTTATATAAGCATGCTCCCACTCATCAAGATAATGCCTTTAAGAACGGAAAACCGTCAGTAACCGAAGACCACNGGATAATGGGATATAAAGAGATGATATTTATATAAGCATGCTTCCACTCCTCAAGATAATGCCTTTAAGAGCGGAAAACCGTCAATAACCGAAGACCACGTGCCTAACATTAATGTCCAAAGTTAGCTGTTCCACATATATCCGTTGAGCTCATTAGTTTTACCTCTCGAAGGTAAACTCTCGACTTTGCTAGTTTAAGGATCTTCCCCCTGAGTGATTGATCCCTAAACCTCCTTATTCCTCCATCTAAGCATTCCTGTGGTTAAGGATCTTCCCCCTGAGTGATCGATCCCTAACCCTCCTTATTCCTCCATTTAGAGATACGTAGATGGTCAGTTTGGTATCTTTCGAAGTGATCTCTCGAACTACCCTTCTTCGAGACATAATACAAATAGGCAAACAGAACATGTACCTCTCGAATCACCTTTCGAACACAGATTGCGATACGGAGACAAGATTGATTCATCAAAAGATATCACTTGGAACATTTCCTTAAGTTCATTTAGTGATTTTCGAAAGCATTACATATGAATCAATATCCTATTAGATTCCATAGAAACTTTTGTTTGGCCTTGGACAGCCTAATAGGAATCTAATCGTTAGAACAAGAACTAGCCATCTAAAGTCCTATTTATCCTAATAACAGAACTAGAGGTGGCTACTCCTTCTTGTCCTTCTCTCTGCTGCTACCTTCCTCACAGGCTTCATCTCCCCTTCCCTTGGTTCTCCATTTGGTTGAGGGAGTTCCTTTACCAGAATGTGCAGCTGTAGGAGTCCCACTTATACGGGACTCTTCTCCTGATTCCAGTATCCCATCATTGTGGATCTCCTCGCATTTGGGGATCCATTCACCTTGGATGGGAATAGGATGCTTGCTTGGATTATCAGGAAGCTCCGCAATCTGTTCACCCTTCGTTGATTCTGGATAGTTCTCTCCTTGAAAGTCTTTGGACTTCGTTGCT
>NC_044924.1:18711453-18714691 GCF_003576645.1 Ipomoea triloba
TTGTTGCTTTATCCATAAAACCTGAGCACAGCAACTTCCAGCTGCCACATATTCTGCCTCAGCGGTGCTTGTAGCTATCGAATGCTGTTTCTTGCTAAACCATGAGCCAAGTCTTCCACCTAGAAACTGACATGTCCCTGCTGTGCTCTTTCGATCTATTTTGCAACCGGCAAAGTCCGCATCTGAATAACCCATAAGTTCGAAAGATCCACCTCTCGAATACCAAAGTCCAACACTTTGCGTACCTTTGAGATATATAAGGATATTTTTAGATGCATTTAAGTGACTTTCCTTAGGACTTGCCTGAAATCTAGCGCATACACCTACTGCAAAGGATATATCTGGTCTACTGGCAGTTAAATAAAGAAGAGATCCGATGATACCTCGATACGTAGTTTGATCGACCTCTCGACCTTCACTGTCGACATCGATACGTAGAGAGGTTCCCATGGGTACTTTGACTGAGGATTTCCCTTCTATGTTGTATTTTCTGAGCAGATCCTTGGTGTATTTCTCCTGATTGATGAAGATACCTTCCTTAAGCTGTCTCACTTGTAATCCAAGGAAGTAGTTGAGTTCTCCCATCATGCTCATCTCGAACTTCCCTTTCATCAACCTGGAGAACTTCTCGCACAAGTCTGGATTGGTGCTTCCAAAAATGATATCGTCCACATAGATTTGCACCAATAAGATGTGATCCCCATCCTTAATTCTAAACAATGTTTTGTCCACTAGGCCTTTGGTGAACCCACACTGAAGTAGAAAAGAGGATAAGGTATCATACCAAGCTCTCGGAGCCTGTTTTAAGCCGTAAAGTGCCTTCTTCAACTTGTATACTTTGTCAGCTCCCACGTCCTTCAAGAAACCCGGAGGTTGTTCAACGTACACCTCTTCTTCGAGAAGTCCGTTTAGAAAAGCGCTCTTGACATCCATTTGATATACTTTAAAGTCTTTGAAGGCGGCATATGCGAGAAAGATGCGTATGGCTTCGAGACGTGCCACTGGAGTGAAGGTTTCATCAAAATCTATTCCTTCCTCCTGACAATAGCCTTTGGCAACAAGTCTGGCCTTGTTCCTAACAATGACTCCATCCTCATTCATCTTGTTTCTGAAAACCCACTTTGTACCAATGACATTCTGATGATGAGGTCTCGGAACTAGTTCCCAAACATCATTCCGTTCAAATTGATGAAGTTCCTCTTGCATGGCTTGCACCCAATCTGGATCACATAGAGCCTCATCGATCACCTTAGGCTCTATTTGAGATAGAAAGCAAGCAAACATGCTTTCTCTGTATGCTGATCTGGTCCGAACTCTGTCACGTACATCTCCAATCACTTGATCAGCAGGGTGACTTCTCAGCCATCTTAGGTCGGGTTGTGGCTCCTCAGTTGATACTTCCGTTGAAGGTTGAGATGTGGGTTGAGCATCTATGATTTGGATCGGATGAACTGAGTCAGGAGCTTTCTTCTTGATAGGCTCTTCATCATCTGATTCTGACTGGAGTTCCGCTACGTCTCGAACTATCGGTTTCTTCCCATCGAGAGGTGAGTCTAATCTCTCGATTGACTCCGACTGAGCTTCCTCAGCTGCTTCCATTGACTTTGATGGTTGATCTGTTGATGCTCTATCATCAAAAGAGACATGTATGGATTCTTCAACCACCAATCTCCGCTTGTTGAAGACTCTGAATGCTTTACTTGTCGATGAGTATCCCAGAAATACTCCATCATTTGCCTTTTCATCAAAAGTTCTTAGCTGAGTCTTCCCATTGTTGTGGACATAGCATTTGCACCCGAATGTGTGGAAGTAGCTTACATTCGGTTTTCTTCCATTCCACAACTCATATGGAGTCTTTCCAACTCCTTTCACGATCAAGGACCGATTTTGGGTATAGCACGCTGTGTTGATTGCTTCTGCCCAAAATCCTTGAGAAATGTTGGCTTGCGAGAGCATGGTCCTTGCAGCTTCCTTGAGAGTTCTGTTCCTTCTTTCAGCAACCCCGTTCTGTTGAGGCGTTCGAGCAGCTGACAACTGATGATGAATACCGTTCTCGTTGTAGTAGCTCTCGATAACTTGATTAACGAACTCTCCACCTTGATCTGACCGAATCTTTAGTATCGAGACATCCTTTTCAACTTGAACTTGCTTCAAAAGATTTGGTAGGGCAACTTTTGTCTCGCTTTTCTTCGTTAAGAACACGGTCCAGGTGAATCTTGTGTAGTCATCTACTACCACAAGAGTGTACTTTCTTCCTTTCATGCTGGGTGGATCCACCGGTCCAAATAAGTCCATGTGAAGAAGACTTAATGGTCTAGTGGATGATGTCTCGGCTTTGCTTTTGAAAGAGGATTTGATCTGTTTGCAACGTTGACATGCCTCACAAATCTTGTCCTTTCGAAACGTAACTTTGGGCAGTCCTTCCACAAGGTTCCTCTTAGTAAGCTTGTTGATAGTTTTGAAGTTCAGATGGCTAAGCTTACTGTGCCAATCCCAGCATAAGTCTTCCTTGCTCCTTGCCAGCATACATAGGGATGGTTTGGCAGATCTCCAATCCACTATGTACATGTTTCCTTTCCTTGCTGCTTCCAGAACGACTTCGAGAGATTCCTCTTGTATGATTTGGCACTTGCTTTTGGTGAAGATCACTCTGTAGCCCTTGTCACAGAACTGGCTTGTGCTAAGGAGGTTGAATTTGAGCCCCTCAACGTAGGATACCCCCTTGATTACCAATTCATTCTTATGAATTTCACCAACAGCCTTTGTGCGTCCTTTCTTCTCGTTGTCTCCAAATGTCACCGAGGGACCTTCGATAGGATGGATGTTCTCTAGCAGTGTTAAGTTTCCCGTCATATGTCTCGAACATCCACTGTCAATGAACCATATGTCCCTGGTGTCCTGCAAGCAGATCAAGCAGATTTAGGTACCCAAACTTTGGGTCTTGGTTGGTTAGTAAGTTTAGGCATCCATTTATACCTCGAACCCATTACTCCAGGCCTAGGTGCGATGTAGCCATTATAAGTTTGATAATTATAAGGAATGCTAGCAAAGACTTTGGGCCTCTTAGGTGCATAAATCAGTTTTGGTTGAGGCCTGACCTCGGACTTACGCACCATGCCCTTCATTGCCTGTTTGGTCATGTGAAATTGCTGGAAGTGAGATTTCTTCCAGAAATCATGATTCGATGACCAGTCCTCACTAGATGGATAGAGTCTGCTTTTCTCTATTCGTGAGTTCC
>NC_044924.1:18714919-18751974 GCF_003576645.1 Ipomoea triloba
ACCATTTTCTCCATAGCTTTGGAGGAATTAGTGTATGATGCTATGACCTTTCTAAGATTAAGCTCTCTGGTCTCTCGAGCTTTGCACTCTTCAGCCAGTAGGATTACTTTGGCTTCTAACTCACTTACTTTGAGAGTTAGCTCCGAATTCTCTTTCGAGATGTTCTTAAGCATATCTCTTTCAGCAGTTAGTTTGCTGTTTTCTTCCCGGATTTTGGCATGAGTGCTGTTAGCTATAGCGAGATCCCTTTTAAGTGTTTCAAGCATTTCAAAGGGATCTTCATCGCTTCCGAACGAAGAACAATGAGAGGTAGAGGTAGAGCAGCGAGATGTGGAAGTAGAGGTTACCTCATTGTCAATGGCCATNTTACTCCACCTCTCGAGCACTTGAGCTTTGATCACCAAGCCCACCTCAAGCCTCAGGATCTTCACTAGACAGCTGCCAGGTTACTCCGCCTCTTCTTGCTTAATCCAAAGCAAGGACCTTTGGTTGTTACGGTTGAATGTAACAAGCTCCAATCTGACCACAAGCTATCGTTGAATCAGCTTCAATGTAGAGCAGCTTCGGTCACCTTCTAGATGTGTAGCAGTTTAAGCTTTGTAACTCTCTCAAACACTAATATGTGTTTTNTCCCCTCTCATCTTCTGAGCTGCTGCTGCCTTCACTGGAGCTCGATGTCTCGGACTCCTCGATTGTTCTCTCGAGTTCCTCAGCAACAAGCGTCTTTCTGCGCAGATGTTTCCTTGAATCTCCCTTGAAGCCACTTTGTGCTGGCTTCTCTTTGGATTCCTCCTTTCTCCTGGAGTCCCTGCCTTCTTGGCCTTGATACTTACTTACCATAGGGTAAGGGCACTCGGCTTTGAAGTGTCCTGGTCTCCTGCAGTTGTAGCAAAGACCCTGATTTTCCTCCTCTATCCTTCTGGATGAATGTTTCTCATTGTTCCTTCTTGAGGAGGAAGGTGAACTTGTGTTGCTCTCCGTTGACTTCCTCATGAATTTCCTGAATTTCCCCATGAAGAGAGCAAACTGTTCGTCAGATAACATATTAGTGGGATTAGGATCTGACCTTGAAGAGGTGGATGGTTGATCAGCAACCAGTGCCACATTCTGTCTGTCCACCACGTCCTCATCTCTCGGAAGCATCTCAAATTCGAAGGCTTTGAGATCTCTGAACAGTTGGTCGGTTGTGGTGTTCTTCAAATCCCTGNTTCAGAATGAACTCACTTCCTCTGACGAAACTTCCTCTTTTTAACTTGTGTCTTCACGTCCTTTTTTATATGAGAGTTAAGGAATAATTCCGTTGGAGGGAAAATTATTCCGTTTGAAATTTGTCTCCCATGCTGANTTCAGAATGAACTCACTTCCTCTGACGAAACTTCCTCTTTTTCACTTGTGTCTTCACGTCCTTTTTTATATGAGAGTTAAGGAATAATTCCGTTGGAGGGAAAATTATTCCGTTTGAAATTTGTCTCCCATGCTGTGTGTGNTGTTGCTCTCCGTTGACTTCCTCATGAATTTCCTGAATTTCCCCATGAAGAGAGCAAACTGTTCGTCAGATAACATATTAGTGGGATTAGGATCTGACCTTGAAGAGGTGGATGGTTGATCAGCAACCAGTGCCACATTCCGTCTGTCCACCACGTCCTCATCTCTCGGAAGCATCTCAAATTCGAAGGCTTTGAGATCTCTGAAAAGTTGGTCGGTTGTGGTGTTCTTCAAATCCCTGTGATCACGCATTGTGATCACCTTCATTTCCCACTCCTTGGTAAGGCCTCGTAAGACCTTCAGGTTTAGCTCCTTTTGTGGAATCTCCTTCTCGAGATCACTGATCTCNAGTCCATGCTCCACTTGCTACTTTTGGTAAAAGTTACTCTTTTTAAATTCCCATTGATCCTCGTTGTAGGGAATAAGACCGACTTTGGATTAGTGCACCTTCTATCCGTTTATTGTGGAATTCTGATGTGGCATCCACTTCTGGCACCTCCTTAATATTTTATCTCCATGATATTNGTTTTGGGATGTACTTTTGTGTGTCTTGGGTTTGAGCTGCAGTAGTATTGACCATTAAGATTTTGACTGGTCCAGAAGTTATAACCTCGGCCATCTCATCATGGAGGGCTGATAGGTACGCAAGCATGCGTGTTTTCCAGTCATCGAACTTTTTTAAAAATTATCTCGTGCTTTGAAAACTTTTTTCAAAGATTTATCAAAGAAAGATCTCAAGGCAATATAAACGAAGGTTTATATCGATCAGAGAACTCGCTCTGATACCAATTGTTGGTCCCAAGGGGATGGGGTACAAGTCTAGAGGGGGGGTGAATAGACTTGTATAAGATTTTGCAAATCTTTTTTGACTTCTCGTGTGTATTGGACTTAGGATGTTTAGGTCCGATACCTCACAAGATGAAGACAAAGTTTTATGCGCAGCGGAAAAGTTATCCCCTTTTAGTTAGCACGAGTTTGAGTTAGTTCGAGAGGTGCGGTTATATGCAGTGCAGTTCGAGAGTTAGATAGCGAGAGATAAAGACAGAAAGTAAATGCGAGAGAGATTTTTAAGTGGTTCGGCCAACCCGCCTACGTCCACTCTTCTTCCAGAAACTCCCTGGAAGGATTGCACTAAAACTTCCCTTTTTAGTACAATATCGAGCGCTTGAGCTTTGATCACGAAGCCCGCCTCAAGCCTCAGGTTTTTCGCCCCGCTTCTTGTTACTCCACCTATCGAGCACTTGAGCTTTGATCACCAAGCCCGCCTCAAGCCTCAGGATCTTCACAAGACAGCTCCCAGGTTACTCCGCCTCTCCTCAGGTTTTTCTCTCCGCTTCCAGTTACTCCACCTCTCGAGCACTTGAGCTTTGATCACCAAGCCCACCTCAAGCCTCAGGATCTTCACTAGACAGCTGCCAGGTTACTCCGCCTCTTCTTGCTTAATCCAAAGCAAGGACCTTTGGTTGTCACAGTTGAGTGTAACAAGCTCCAATCTGACCAAAAGCTATCGTTGAATCAACTTCGATGTAGAGCAGCTTCGGTCACCTTCTAGATGTATAGCAGTTTAAGCTTTGTAACTCTCTCAAACACTAAGATGTGTTTTTCTCGCTGTTTTGAATATCAGGATGATATTCCAAGTTGAGCACTTGCACTTTTGAACGTTTTAATCAGACACCTCTTAAGATTTTCGAATGAACCAACCTTCTTTTTCTTTTTTTTGAACTTGTGTCTTCACATCCTTTTTATATGAGAGTTGAGGAATAATTCCGTTGGAGGGAAAATTATTCCGTTTGAAATCTGTCTCCCATGCTGTGTATGGGACTTGCATCTTTTCAGCATTTTTCATGGAGTGGTGGTCTTGTAACTTGAACCTTTTGTTTGGTAGTGGATATTCCATAATCCACTTTCTTGAGTCCATGCTCCACTTGCTACTTTTGGTAAAAGTTACTCTTTTTAAATTCCCATTGATCCTCGTTTTAGGGAATAAGACCGACTTTGGATTAGTGCACCTTCTATCCGTTTGTTGTGGAATTCTGATGTGGCATCCACTTCTGGCACCTCCTTAATATTTTATCTCCATGATATTCTTCTTCTCCAAACTTTATTCATGCTTCCTGACCGTCATTCAGCCCTTTGGAGAAATGTCAGTTTATCGAGACCAAGATTGATGTCTCGATTGTTTGATGTCTTGATCCCCATGTATCGAGAGATCTATCTCTCGAACTCTGCTTATGTCTCGAACTGGGTTGTTGTATCGAGAGATCCTATCTCTCGGACTCTGCTTATGTCTCGAGACTTAGTTGATGTCTCGCAGACCCTTATTCCTCCATTGTTGTCCCGTGCCTTCTTCGGACATCGAGAGCTTACTGCTTGTCTGCTTTCCTCTTCTCGTTTATGGCTGCTCGTGTCTTGATGGGGTCCTTGGAGTTCACCTACTCTAGATATTTATCTGATACGTCCAGGTGAAGGTAATTGATAAAAGCTTCACCTATGAAGCTGCCTTCAATCACCCCATCTCTCCACCATTCGATGCATTCCAGAGGATTAAGGCCGCCACAAGATGAAGACAAAGTTTATGCGCAGCGGAAAAGTATCCCCTTATCCCCTTTTAGTTAGCACGAGTTTGAGTTAGTTCGAGAGGTGTTTATATGCAGTGCAGTTCGAGAGTTAGATCGAGAGATAAAGCAGAAAGTAAATGCGAGAGAGATTTTTAAGTGGTTCGGCCAACCCGCCTACGTCCACTCTTCTTCCAGAAACTCCCTGGAAGGATTGCACTAAAACTTCCCTTTTTAGTACAATATCGAGCGCTTGAGCTTTGATCACGAAGCCCGCCTCAAGCCTCAGGTTTTTCGCCCCGCTTCTTGTTACTCCACCTATCGAGCACTTGAGCTTTGATCACCAAGCCCGCCTCAAGCCTCAGGATCTTCACAAGACAGCTCCCAGGTTACTCCGCCTCTCCTCAGGTTTTTCTCCCCGCTTCCAGTTACTCCACCTCTCGAGCACTTGAGCTTTGATCACCAAGCCCGCCTCAAGCCTCAGGATCTTCACTAGACAGCTGCCAGGTTACTCCGCCTCTTCTTGCTTAATCCAAAGCAAGGACCTTTGGTTGTCACAGTTGAATGTAACAAGCTCCAATCTGACCAAAGCTATCGTTGAATCAACTTCGATGTAGAGCAGCTTCGGTCACCTTCTAGATGTATAGCAGTTTAAGCTTTGTAACTCTCTCAAACACTAAGATGTGTTCTCTCGCTATTTTGAATATCAGGATGATATTCCGGATTGAGCACTAGCACTTGAACGTTTGAATTAGACACCTCTTAAGATTTTCAGAATGAACTCACTTCCTCTGACGAAACTTCCTCTTTTTAACTTGTGTCTTCACGTCCTTTTTTATATGAGAGTTAAGGAATAATTCCGTTGGAGGGAAAATTATTCCGTTTGAAATTTGTCTCCCATGCTGTGTGTGGGACTTGCATCTTTTCAGCGTTTTTCATGGAGTGGTGGTCTTGTAACTTGAACCTTTTGTTTGGTAGTCGATATTCCATAATCCACTTTCTTGAGTCCATGCTCCACTTGCTACTTTTGGTAAAAGTTACTCTTTTTAAATTCCCATTGATCCTCGTTCTAGGGAATAATACCGACTTTGGATTAGTGCACCTTCTATCCGTTTATTGTGGAATTCTGATGTGGCATCCACTTCTGGCACCTCCTTAATATTTTATCTCCATGATATTCTTCTTCTCCAAACTTTATTCATGCTTCCTGACCGTCATTCAGCCCTTTGGAGAAATGTCAGTTTATCGAGACCAAGATTGATGTCTCGATTGTTTGATGTCTTGATCCCCATGTATCGAGAGATCTATCTCTCGAACTCTGCTTATGTCTCGAACTGGGTTGTTGTACCGAGAGATCCTATCTCTCGGACTCTGCTTATGTCTCGAGACTTAGTTGATGTCTCGCAGACCCTTATTCCTCCAGTGTTGTCCCGTGCCTTCTTCTGATCTATCTATAAAAATACAACACGAGACTTTCTAAGATGTTCTCACAAGTTTACCTTAAGCTTAAATATTTTCCGAGTTGAGCTCGAGTTACCCGGTTGTATTTTCGCTCTTAGTTTACTTGTCGAACTTACATTGATTCCTATCTTTCGAGACTTAGGGGTTTCTAAAATACATTTTGGTATCATCAAAACCTATTGCATTATGTTCCTAACACTGACTTGTACTCCCGATCTTGCTCCCACTTCTGTCTCACCAGCGGTACCGGTTTGGTCACCTGCCCCTGTCGAACCGTTGTGTCCTTTTGACGTCATCCAGGCTAGTTATGGGTTTTATCCCATAGAGGTCTTACCCGATAGTGATCCCCTCGAGTTTGTTGTTCGCTATCCCTACCCGTGGGACCCGAGTCCCCCAGATTATCACGAGGAGTGGATGATGTATATCAATACTTGCAAGTTTCTAGACCACATCACCTGGTTCGAGGGTGAGTGGCACATCGTTTGGGGTACCTACACTGGCCCGGTGTACCACTCGTTAGACTAGGTAGTGTCTAGGGTGGGGAGTCAAGTCTGATCTTTTGTGTATATATATCTTTTGTAGCTATGCCAGTTCTGGAATGACTAGTAAAGTCGGGTCTAGTTCAACTCTTTTTATGGGTTGTAATTAAAACCTTGGTACATTTTGGTAGCTAGTTTAGCTACACTTTTGTCGATGCTATAAAAATATTAAGTTGATGGTTATGTTGATATAGTGCAGTTTCCTTATCCTTAGCCTGTGCATCTAAAACGAATCCTATCTGAATGTGAATGGGTTTAGTCTAGGTGTGGCGGTAACTACTCCGGTTGTTCGGTATAGCTGAGCCGGGGTGTTACAGTTGAAAAATATGCTCACAAACGTATCACACAATTCACTAAGCAAATCTGGGTTAAGAAAGCTTACTATATCTGTCATGTTTCTTTCCGTACCAAAAACACCGGTAGGGAAGAAAAGTGGTACTTTGATAGTGGCTGCTTACGCCATATGACAGGAAATGCCAAGTACTTGAATGATGTCAAAGAAAACAAGGGAGAAGTAACGTTTAGTGATGGCGTGAAAGGTAAACTTACAGGAGTTGGTACTTTAAACGTTGCAAGTTTACCAAAACTAAAAAAAGTATTGCTCGTAAATGGACTACATGCAAACCTCATACGCATAAGCTAGCTTTGTGATCAAAACTGGAACGTATGCTTCATAAAGGACAGTTGCAATGTATTAGACAATCAGAAAAAATGCGTCATAGAAAGTGTGATACCTCGGATTTAAATCATGCCTTGAACCCCGGTAATTCTTCGTTTCGTGAGGTTAATCTAATCAATTGGGCCTGATTCTTTTAAATAAAAATATATTTCCTATTCTAGCTTATCTAATTGTTAAGAAAGCCCAAATTCTCTAATTTAATTTTTTTAAGGGATACCAATTAGGTCTTTTTCATCCCTTATAATAAATTGAATATTTAATTGGCCCAATCCTTTGAAGAATCAAGCCTTATCCTATTTAAATTAGTTCTTGATAGGGCTTAGCCCATCCTTAATGTGAGAGCCATGTTTAACTTAATTACCCTAATATTGCATACATTATGTATGTATAGATTTTTGGGGATCCATATAAAAGCTCTCTAATAATTAATTTCCCTAGTCTTCTTCTTTCTCCTACATGATATTCACACCACTTTCTTCATCCCTAAAAACCCTACACACATCATCTTTCATCCTAGCAAGGTTTCAAGCAAGACTACTCTTTTAGGATCTCATATGCTTGGGTAAATGCTAGTCCATGTTTAGATTGTATTTTATCCTTCAATTTCTTAGTCTTTATAAGTTTCTTATGGTTTTCCTTGGGGTGTTCTTGGGTCAAGGTGACCATGGTGATGGTGGTGGTTTGATGGATTGAGCTTATGATTGGTGATTGCTTTTAGATTATTAAGCTTCAAGAGGTAATCCTCCATGTCTCACTAAACCTATTTTCACTCTTGTATATATATGATGTGGTGTTTTGTGGAATCCTGTGGATTATTTCTTGGTTATAGCCTATGATTTGTTGGATTAATGAGCCTATATTGTGGTGTTTTGGATTTGTATTCACTATCCTTAAATCTTGATGTGTCTGAGTATTATTGTTACGGATTCCATGTGTTATTTGGCTTCTGAAATGTGTAATTTGATCATATTCTAGGTACTGGAATGAGCTATCGTGTATTCTGTTCTAAGTTTGGGATCGGTGCTTTGGGATTGCAGTTGCAGTGCATTTCGGCGGTACAATGTGTCCCGCTGGGGTCTTCCGCAAGGGTAACAACGGTGTGGTTTGGCGGACCGTGGTGTTCCATGGGGTTGTTCCGCCCCTTCTTGCGGAAGGGAATGGCGGTCTGTGGCATTCCGTTTGTTAGTTCCGCTAGGTCTCGTTCCAGTTCTGTTCTAGTAGTTGTTTCGTGGTCTAATAACTCTGGTTGTTTTTCCTTTGATTCTAGAATATATTCTGAATATATTGTGGAGTATACTACCTTGCTTATTGAGTATGGATTCATGATTGTTGGTCATTTATCTTGGATTATTGATTGAGTATTGTTGGTTGATTCTTTGATGAATGTTCTGAACATGTCCTGTATTTATGTTCTGAATCTGAGTACTGTTGGTATGAGTATTTCCTTTGGAATTAAACCTGAGTTTGATGTGTTGAGCTCTTGAACTCTTGTGAGTAATTCTTTGGCTTCTTGAGTCTTGTGTACCCTTTTGAAAGCGGTTATTTGAGCTACGGCTCTACATGTGTCTACTAGTATGGGAGGAGTTGTTTGGGCATTGTATGCCTATGTGGTTTGGGCATTGTATGCCTCTATGGTTTGGGCATTGCATGCCTCTGTGATTGGGCTTGTACGCCTCTGTGGTTGGGCACCATGTGCCTCTGTGATTGGGCTTGTATGCCTCTTTGATTAGGCAATATTGGAGAAGCATCACCAACAATGCCCCTTACAACTCTTCAAACTTAAAGGCAAACCTCATCACCCGCAATGCTCTAAAGGCTATCAGGTTAGCCTTTGCTATAAATCTCTCCGGCAGAACCACAAATCGCAACAAGGTATACAAGCAGGATTTGTTTGACATGTGGTGCATGGAGAATGAGGTTGGCATCAACATGGGCGTTCAAGCTAGAAAGTGGCTCCAGACCCAGCAAAAGCCTAAGGTTCAGACTGTGTTTATCGGTCCTTTCGTTACTAGACTGTGCTTCGGGTTGGGCCTATTGGACCGGTTGATGGGAGAAAGAGCTGAAGGTTGCACATCTTTCTCCGTGGGTGAGTTCTTTGCCGCAGAATTAAAGCTTGGAGGTGATGATGCACCTGATCTAGAGGCTTCTGATGATGATGATGATGATGATGACGAGGAAGAGAGAATGAGGAGGAGGATGCTGCACAGGAGCAAGGCCCTATTCCAATGGATTGGGACACGACGCAGAACTTTCATAGGCAGCTCCATGAGGAACAGATGAACTACTGGCGTGAGCAGCATACATGGCAAGAAGGCCACTTCACATCCATCTCCGCAAGACAGGATGTCCACACCGAAGACCTCAACCGCATGAGAAGGGCGGTGGAGGAAAATGATAGGAGAATTGCTGCGCTCAAAGCTAGATTCGATAGGCAATTCCAGCCCTTCGGTGATGACTGATGCCTTCCTTCGATTGTTCTCGATCCTGACCTATTGACATTTGATACTGAGTTCCTTGACTTTGGTTACTATGGTTGATAGCCCCATCTGAACATTAGGATCTCTATGCGCGGGGCTTTACTATGCTTTACTTATCTTTATTGCTTTATGTTATTTACATTCCAACTGCTTTACTTTTCTGCATTTCTATTCGAATAATTCTGCTTAATTACATGCGTTATTATCTATGTTTCTGCTTTTATATTTCTATCAGCTTATAATAATTGAATAGTACTCCGAAAACCCTTTTGTATGTTATGTCTCCATTTCTTATAGAGCACTTATAACGGGAGCAGGCCTATGCTGGAAGCTAAAGTGTGGAAAGAGGGATGCATACTTGGTTTATCCTCTAATCCATTTTCTAATTTTAAGCCTCGTTTTGATCTTTAAAGTGTGGAAATATTTCTTTATAGCTTTGTGTATGCGTATATTAGAGCTTACCATGATTAATAGGATCGTTTGATGCATACCCTACATCCCAGAGCAATTTCCAAAGTGTGGAAAGGGATCTTTATTTGTCTACCCTTAGAATCCCTATTTCGTTCCTTTACCCTGTACGTATGGAAACATCGAGGACGATGTTTGTTTTAAAGTGTGGAAAGGACGCACTTAGTGCTTTATATGCTTACATGCTTAGTATTAGAAGTTAGAAGCTCTTGGGAATGATAAGCGGGTGCATTTGCAGTTTTGAAAAGATAGTTATTATTTGTGTTATCTAGATAGAATTTTGACTGGATGCCCAAAAATTTTTACTCTCGAAATATCTTTGAGGAAGTTACTTTTCGCACCCATGAGAGTGTTTAGAGCCAAATAAGTTTATATTCTTGCCTTTTTTCACAACATCTCCGGTGCCCACGGTACGTCCACTTGAGTTCCCACCGAAGACTACTTTAGGACCATTCTTCGCTTTAAAGTTGCTCAATTCTGATTTATCACCGATCATGTGTCTTGAGCATCCACTATCTACATACCAGATGGTCCTATTTCCCTACATTCAAAGATTAGGTATTTTTAGGTACCCATACCTTCTTGGGTCCTTGACGGTTAGCGGTGAGCTTGGGCATCCATGCATACCTAGAACTTGTGAGGTTCATCCTCGGTCCACGATACCCGTTAAACACACGATAATCATAAGGAATAGCATAATAAGCTTGAGGTGACTTTGGTGAATAAACCTTTTGAAGAGGAGGTGTTTGTTTATTTGAGTTTTCCCTGGTGTATGAGGTCTGCTTATGTCTATGTGTGAGCAAAAATATTGCTCTTATCATTGGCTCATAGTCCATGAACTAGTCCTCATCACTGGGATATAGTCTACCATCTCCGCCGTTATGCTTGCTGGGAAACTTTTTGAAATTCTTGACACTATTTGGGTAAGAGTTCGGTCTTCCCTGAGGTCTACCTTTGCGTTGCCTCTGTGAATAGTGTTGCCTCTTATTGCCTTGGAATTTTCCTTTAGATCGGTTATTCCCATGTGGTTGACCATTTGCAACGAAACCATGATGGTTTTGCATGCGAGGTCTGTACCGAGGGATCTGATGACTTCTCGGGTTACCATTTTGGGAGTTCCCTCTCGTAGGTTCCACAATTCGTGTTTCAGCCGAATCATTAGATTGGCTCGTTGATTGTGGTTCTGTTCCATTTTCGGCGTTAATCACAGGCTCAAGGTTTTCGGTTTGTCCTTGGACAAAAACAGAACTTAATCCTCCACTGGTAGAAGGGTCTGTTGGTCGTACCAAGAGAGCATGTTGATGAGAGCTAGAGTTATAACCGAGTCGCAATTACCGCACGCAAGTTTTGCTCTCTATCATCCTTTGCTTTACACTCTTCCTTAAGGAGATGAATTTGCTTCTCAAGCTGGCTTATATATTCAAGCATCTCAGCATTTTTGGACTTTAAATCCTCGAGATCTTGTCTTTCTGCCAATAGTTGAGCGTTATCTTCCTTAAGTCTGAAGTGTGAGTTTTCTATATCATTAAAATCCTTCAACATTCTTTCGAATGCTTCCTTAGGATTTTCATGATAGATGGATTCGGAACTGTAATTAGATGAATGGTTTTGTGAAGTTACCTCTTCTTCATCTGCCATAAGACATATCTCTTCATCCGAATCCTCTTGACTGAAAAGACATAGTAGTCTCTTTTCGTCTTCCGAACTGTCACTCTCAGAGCTAGAGCTAGACGTGCATGTCTCATCATTCTTTTCTCCTGATTTCTCTTCCACAACTAGAGCCTTTCTTCGCCTGTCATTCTTCTGATTTTTGTTTGACTGCTCATCAGCATCATTGGATGTATTCTTCGGGTTGTTGTAGTTTCCCGAATTCTTCTTGTAGTTGTGCTCGTCCTGATGCTTTTTGACAATGGGATAAGGACATTCAGCCTTGAAGTGTCCAGGTTTTCGGCAGTTGTAGCATAGCATTTGAACTTCTTCATTTTCGCGTGTTTTGGATCCACTCGGTTTGTCGTGGCTTCTATGCTTTGATCTTCTTGATTTGTCCGCAGAATCATATGACTGATTCTTTCTCATGAATCTTTTAAACTTTCTCATAAACAAAGCAAACTGGTCGTCAGTGAATAAATCAGATGAAGGGTTAGGAATCGACCTTACTGTTGATGATGAAGGTTGTTGACTCGCGACTAAGGCTATATTTCTTGTTTCGGGCTCTTCATCATTCAGTGCTTCCTTCTCAAACTCATAGGCTTTCAGATCACTAAAAATCTGAGTAGTGCTCGTTGTTTTGAGATCTCGATGATCGCGCATAGCTACTACTTTCATCTCCTAGCTCATGGGCAGTCGTCGGAGAATCTTCAGATTTATCTCCTTTTGTGATAGCTTTTCTTCATCAAGGTCACTCAGTAGCTTCATGAAGCGAGCTTCCATTTTGGTTATGGATTCCTTCGGACCAAGTTTGAAATCCTCAAACCTCTTCATGGCAATCGTCAACTTGTTTTCTTTTTCTTGTTCGTCCCCTTCACCTATTCGCATGAGTACATCCCAGATGTCTTTGGCAGACTTGCACTTTCTCACTCTTGGAAATAGCGATTGATCCAGAGCTTTGTAGAGTATATCCTTAGCAATGTTGTCGAGATTCACACGGGTTCTCTCTTCGGTGGTCAGCAAGGATTTCTCCTTCGATATCATCTCTGGTGAAGTTGGATCAGTGAGTATTCGGTTAGGGTTTACTTGAAGGATCTTGATGGGTCCGTCAGTAATCACGTCCCACATCTCATCATGGATAGCCGACAGATGAGCCTGCATACGAACTTTCCAGTCGTCAAATTTGTCTAAGTTAAACATAAGGAAATGCCTATGATGCTCCATTTTAGACATTGTGCAAAGCGTGAAGATTTTAAGGATTTTTCAAAGAGGATCACCAGGCAGTATACACAGAGTGTTCACCGTTCAAGGTAACAGGCTCTGATACCACTTGTTGGTCCCGGTGGTAACGGTGTGAGTCTAGAAGGGGGGGGGTTGAATAGACTCACAAGGGTTTTTAAAACTTCTTCAAACAGATTATAACGCAACGGAATGATTATACGAAATTTTAGTTTTACTTTGCACGAAAGATTTTCTTATAAAAGATAGTTTTATGTTTGTGTGAGATATGCAATGCAGTACGTAAATATAAAAAGATAGAGAGAGAGAAGGATTTTTATAGTGGTTCGCCTGTTAACTAAGCCTACTCCACTCTTCTTCACAACTCGTGAAGGTTTGCACTATATTCCCCTTAATAGTACAAACTCCTTTACAACGTGCTCCTTTGATCACTTAGCCCGGCATCTACGTTGTTGTAGGTTTTTCAACTTCTCCCAAGTTTACTCCGCATCTTTCTACTTCACACGTAGAGATGGTTGAAATATTGTGATGTTTCTCCAACTTTGAGATTCTTGTGTTTAATTTCTTGATATCAACTTTTGAGCTTCACAAAATCTCTCTAGAGCTGAATATGTCGTATGAGCTTTTGAATATTTTGATCACACTGGAAGTAATTTGCTTGCTTAACAATTTTCGCTTTTTCAACCTTGTCAAAGTGTGATGGGACAAGGGTATTTATAGGTGTGAATTTCAAATCCGTTGGAGGGAATGTGAAATTCAAAACCTATTATCCAGTGTGTAATATCCAATGGGTAAGGTTGGACCTTTTTCAGAATGTCAGTACTTTTCTAGCCGTTTGTTCTCTTTTGTGCAAGGACAATTTGTCTTTTGTCCCACAAAAGGATGACAATCATTAAATGCTCCTTGGGATCGTTGCATAGGATCCGATTTGACATTCAGTTAAAACCCATTCTCAAGGCAATAGATAAGACAACTTTCAGAGAATGTCTTTGCCTCGGTTACTTGAGAAAATGATTGACCTTATCATTCCCTTTGATCTCCTCGAAACAATCACAGTTTGATTGTTCGGTCATAAGAGCTCGGCCCTTCCATTCTTCGGCCTTAATTCTTGTCTTCGATTCTTCAAATCTTCAAATCTTCAGTTCTTCAGATCTTCAACTCTTCGGTTTGATTCTCCAATTTTTCGGTGCTAAAGACTTGAGTCCTTTCTATGAGAGATATTCTCGTGATGACTCGTCATTAAGGGTTCGTCCAACCACTAGGATCGAGTCATGAGATTGAAAGATCTATTCTAGAAGACAAAAGAAAATTGGGGGTCTCCTCGGAGTTGTTGGTATCATCAAAATCAACAGCTCGGGGTTCCTAACAAATATGTTTGACGAATTATGCAACAATTTTGGAATTACTCATGAATATTCTGCTCCAAAAACACCTCAACAGAATGGGGTGGTTGAACGGAAAAATCGCACCATCCAGGAGATGGGCATGGCACTTCTAAATGCAAAATGCCTACAACAAAAGTTCTTGGCTGAAGGTGTCGACACATCCTGCCATACTATAAATAGAGTTTATTTTCGTCCAGGCACAAACCAAACTCCATATGAAATATGGAAATGTAAGAAACCAAACCTTAAATATTTTCATATTTTTGGATCATGATGTTTTATTTTGAAGGATAGGCATCTGACTTCCAAGTTTGAACCTCAAAGTGACAAAGGAATCTTTCTCGGATATTCGTCTAATCGTCGAGCGTACCATGTGTACAATAAAGTTACTAAGTCCATTATGGAATCAACCAATGTTGTGGTGGACGATCAACCAGATGATGTGATTGAGGTTTCACGATCCGGATTGGAATTAGACTTTCAAACAAATATTCCATAATCTCCAACAAATATTCTAGAATATCCAACAAATAATCTAGAATCTCCTCACACATATCCAGAACCATCTACATCTTGTCCAACCACAACTCAATCAAACCGTGGTCCAGAGTCCAAGTCTGACGCGGAACAAGAAATGGATATACCAAAACTTCAAATCTTCCCATGTGCCTTTAAAAAATCTGATTTTGGTGACTTATTTCAAGCTTTTTTATACCCTCCCAAGCAAAGCCACGAATTTGGAGCTCTTAGATGGTATTTTAAGGCTCTTCCAAATCAGCTTTAATGCAAGTAAAATAGTCTAAGTACCCACCATCATCACTTGGACTTCTTATTGGACTTTCATGACTTTTCCACCAATGTTGCACAAACCTAGTGTATAATTGTCTTAAGAGTTTAGTCTTGGACCTTGTAATGGGACCAATTGGGACTCTTAATGGATCATGTGTGGGCTAGTTTGCATCATCCTCCCCTTCTTGAAAAAGATTCGACCTCAAATCAGCATCTTCAAATAAGGACAAATCAACAACATTGAATGTAGAAGAGACATTGTACTTTCCATAAAGATCAACTTTGTAAGCATTGTCTCCAATCTTTTCTAGTATTCCAAATGGACCATTTCCTCTTGGTTGCAACTTGGACTTCCTTTGTTGAGGAAAACGTTCCTTCCTTAGGTGGATTCAAATCCAATCTCCAGGTTGGAATGTGATCTTCTTCCTTGTCTTGTTAACACGTTCAGCCACCTTTGTATTCCTTTGCTCAATTTGTACCTTAACTCGTTCATGCATCTCCTTGATTCATTTTGCACGAGCTGCTCCATCCAAACTCTCACTACAATCAATAGGTAAAGCAAGTAAATCTACAGGGGTAAGGGGATTAAAACCATAAGCTACTTCAAATGGAGACATGTTCGTAGTGGAATGGATTGCCCGATTATAAGCAAACTCAACATGAGGCAAACTTTCCTCCCAAGATTTCATGTTTTTGGAGAGAACACTACGAAGTAATTGTGACAAAGTTCTATTGACTACTTCAGTTTGTCCATCCATTTGAAGATGACAAGTAGTTGAGAACAACAACTTTGTTCCAATTTTTGCCCAAAGAACGCGCCAAAAGTGGCTAAGAAACTTGGTGTCTCTATCGGGAATAATGCTCTTAGATACACCATGCAACTTAACAACTTCAGAAAAGAAAAGATTAGCAATATGAGAAGCATCATTAGTTTTTGTACAAGGAATAAATCTAGCCATCTTGCTAAAACAATCAACAACAACAAGCACAGAATCTTTCTTGCTAGAACTAAATGGTAAGCCAAGCACAAAATCCATAGAAATATCAAGCCAAGGACCACTCGGAACTGGAAGCGGTGCGTAAAGACCTTGTGGTAAGGATTTAGATTTAGCATGGTGGCAAGTAGCACAGGTGTTAACATAAGACTCGACATCCTTTTTTAATCTTTGGCCAATAAAAATGCTCATGCAATGCATCATAAGTCTTAGCTATACTAAAATGCCCCATAAGACCGCCCCCATGTGATTCAATAATAAGGCTATCACGCAATGAACAAGAGGGAATGCAAATCTTATTTTCCATGAATAAATACCCATCAAATAAGTAAAACTTGGCAAAAGGAGATTTCAAGTATGCTTCATAGAGAGTCCATGGGAATCAGAATCAGTAGCATATAAAGATTTAACGAAATCAAAACCAAGGAATCTAGCATGCACAGTAGCAAGCAGAGTATGCCTACGCAATAAAGCATCAGCAACCTTGTTTTCCTTACCTTGCTTGTACTTAATTGTATAAGGAAACCCCTTAATGAACTCAAGCCGCTTGATGTGCCTCTTGTTCAGCTTACCTTGCCTCTTGAGATGTTTAAGGGCCTCGTTGTTAGTGTGAAAGATAAAGTCTTTAAACCACAAATAATGTTGCCATGTCTCCATGACACGGATTATAGCATAAAGTTCCTTGTCATATGTGGGATAATTGAGGCTAGGGCCACTCAATTTTTCATTGAAATAAGCTAAGGAGCGTCCCTCTTGCATGAGAACAACAACTATGCCAATACTTGAGGTATCACACTCTAATGCAAAAGCTTTATCAAAACAAGGTAGTGCTAAAATCGGGGCAATAGTGAGTTTATCCTTTAGGGTTTGGAATGCATGTCCTTGCTTTGGACCCCAAGTAAACTTGACATCCTTTTTCACGAGCTCATGCAGTGGTGCTGCAATGGAGCTAAAGTCACGCACAAACATGCGGTAGAAACCTGCCAAACCAAGGAAACTTCTCAACTCATTAACACTAGTTGGATTTGGCCATTCAAGAATGGCTTGCACCTTTCGTGTGTCAACTTGTGCACCTTGAGAACTTACAACAAAACCAAGAAATTCAACACTTTCAGGCTTTTCAGCACAAAAACAGTACTTCTCAAGATTAGCATATAACTTCTCCTTTCGTAGTTCTTCACAAACTAGTCGAAGATGTGCTATATGTTCACCTTTAGACTTACTATAAATCAAAATATCATCAAAATAAACTACCACAAAAATACCAATAAACTTCCTCAAAATATGGTTCATTAGTCTCATAAATGTGCTAGGGGCATTGGTGAGGCCAAAAGGCATAACCAACCACTCGTATAATCCATGTTTTGTTTTGAAGGCAGTTTTCCATTCATCTCCTTCCTTCATTCGAATTTGATGGTATCATCTCCTCAAGTCTACTTTGCTAAAGAGCTTAGCTCCATATAGTTCATCAAGTATATAATCAAGTCTCGGGATAGGAAATCTATACTTTACCGTAATGTTGTTGACTGCACGCAATCAACGCACATTCTCCAAGTACCATCTTTCTTCGGGACAATGAGAACTGGAACAGCACATGGACTCAAACTTTCTCAAATGTGCCCCATCTCCAAAAGCTCTCCCACTTGTTGAATCTCTTTGGCTCTCTTCTTGCTCTGGAATGGACTTAGTGCTCAAAATCTTTTTGACAACGAAGGCAAGCTTATTGGAACCATGTTCATCAACACGTGTCAAATCAAGGGGCAAGAGCACATCCTCATCATCTTGCTCAAACACCTCAATTTGTTCAGCTTCCTCTTCCTCAGACTCATACTGGAATGTTGCTGCTAAAGCCTCCATTTGTTTGGAGACTTTCATATTTCTCTTATTATGACAATCTCTAGCCATATGACCACGACCTTGACATTTCCAACAAACAAGGTCACGATCCCGAGCGGGTTTTGGTGCCTCAATCACCTTTACCTTTCCGTTGCCTCTATTGTCCGCCTTAGGCTATTCACGGGTTGGTCGAACATCCCCACGCCTCGATGGTGCATTTTGTCTTTGTGTTGTCCACCTTGAACCGCTAGCTTGAGATCTATAAGTCTTCAGCTCCTTATTTGTCTTCCCAACTTGTCGAGCAGTGTACAAGGCATCATCCATGGTGTAGTAACGATGCATGTTTACTACACAATAGATGTCATGATTTAGCCCTTGCAAGAATCTAACAATTTCTCTATCTTCACTCTCACGCACCGTAGCCCGAGTCTTCAAAGTTTGGATTTCCCTGTAATATTCATCAACAGTCTTATTACCTTGATGGATCCCATGTAATTGCTTCTCAAGCTCAAAGTAGTATGTGGCAGGTCGAAACGTATGCCTAAGCATTGTCCATAGCCTGTCCCATGTGGCAACTGGTGCATTATGAGAGAACTCCCTTTCTTGCTCTAGTTGTTTCCACCAAATAACTGCAAAACCCTTAAAAGAGGAGATAGCTAGTCTAACTTTTGTTAGTTCACTATATCTTTATAACCAAAAACACTTTCTACAGCATCTTCCCATTTTATATAATCTCCGGGATCACCTCCACCATTGAATTTAGGCAATTCAAGCTTAAATTTGCCCAAATCCTCTTGTAGTTCCTCCTCTTGTGGTAAATCTAGCTCACCATGTTCAACAACTTCATTTAGCCTCCTTGGTCTAATATTAAGTCTAGGTAATCGCCCTTGACGCACTTGGTTCACCCAACCTGTAGCTTCTGTATTTCTTGGTGCATTATTCACCTCAATAGATTGATTTTGTGAACGTGCCATTAGATGGTTCACATCTTGACGCAAGTCCTCCAACATCCTCATCATGGTGGTCATTTGTTGTTCTAAATTTTGTTGTTCACTTCCTTCAGCCATTGCTTAAAATAACACTAAAGAGAACACAAAACAAGAAACTAGCAATTAAGAAATCAAGTTAGTATAAACAAAGATCTCTCCCTTGCTTCGCTCTACTCACGGGTTTGGGGTTGTTTTAGGTTGTGAGGTTCACTACACACAGCTCACATTGATACGAATCTTCATGAGGAGAATTCGTAACGAGGAGTTATTGCCCAAAATGTTCCCAATTTCAAAGGATAAGGAGTTAGCTTTGGTGCACCCTTGAGCCCCGATTCCATGAAGGACCAAGAAACAACCCTTAGCACGCCTCAAGTTCCTCAAGAACGCAATCTTCAAACAACTAGAGTGGGTTCTCTAGTATTTTCTTTGATTCTATGAATTGATAGGACCACAATTCCTAAAATCTAAGGTTGGTAGAATGCAAGTTTGATTCGATAGGGCAACGAATCAAGAACACTAGTCGATAGGACCACGAATAGAAGAAAGAATTCTTACAAAAGTGTAAAGAAAACTTAAGGAATTGTTGTAGATTTCTGAAAATTCATTGCCTTCCTCAAAGGAAATACACACCCTATATATATACATGCTAGGAGATTTCCAAACGGTCATCAATAGTACAAATGATTTCCAAAAGGTCATTAATAGTAAAAATACATCACTTTCAAAAAGATATTAAAACACATAAAAATTGCCTAGGGAGTTCCAAGAGTCTTCCTAGTATGCAAAAACTTCAAATCTTCCCATGTGCCCTCCCAAGCAAAGTCACAAATTTGGAGCTCTTAGATGGTATTTTTGGGCTCTTCCAAATCAACTTTAATGCAAGTAAAATAGTCTAAGTACCCACCATCATCACTTGGGCTTCTTATTGGACTTTCATGACTTTTCCACCAATATTGCACAAACCCAATGTATAATTATCTTAAGAGTTTAGTCTTGGACCTTGTAATGGGACCAATTGGGACTATTAATGGATCATGTGTGGGTTTGCATCATGCATGCTACACTTCAAAAATTAAGCCAAAAACAGTGAAGGAAGCCATAACAGATGAACACTTGATCAATGACATACAAGAAGAACTAGGGCAATTCAAAAGAAACAAGGTATGTAAACTTGTCCCTAAACCTAACAGTGTTAATGTTGTAGGTACAAAATCGATATTAAGAAACGAGACACACTCGATTGGCAATATTTCTCGCAACAAAGCCAAACTCGTAGCACAAGGCTATTCTCATATTGATGGGATTGAGTACGATGAAACATTTGCCCCCATAGCTCGTCTTGAATATATAAGACTTCTATTATCCATAGCATGTGCTCTTAAGATAAAGTTGTTTCAAATGGACGTCAAAACAACATTTCTGAATGGATATCTCAATGAAGACATATACATAGCACAACTTAAAGGGTTTGAAGACCCTCATCATCTAGACTATGGGCATTATGAGTTCAGTGTGAAGTCGTTAGGGTTGACTAATGCACCTGCGGTATTCATGGATCTCATGAACCGAGTCTTTTGACCATACCTAGATTAGTTCGTGGCTGTTTTCATTGATGACATTCTGATATATTCCAAGACCCCTGAAGAGCATGAAGATCATCTGAGAGTGGTTTTGAAAATTTTAAGAGAAAACCAGTTCTATGCTAAGTTCTCCAAATGTGAATTTTGGCAGGATAAGATTGCATTCCTTGGACATGTAATCACTAAGGAAGGAGTAGCTATTTATCCTTCGAAGATTCAAGCAGTGATAGATTGGCAAGCACCAACTTTAGTGATTGAATTAAGAAGCTTTTTGGGATTAGCAGGTTATTATAGAAGATTTGTGAAAGACTTCCCCAAGATTGCAAGGCTAATGACGAACCTAATGAAGAAAACCACTAAGTTCGTGTGGGATGCGAGCTGTGAGGAAGCTTTTCAGGAGTTGAAGAAGAGGTTGACAACTGCACCAGTGTTGACTCTACCATCCAGCACGGAAGGATTTGAAATCTACAGTGATGCTTCGAAGAAAGGGTTGGGTTGTGTGCTGATGCAGAATGGAAACGTGGTTTCTTATGCATCAAGGCAACTGAGGACTCATGAGGTGAATTATCCCACTCACGACTTAGAGTTGGCTGCTTTAGTCTTCGCCTTGAAGATTTGGCGCCATTATCTATATGGAGTGCAGTGTAAGATATTCACCGATCATAAAAGTCTGAAGTATATTTACACCCAAAAAGAGTTAAATATGAGGCAGCGAAGGTGGTTATAATTGATAAAAGACTACGATCTAGTCATTCAATACCACGAAGGGAAAGCAAATGTGGTTGCAAATGCGTTAAGTAGAAAATCAGAACACTCTATGAACGTGACATGGGTAATTCTAGAAGAATTGTGTGAAGATTCCAGAAAACTCAATCTTGAAGTCAAGATTGAAGGTGAAGTAGAAGCAGAAATTGACCTTTATAACATGGTTATCATGCTATCAATCTTTGAAGAAATCAAGCAGAAACAACCTAATGATAGTGAACTAGAGAAGGTTAAGGCTGGAATGGTTGATAATAAAAATGGATCCCTTGAGTTGTGGCAAGACGGAAGTATTCAGTTTAAAGGGCGATGGTGTATACCTGTAGCCTGTGAAGAGGAGAAAAGAAAGCTTATGGAAGAAAGGCACAATACTCCCTATTCTGTACACCCTGGAGGTGATAAGTTATATAAGGATTTGAAGAAGCATTTTTGGTGGCCGGGAATGAAGAAAGAAGTAGCAGAATTTGTGGCCCGATGTTTAAATTGTCAAAAGGTTAAAGCCGAAAGGAGTAAGCCTAAAGGATTACTTCAATCGTTGGAAATTCCACAGTGGAAATGGGATTCAATCTCTATGGATTTCGTTGGTGGTCTGCCACTGACTAAAGCTGGAAAGAATAAGGTTTGGGTTATTGTAGACAGGTTGACTAAAACTGCTCGATTTATAGCAATGAACGAGACTTAGAGTATGGAGCAGTTGGCTAAAGCTTATGTGAAGCAAGCGGTTAAGTACCACAGAGTACCTAAGGATATTGTATCTGATAGAGACTCGAGGTTTCTATCTCAATTTTGGAAAGCTTTGCAAAATGTGATGGGTACAAGATTGAAGTTGAGTACGGCATTTCATCCAGCTACGGATGGACAAACCGAGAGGACTATCCAAACTTTAGAAGATATGCTAAGAGCTTGCGTGATGGATTTAAAAGGATCGTGGGATGAACATCTTGATCTAATTGAATTCTCTTACAATAACAGTTATCATGCTAGTATCAAGATGGCCCCTTATGAAGCTTTGTATGGCCAAAAGTGTAGAAGCCCTTTGTGTTGGGGTGATATGGTCGATGCGATCGTATTTGGACCCCAGTACTTGGAAGATACCATTGAGAAAGTCAAGCTAATTCAAGCAAGAATGAAAGCTGCTCAAGATCGTCAAAAATCGTATGCAGATTTAGGACGGAAACCGGCAGAATTTCAAGTGGGAGAAAGAGTTCTTCTAAGAGTATCACCAACCAAAGGAGTTATGCGATTTGGGAAGAAGGGTAAACTAAGTCCAAGATTTATTGGTCCGTACGAAATCTTGGATAAGATTGGTTAAGTAGCTTACCGGTTGGCCTTACCTATGGAATTGAATAAGGTAATGAACTTATTGCTTAAGTTAAAAAAAATGAGATTTAGTGAAGGGTGAAGTTGAGCTTAACTTATTGTTGTTAGGTGCATGATGTATTCCATGTATCTCAATTGAAGAAGTACGTTCACGATGCTTCGCGTGTGATCAACCCTGAGGTAAAAAGGAAATTTGCTTAATTTCAAATATGATATTTTGATCAGTAAAGTGATGAAAGATTTGGTAAACTGTAAGGTTGTGGAGATGGATGAATCTCTCTCGTATGAGGAAAAGCCAGTAAATATATTGGATTCTAAAACCCGTGATACCCGAAGGAAATCGAAAAAGCTTGTGAAAGTATCGTGGTCCAACCACTTAGCTGAGGAAGCTACGTGGGAAGTTGATGAGGATATGAGAAATTGGTATCTGGATTTATTTGCTTTAGTTAATAGTCAAGTTACGGGGACATAACTTTCTTTTAAGGAGGGCAGGTTTTAACACCTCACTTCGTATGTTTTACGGAATAGCATACTGCATGTTATTTAGATTTAAGTTGTTTAAGCTAAGTTAAGATTTCTTCGAGGTCGAAGCTTTCTTTTAAGGGGGGTAGATTGTGACACTTGAGATTTTTGGTTCCAATATTACCTATTGAACTTTCAAAGTTATTCCCTGTTATTCCTCAATGTTCATCTAATCTCTATACCATATTCATTGGACTTTATTTCTATGTTCAATTTCATTTGAACCTTGAGCTATATCCATTTGGACTACCAAATGCATATACTAATTATTATATTATTTTTATAACTATATTACTATTATATAGTATGTGAGATATACCAATTATATTTAAATTATATATATATATATATATATATATATATATATATATATATATATATATATATATTAGGTATATAAGGTACGTATATACTAATTAGTTAATATGTATATATACTCGATCATTTTTATTTTATATTATTTATGTAATAATTAAGTGATCACTATTTTGGACCTTATATTATAATTATATTTTGATGTGTATATATATGTATATAGATAGCCGTGTGGATATATATATATATATTATATATGTGTGTAATATGTATTATTACTATATATAAGATTATATTAGATCAATATCCTTAATACCTAATAATGTAGATTGGAGGTTACAAAGTCTTGATTTGGAGAATTTCAAAAATCAAAGGATGACTACTCATTTATCTTCTTTCATATAGGGGATTGATTTAGTCTTCCCCTTTAGTCTTCCTAATCTCCCTAGCCGATATTCTCATTTAAAAAGAAGGAAATTTTCTTCTTCATCTTTTTCTTCTTTGATTTGTTCCTTAAAAAAAAAATAAAAAATAATAATAATAATAATAATCTGCCATCATTTTATTCAAGAGTTTGGAACCTCATCTTCTCAAGTAAGTTAGTATTATTACTTTATTGTATTTTTCCGGGTAGCATAGTGTTAGGGTGATTGTTAAATTGTGTGTTTAATTTAATTAATTTTTTTTATGCAAACCTACAATCCGAATACTGTAGGTACATAACAATCTAAAAATTTGATATTTCTTTAACTCTACTATTAATTTTTTTATATATATATACACCCAATTTATATAAATATAAGGAAAATGAATATATTTATTTTTATTATGCATTTTATACAAAAGCAATTGAGTACAATATCACAACTCATACTTTTAAATAATCATACAAGAAAGTGAAAACATTCTTATAATCATTACCCGTCCAAAGTTCATATGGTTTTTTATTTATTTATAAAAAAGGGCAAAGTAATGGAAGACATAACCACTTACTTGAAAGCAATTCCTTCACTTTCCCCTTAAAACCTTCAATTAACAAGGTTTTCCTTTGGCTTCGGAAGAAAGATTTCAACTCTAGAAGAAAAGAGAAGAGAAATTTTTTTTTTTCCTAAGTGTGATAACCGGCCAAAGAGGGAGAAAAGAAAAGAATGAAGAACTCAACTTATCCCAATCATCATCCTTAGATTTTAATGGAAATAGGAGAATTTGATCAATTATAAATTTGTAACTTCCAATCAAAATCTCAATCAAATAATTCTTAATTATCTTATTTGATATAATATATGTAAAATATATAATATAACCTTAAATAAATACTGACCACTCATGGTTAACCATATATGTATACATATACTAACATAATTAACATACAAATATATGGTCCACATAATATATACGTATATATATCGTCAAAGTCAATATCATACAATGTATAGCTATATACATATATACATATATAGATATAAGTAAAAATTACACTTAGAAGTATTGAAATCAAAAGCATTATTTATTTGTACTCAAATTTATTTAATATATAAATAAATGTATTTCTTTATATATGCATGCAAGTAATACCATGTATTAATGAATTGGTTAACCATATATGTATACATATACTAACATAATTACCATATAAGTGTTTTGGCGTGGATGAATAATAATAATAATAATAATAATAATTTGACAGTTCCAAAACCCCGGTTTCTTCGTTGGCAAACCATGTTCTTTCTCTTCAATACTGTCGATGTTATATATTACGCCTATGGGTAGAAATTGCAGCCATACGGTAGGGTTCTTCATCGCAATTTATAGTCGCAGTAAATCGTAGTTTTCTTCTTCGTAGGGTTCTTCGTCGCAATTGGCCTTGTTTCGCTAATTTGGGGAAATTCTCTTGTTTAGTTCATTAGGGGAAAATCACTGCTTTAGTTTTTTTTTTTTTTGAAAACCAAAACAATCAAACTTATATTAAATCATCAAAAAAATGCGAAATACACTCTGGAGGGGAAATATCCCAGAAACCAAGGACAGAAGAAGAATCTGTGGCCAGCGCAAGCGCATGAGCTACATGATTCGCTGACCTTCTGACATAGCGAACAACAACGTTCCCGATGTCAGCAACAAGTTCACGACATTGCTTAATTAACAAACCAACATAGGAATGATCCTGACTAATAGAATTAAATTTTGAGCAGAAATTTAAGCAATCGGTCTCCACAACCACATTATTGAGATGACGGCTCTTAATTCAGGACAAAGCTTCCTTGACAGCCATTGATTCAGCAGTATAAGGATCAGGTGGACAATTAAGATGACCATTGTACGCAGCTATGAAATGCCCGTCATGATTCCTGATTATAGCACCAAAACCCACTGACTCACCATGGATGGCAGCATCAATGTTACACTTGACCATGTTTAAGGGTGGCGGCATCCATGCAGTAGTGGCATGCGTTGCGTGCGTCACAGTTCTTGAATCTGTTAAGAGGTAAGCCTGTTGCCAAGAAACAATAAAAGCTTCAGCCATGCGTCTCATATCCTCCACATCAACCTGTTTAGCATTCCATACAACCTCATTACGATTAAGCCAAATGGTCCACATGTGAGCAGCCATGATAATAGTTGAATTAGGAGAAGATTCATTTAGGCAGCGACTTACTAAATCCGCCAGTGGGCTCCCATCAAACAACTCAAAACCATTCCAAAGCTGAACAACACAAGGGCAATCACAAAAGATGTGATTAACAGTTTCTGGCGCTGAAACACACAAAGGGCAACCACCATTAACAGCCACACCTCTCGAACGTAGCACTTCTCGCACAGGTAAAATGTTTTTAATGCAACGCCACAAGAAATTACGCACCTTAGGTGGAATTTTGCAACTCCAAAGTTTCTTCCAATCCATAAAGCCGATTCCATCGTCAAGAAGCTGAGCATTAAGCATCAGTGTTTGATACCCTTGTTTAACAGAATATATTCCTTTCAAATCATTTTTCCAGTACCAGCCATCAGGATAAAATGGCGAAACTGGAGTGTTTAAAATCCTGGGGATGTCTTGATCATCAAATATATCACGAAGTAAATCCAAATCCCATTTCCCATTGCCATCCAGTAGGTTACTAACTCGAGCATGTTGGAGCTCACTAATACATGCAGTCTTCACAAAGGGATCCGTCTTATCAAAAACCCAAGGACAATCCCAAACCGGTGTGTCCTTCCCATCTCCGACTCTCCGAGCAATACCCCCTCTTATGAGCTCTTGACCAGACATGATGCTTGTTGGGAAAAATCCCACCTCCTGTGACAATCAAAATCACAGACCCGACACGGTACACAAATACGAGATAATACACAATAGCCCAAAAATAAATATGAACACAAGGAACACAAGATTTACGTGGAAAACCCCAAAACCACGGGGAAAAACCACGGGCCACCAACAACAACAATTTCCACTATCACAAATCTCGGGTACAAAGTTTTAGGCTATCACATGAGCCATACATCCACAAATCATCAAATATATCAACTCCTAGGCCAAAACATTCTTCCACATTCACAGGCTAAACATAATAATATCTCGTACTCAAAATATTCAACTACCACGAATATGATAAAAATGAATACAAGTAGTACGAGAATATTCAAAAGATGCCTGGAATAAATACAAGCTGACACTCAAAATATTCAATCTCCAATACTAGGATAAAAATGAATACAAATATTACGAGATTATCCAAAGAGATGCCTGGAATAAATACAAGCTGACCTCAAAATATTTGATAAAAATAGTACCCAAGAGCTTCGGCAAATCCACGACAAAGTTGCGCCAAAAAATGAAGAAGAAAGAAAATAGATGATTTTTCTTCTTCCTTGGAACTCTTGCTGCCGAAAGAAAAATTAGAGGAAGACAGTGGGTTTCCTCTTCTGCCTTATGCTTCTGCCGAAAAATGGAATGAATGGGAAAACAAAAAAATTCACTTTTTCCTTCTCACAACTGCCTTAATGGAATGGGAATAATGCATATATCAAGGAAATTGGTTTTCTTGTCTTCACATGCTGACAAAGTGTGCTGCCAACCACTTCCCTTTTCCTTCCACTACAATTTGTATTTTTATTATTTTATTTATTCCTTTTCACATAGGAGGGACCCAACAATGCTGCGCCAAATGTAGCTTGGGTTGTTATTCCTGATTAACCAGAAGACGCCACCCCTGCTTAGCAAGCAAAGCAATGTTGAATTCACGGATTTTTTTGAACCCCATACCACCTTTTGTTTTCGGGACCGCCATCTTAGACCAGCTCATCCAGTGCATTCCACGTGCCTCTCCCTTACCTTTGTTCCACCAAAATCGGTTCATCATTTTTTCAATGGAGTCGCACACACCGATAGGTAGAAGAAATACTGACATGGTAAAAACCGGCATTGATTGTGCTACAGCTTTAAGCAAAACTTCCTTACCAGCCTTATTCAGAAACCTCGTATGCCATGACATGATACGATCTCTCAACTTTTGTTGAACATAACGAAAGACAGCAGCTTTGTTACGGCCCAAGAAGGAAGGGAGGCCTAGGTAACGTCCAAAATCATCTGATTGTCGCACTCCAAAAATTCCCGCCACATGTGAGCGTGCATTCTGCTCGGTGTTAGTGCTAAAAGTGATCCCTGACTTATCATAATTTACCAATTGTCCTGAAGCCTTGCAATAGAGCTCTAAAGAGTTTCTGATCACCTGAGCTTCGACAGCCGTTGCCCTAAAGAATAAAAGACTGTCATCGGCGAAAAAAAGGTGAGAAACTGGTGGTGCACCCCTAGCTATTCTCACTCCATGAATAGCGCCCCTGGCCTCCTGTTGCTGCAGGATCAAGGATAAACCTTCAGCACATATAATAAAGAGGTAAGGCGAGAGAGGATCTCCCTGGCGAATGCCTCTAGTCGGTGCTACCGTGCCCACCGTTTCACCGTTTACCATTATGTCATACTTTACAGTTTGCACACACAGCTTTATAAGATCGACCCATTCATTTGCGAAGCCTAAAACCTGCAGCATACCAAATAGAAAATTCCATTCCATCCTGTCATATGCTTTTGCCATGTCGAGCTTCAATGCAGCGCATCCAATATTACCATCACGTTTCCTCTTTAGGTAGTGGCCAATTTCCCCGCTACTATGATGTTGTCTGTAATCAGTCTTCCAGCTACGAAAGCACTTTGAGAAGGCGATATGATGACATCAAGTACCTCCTTAAGCCGATTTGCAACAATTTTTGCTAATACCTTGTACACCACGTTACAAAGCGCAATTGGGCCCAAATCCGAGGGTCTCTCCGGTACTTTCTTCTTTGGGATCAAAACCACGTTAGTATTGTTCAACACTGGGGGTATCCAACAATTAGCAAAACAGGAGGTGATAAAACTAGTAAGATCCGCACCAATCACCGGCCAAAAAAATTGATAGAAAGACGGAGACATACCATCTGGACCTGTGGCCTTGTCGGGGGCCATGGAGAACACTGCGCATTTGACTTCATCCGGTTCAATAGGCCTTAAAAGACGATCATTCATAATAGACGTGATGCGGGGTGATATAGAGTTGAGGAAATCAAGACTGCATCCTGAGGACTGGAAAATATTCGTGAAATAAGACAATATTTCACCATGCATAGCTGATCCATCTACCCAGTCTCCCATCGGATTCTTAATATGCTGCAAGTAGTTTGATATTTTACGGTGACTAGCAAACCGGTGAAAGAAATTTGTGTTCATATCACCCTCTTTAAGCCATAACTGCTTCGATCTTTGACGCCAATATATTTCCTCCTGAGCAAGTAATAAACGAAGCTCATTCTCGACAGATTGGAATTGACAGACATCACTGGCTGCTCTACTGCTGCGTAACACTTCCAGGCGAGACCTTAATGACAGGACCTTACGTCCAAATCTTCGAAAATGCTCACTGCCCCATCGCCAAAGGTCCTGACTACATATGGAGATGCGCTGCTGAAAATCCAGAAACGAGGAATTATACCATGAAACTTCGACCACTTCTTTGCATTGAGGGTCCAACAGCCAGGCAGACTCAAATTTAAACTTCCTGGCCGCCACACGTAAAGGTCTTCCAGTGAGCTCCAGGAAAATCGCACTATGATCTGATGTGGTAGAGACAATATTGAGGACTTTAGCTTGATCGTAGATATCCCGCCAGCCAGGTGAGGCAACAGCCCGGTCAAGCCGCTCTTCCACCCAATGGTCTGAACCACGCCCTTTCTCCCAAGTAAAACCATGACCTTTCATTCCAAGGTCAAACAACTCGCAGTCTTGAAGCGTGTCATTGAAACCACGAATTAGGCCGTCTGGATGGGGGTGCAACCCTTTTTTCTCCGCATGGCTCGCAATATCATTGAAACAAGTTCCAACTCAAGGTACTCATTTGGTGGGGCGGGCCTGGACCACTGGACCCGCCGTAGACAAGTTTTTTGAGACGTCCTCCATTCTAGTATCCGAGGAAACTGTTGTAGCACAGTCATCATCAGCCTCCCTCCTTCGTTTGAGATCACCGTGCAAAGCACTCAAGGCTTCAACCTGACTAGGAGTGGAAGTGGGAATTGCAGGGGTTGATGGCACACAAGTTGGCGTAGTAGGCAGATCCGCAAGAAGCCATTTAGCCCCTACTGGTTTAGGAGGGCGTCGCACCCCAGCTCTCAACCAAGCACCATATGGATAATCCTTACACTGCTTTAGTTAATTAGGGGAAAATCTACAGTTTAGTTAATTAAAGGAAAACCATCGGCTGGTCAAAGCTCTAAACAATAAAACATATAAAATGTCCATTCTGCCCTTCTTTTTAACGGCAGGTTAACACCAGATCTCAACGAAACCATTTTGGCTTAAAATTCAATAGTCAGGGGATCACTTTGGTTGCAATTAAAAGTCAAGGAACCAATTTGAGAAATGGCTATAGTCGGAAGACCATTTTGGACATTTTCTCTTAATTTTTTACTGAAATGGTCCATTGACTATAGTGAAATTACCAATTTGGTCCTGATTTAACGGATATCTAAAGCTGAAATAAACGGATGACCAAAATGGTTAAATTTTTCAAATTAAAGTCAAAGACTTAATTGCACACGAAAAATTATTGAGGACCAAATTGATAATTTTGCAATAGTCAAGGGACCATTTCGATAATAAACTCAAAGTAAATTATAAAACAATAAATTTAAGTAACAATCAAATGGTCAAACACCTTGTGATCAAGCGGCATAGCTATGGCCTTCCCACCTGATAGGTCATAGGTTCAATCCCTCCAATGGGGGTGATAGGTCATAGGTTCAATCCCTCCAATGGGGGCGTTGACTTTTTGTGCTTCAGTAGATCTGAGAAATATCTAATAAAGAACTGAAAAGCATAAAGTCCTAACTAGAATTAGATTATATATATTCTCAAAAAAAAAAGAATTAGATTATATATTACAAAATACGAACCATAAACAAATCAGAAGGATTAAAGAAATAAAGTAGGAAAATGAAAGAGAGAGTTCAGAGATTTCTCAAATTAACATCGCAAAGAAAATTTGAATATCCAAAGTTTCTTCACTATGCACATGGATAATCATCATCTTCTTCTTCTTCGATTCGTGCCTTGAAGCTTGACTTTCGAACATCTCTAGCCCGAGGTCTAGAAGAAGGTGTCGCGGAAAGTAATTCCGTTATATATATACATATATATATATATAATCCTAATAATCGTTACACTTTTGTTTAAAAGTGTAACATTTTCTTATATATTTATTTACGCTTTTGTCACCACATTATTTTTTTTCAACTTTACACTACACTTTTATTAGAAAGTGTAGTGAAAAGCCACACACTTATATATTCATTTTCGTAGTAGTTTATAAATACGGAGTAATACATTTGTAATGAGACAAGGGGAGACAATTTGAATACATGCATTCCAAATTTGGCTTTGAGAACTCCAAGCTAATGTTACATTGCTTTTTGATTTTTCACTCAAACTTAAATCCAACCTATGATTTTATGTTACCGCTATAGTATTCATATTTACACTAACATCGACTGAAATTGGTTTTTGACCATTGAAATGTGTCACTTTTGGTCTAAAAGTTAAACATATTTGGACTAAATAATTTAAAATTAAATATATGACGTTTTGAATGGGTGACGATAAAATATAGTAATTTTTTTTAATATAAAGTTGAAGAGGGAGAGAGAGAAAAAACACATACACACACAAAATAAAAAAAAAAATTGAATTAAGTCTTTGAATTGCATATTCATACAACTAATAACTTTTTAAACTTATTTGGCATGTTGTTCATGGTAGTTGTGGCTTAATTTCAATTGAAGCTTTTTATTTTTTTTGAAAAGTTATATTTTAAGAAGATGCAGATCTTTTAATACAAATTTTGCATTTCAAAAATTATTAAATATGATATGACACTTTTGTTACACATCCAATATAGTACTTAACCTAAAAAGGCCCCAACATTATGATCCAGGACTCTATCCCGGGTCTTTCTTCCCAAATTTCACATTTGTGACCAACTGAACTGTCATGCAACAAGTAATATATATACTTCTTAACAAAGGAGGGAGTAATTGTTAAACCTACAACCAAGCAACAGCTAATTAATTCCTAATTATCAGTTCATAAAAACGGAAGGAATCATGCTACATTTTCTTTCTAAACTTATACTTCCATAAATATTCATCTCATGATGATATTGCACTATTTGATTAATTCTTTTTAAATATTATTGAAAATTTTAAATTCATAATGAGATCAATCAACTCAATATAACAATGAATTAATTTAAAAATTTTTATTATCACATCAAATGTGAATATCACTATACAAATTTAAATAGAAAACAAAGAAATGGGAAATTATTAATTAGCATATTTCAATATATTTTATACGTTTTTGAGTACAGTTTCTCAACCTACTGAAGCACACCCCTTTCATATGGGGTGCAACCGGATGCCACTAGACCACAAGGTCATTGACATATTTTTTTATACTTAAATGATCCAAGTTTCACCAAACTAATCTTAAATTTATATGACTCCGCCCTTAGAGCCATTGCAGACGTAAATCGCGAGTCACGCAATTAGTCTTCAGGTGCGTACAAGGGATCCAATCCAGACCTTCCAGTATCCTTGTGCCTTTTTTAATACATGTTTCTAATAAGATTCGCACCCCACACTGTCATATCCAACTATGACTTTTAAGTTAGGCGACGATGCTAAAACCGTGGATATTTTAATATTGTTAAATGAAGTGGAAGAGATTCGATTGAGTAATGTGGAGGCATGAGTGTAAGTGCAGAAGGAGAACACACTCCTGACACGTGGCCTGGTTTCCATATCACACAAGAACGCATGGACCACATGCACTCAGCTGTACGAAAAGACAAATACCTTGCCACGTCATCATTTATTTTATGAAATTAAATAAATTAACACAAGTCTGACTCAAAATATTTTACTTGTTCTGCATAAAGTCAATTATTTGTAACTTCTTGCATTGCATTGCATGAACCATGCAATTTTCCATATATGCAATTAAGTCATCAAATATAATAAAAAAAAATTAATATGTAAATTTAACAAAATAGTGTAATTCACATTGTATTTAATGACATTATTTATATCAAAGTCTTCTATGAGATAGTCTAATATAATTGATTCTTATGTGTTGGATGAGTCATATTTTTCATAATATAAGTATTATATTTGACCTCATAAGTATTATAGTTTATCTTATAAGTAAGTCTTAAACCCCTAAATATACATTTTAATTTATTAATACTACATTTCTCTTAATACGTGTTACACTTTCTCTTATAAGTAATAAACAATTTATCCATGATTAGTATTGCGCTTTTTCTCATAATATTATATTTTTCATTATAAGTAATAATTAATTAATTTATCCATGACTAGTATTATACTTTTTCTCATAAATAACTTCTTTAACCCCTAAATATAATATTTTCATTTAAAAGTATTGCATATATTTCATCCAAAATATTAAATTTCCCAAATAAGTAACAATTAATATATATATATATATATATATATATGATTTGTATTACATTTTTCATCATAAGTATTACAATTCTAAATAAATTCGACTCGTATCACGAAAAATAATTCGTGGGAAGGTCTCACAAGAGAGTCACCCAAGATTTAAATATCTAAACAATATATAATAATAAAGAATTAAAAATTTTAAAAGAACAAATTAAAAGGAATTATTTAATTAGGGTGAGTCTCCTGTGAAATGATCATTGTGACATGATAGGTCAAGATGGAAATTTAATATTGATGTTAAATAAATTATTTGTTCGTTACTTATTAGTTAAAGTGTAATACTTATGAAGATAAATGTTATACTTTTAGGTTCGGTTTTGAAACCCAAAAAATGATTTCTGGAAAAATATTTTCCAGATTTTTAGTGTTTGGATGCAATAGGAAAATCCAGTCAACGGAAAACATTTTCCGTTGATTGGAGAAAATGAAGGCATTTTAGCTGAAAATGACTTCAGTCAAAATTTGGCGGATGTCATTTTCCGCTAACAACCAAAACATGGTTTCAACGCGGAAACCAGTGATGTTTTTTTAAGGTTTCCGACGGAAATCAGTGATGTTTTTTTAAGGCTTTTGGGGATGTTTTTCAAAAAATCAGTGATATTTATCCATTTTTTATATATAATTTTTAATAAATAAAATTATAGTTAATATTATTATAAATAATTTTATATTTTAAATAAAATAATTAAAATGTTTAATTATACAATTCTACTCATCTTTCAGAAAAATGAATCAAACACACCAAGACAGTTTCAAAACGCAACCAAACACTATAAAGGAAAATGTTTTATGAAAAATGACTCATGTTCCAGAAAATATTTTCCTGCTTTCCAAACGGACCCTTAAATCAAAATGTAATATTTAGGGGTTAAACAATTACTAATGAGAAAAAGTATAATATTAAATTTAATTATAGATAAATTGATTGATTGTTACTTAGGAGAGGATTTGCAATATTTATAAGGAAAATGTGATACATTAATTTGATAAAAAAAATGTAATACTTTTAAATCAAAACTAGTATTTTCGCTCGTGCGTTGCACGGAATGGATTTGTTGTAATATTTTATGAATATTTGGATTGATATACAACTATATAAATTATAATATCGAATATTATATAGCGAAATTGATGAAATTGGTTGGATTGATTATGTTTTCATTGCTTGAATTAGAGAAAATAATTGTGCAATTATCCGTGCGATACACGTATACTTTTTTTATTATATATTTAGATAATAAAATTAAAGATGAAATTATAAAAAATTTTAATATTGAACGCGTATATTTACTTGATTATAAAATTAGTGCAAAGGTATTACTCAATTAATTGATAATATATGACTTGTTTGTCTACAATTATCTTAAAAAGATGAATATGTAATATGACTTATGTAATTATATTATTACTAAAATAAATATGGGAAAATGAGAAATAATTTAATTATTATTCAATTACATTAATATATGTTAACAGTTGCTTTGACTGAGACTCGAACCCACTCCCTTTCATGTGGGAGTGTAAACTAGGTGTCACTAGACCACAAGATCTTTCGCAAGTATATTCATTTTCACCATATCGCATTTAATTTTTTTCTTACTCCTCTATATTTGGATGAATTAATTTTAATTATTATAAAAAATCTAACAACCCATGTTTAATTAATTTTTTTAAAGTTTAAATAATTTAAAGTTTCCAAAAGGAAAGTGTAATTAGTTTTTTTAAAGTTTTTAAATAATTTTCAGTAAATTAGTAATATCTTTTTCCTTTTTTCAATTTGCCTAATTTCTGTTTCCTTTTTCGGATCTTTTTATATTTTCAATCAATTAATCATATCAGTTTTTCTTTTCCATTTTATATTTACTATTGTTTGGGCGTAAATTTTACAAAGGATGGTTTTATTTTTATTAATAGTAGTAAAGATAAGTATTCGAATTATTATTATTATTGGAGTAAATAATAATTAATAAGTTATTTTTTCTTATAAAATTACATATAATTTTTTCTATTATTCTCACAATTATAATGGTTTAATTATTCTCAGAAATTGGTAAATAAAATTTTGTTACCAATTATACGTTATTATTAATTTTTTTACCAATTTATCAATAATATTTGTTTGTGTGGAAAGTTGAAGGGGAACATTTTACTTTTATTAATAGTATTGACACATAAATATAGAAACAATATTTCCAATTAATAGATATTAATTAATTTTCATTTTACATTTTAATTTCTTACCAAATAAGATTTATTAATTATTTGACTAATAAAATATTTAATTAATGGACTACAAAACTTTGAGAGGGAAAATAGAATAGAAATATTTTACTTTTATATATAGTATAGATTTTTTACCAATTATAATTAATTTACAGTAAATTTCATAGTATGTTCTTGCCAAATATAATTAATAGATAGATTATTATTGCACGTAGAAAACTGCTAGCTAGCTATTTCAATTTCAATAATATCTCATATCCTTGATTTAATTTTCAATTCCAATAATATCTCATATTCTTGATTTAATTTTCTGCTAATATAAAATATTAATATTACAGTAAAAAAAAATACTTCTAAATCATGGACTACACACTCTATGGAGTTTATTTTTTAGAAACTCTTGTCCTTGGAAGACGAACGACACGAGGCACTCTAAACTTGATGTCGTTATTCCATATGAGTCTAGGATGAAGTTCACGACCAACAATCTCAGAGTGAGTTGAAGCCATTGCTATTCGGTGTAAATAAGAGAGTACAGAGGCAGGAATACGTTGGAAGCTTACAATTTTAGTTTTAGCAAAATGATCTATTTAAATAATAAAATGTTATGCTATTACATTACTATATATATATGATAGATAATGCAATATTACCAATTATAATTATTATAATTATAATTATAATATTACCATAATAACCAATTATAATTAATATTATTCTATCATAATAAATTCTATCATAATAATTACCATATTACTAATAACGAATTATAACCAATTATAATTAATATTATTCTATCATAATAATAATAAATTTTATCATAATAATTACCATATTACTAATAATGAATTATAACCAATTATAATTAATATTATTCTATCATAATAATTACCATATTACTAAAATGCCCCTACGTTTGGACAGGAAAATTTGGAGGATATTGCTTTTATATATAGTATATAGATAGTATATAGATGTAATATTATAGATTGAAGAGTTACTTATGAAGACAAAAAAAGAGTGTAATACTTCTATAAAAAACCCTCAACCCGCCTCTAGAATGATGATCATAAGAGATTTTGCCATTTAATTCACCTCATGAATATCTTTGACCCACCGCACAACACACATACATACCATGAAGCATGCTTGTTTTTCACATCAAATCAAATATATCAATTTAAATTCAAGAGATTATGATTTCAATTAATATATTGCCTTTTATTTATATATATAACCCTATGTATATAAATAAATATTAAGTTTATTCCTTCCTCTATGTGTGTGTGTATGTGTGTGTGTGTATATATATATATATATATATATATATATATATATATATATATATTTATTTATATTTATTTATTTATATATATGTATATATATGCTCATTCCCCCTAACATTCTCCGACCATTAAATTTATTCCATCCATCAATTTTGACAGCCAGAGAGAGAGAGAGAATGGCTGCTTCTGGAACTGCCCAAGAAAAAAACAAAGGGATACAAAAAGCAATATTTGCAGTAGCGATCATAATCTGCATAGGCTACGCTTTCATATGGGTCATGCTTCCTACAAAGCTTTACAGAGAATCATGGCTGCCCAAGATCAGAGCTCAAACCAATTCCACTTACTTTGGAACTCAAGGTTTTACCACATTTCTTAGCCCCCCCC